>NW_027176042.1:18726512-19116512 GCF_023055335.1 Clinocottus analis
AAGGAAAACATGAACAATGTTGCCCGTGGGAAATAATTTACATCTTTCCAATGGCAGTATTGTGATCGCTCAGACTGAGAATCAGAATCAGAATGAGCTTTTATGGCCACGTACATTTTCACATACATGGAATTTGACGCCGGATTATGCGCTCAGTACTTCTTTTCAATGCAAGAGCTAGATATGAAAAGATAAATATAAAAGAAAGACCAAAAAAGACATTAAGGAAACAGTAAAACAGTTATATACATAGCGCTTAACAACCAAAGTGCGTGTGTGTGCATGTACCGAATGTGTCTCTGTGTGGTTACTGCTAAATGTTTAGATCCATATTTAATAGAAACATCAAGGCAAAGCTGGTTCCATTGTTTTCTCCGCCGCAGGTTGCGGGTTGGAGTGGAGGATGCTCAGTCCGAAGCCGACATCCCAGTGACTGTTGTGGTTTCTTCCGACATGACCATTGCACAACTTAAAGACAAGGTGCCAATGTGACAGCGAACACTTTGAGCGCACACACACACACACACACACTTTCTGTAACATATTTTTTAAAATCAAAATGTCACTGAGTCCCCTGTCCATCCCCCTCATTTTGTGTTCGCAGGTGAGCCAGGAGTTTGGGTTCCCAGCCTCGCTGCAGCGCTGGGTCATCGGGAAGCGGCTGGCTCGCGACCACGAGACGTTGTACAGCCACGGTGTCCGACGCGACGGCGACCAGGCGTTCCTGTTCATCCTCTGTGCCAACGCCGCTCATCTCACACTGCACCAACACAAGCAGGATCAGGAGCAACAGATCCTCGATGGTCAGTGACCGACACCCAAAGAGATCAAGGCTGCTCACAACAGTTTGTTTCTTTGTCAGTTAACCTGTTCAATTCATTTCCTTTAGCAATTAGTCTGTCAAAAATATTAATTATTGAATCCTGGCTCTTAGCAACTGGAGTGCAAAGTGACGAATGCACCAATAAACTGCTATCATTCCTGTGATTTATTCTGACAATAGTAGCAATGTAATACCCCTTGACTGTATATGATCAAACAAATTAATACAAAACTGTCAATGAGTTCTGTTATTTGATGCAGACACATTGAAATATGCTCAATACACACCTTGATTACAGGTGGAATGAACAAGGGGATTTTACAGGATGTATTTAAGTTTAATGAAACTATTATGTATTCTTAGGCATCATAGAGTCCATGCAGCTTTTGCCCAGAGTGCTGGGCAGAGGTGCTGGTGGGGGCGAGAAGACAGCTGCTCCTCCCAAGACTCAACACATTCCTCCTGCTACTCTTCCTCCTCCTCCTCCTCCTCCTAAACCTGCGGTGCTGCCGAAACCCCAGGTCTGAACACAACCCGTGCATGAGACATCGCGTATGCAGTGTGACTCCATAACCATAATTAGCATATCTGTGTTGGCGTGCAGTTGGGCTGGCCCTGCACCGTTTGCACGTTCGTGAACAAACCGACGCGTCCCGGCTGTGAGATGTGCGGAGGCGATCGGCCAGAGGATTATCAGGTGCCTGACATCTACCAGCCGGACCAGCAGGAGGTTCTTCGACTTCATCTGGAAAACCTGGCCATGTTGCAATACGAACAGGTAACAGTGTTGTTGATGAGAAGTGGGGCTACTGGTTTTCCTGAAATCTAGTCAGCCTTTCGATCTCAACGTGATGAAACCGGGATCACCGGGACTCGTCACAACACACGGTTTGTCGTGCGGGGGACAACAGTCAGCAATAGACCTGCGACACGGCGCGGCCGGCACTTCAGCAGGAGTTGTCTTTTTGTATTTGGAAAACTTACACACACAAATATCAGAAGCACCTCGTAACATAATGCAGTCCAGAACGTATCATTTAATGAATAACTCGTATGACTTTGTTGAACAAAACTGAACATTTCAGGCATTACGGAAGTGATGCCGGGTGTTTTGTCAGCTTTGATCACATGGACAGCCAGCTTAAAAAAATTCCCATCAAGTATCAATATTCCAACTTTCGCGCGACACAATGTTGTCATATTTACAATTTGCACACATTGTTTTATCCTGTGGATGAAAATATATGCATAAGTAATCAAATGACCTGATTCTGTTTCCCCTTTCCTGGAAACCGAGGATAATGGGGATTGTAATTTTGGGCTAAATGTCTCTGTTGTTGTTGCTTCCCTCCCTTTCCGGGTGATGAAGGCTCAGCAGGAGGAACGACAGATGAACTTCCTGGATTTGTTGGCCACAGAAGAGCAGAACCTCATCTCCAACGCCACGGAGGCAGACTGTCCTATCTGCTTCTGTCCGCTCACGGCGGAGGAGGGCGTCGTGCTCCGAGAGTGTCTGCACACCTTCTGCAGGTCGGACACAGCGAATGATTTTGTCGCTTCGTCGCATGTCGTAAAAAAAAAAAAAAAAGAAGCTTAAAGTAATTTCTCTGCTTTCTAACAGGATACAACGCATGCAATACATGCCACTATCTGCAACAAGGGCAATTTTGAAGCATGTGTTCATTAGTACTTGTTTTTTTTCTCATTCAGGGACTGTCTCAAAGCAACAATAGTGAACAGTCAAGATGCTGAGGTGTCTTGTCCTGAGGCGTGTGACAGCAAGCTGCAGGACCGAGAGATCAACGCGGTGAGCGTAAGACTGGAGAGCAAGAACCCTTTCTGAAGGTTTCTGGAACTGGTAACTGCCTCACTGGGGAAGGCAGGCCTCCCCAGTGCTCTCAGAGTAGTATATTGTATTGAAATGGACTTCATATCATGGAAATGGACTGTGTATAATTAAAATGAGCCCATTACCGTCATGGAATACTTCACCGTTCATGTGTGTCTGTACTGCTTGTGCAGACACACACGAACTCTAACAGGGAGAATAAAACTCAAGAGCCTCCAATAGGCCATAAATAACAAGATGGCCTTAAAGTATGCACACTTCCTTACTCTCTGTCTCTCTCCCTGTCCCCGTTGCATGATCCTGGATGCAGCTGCTCACAGACGAGGAGCACCTGCGCTTCCTGGAGTTGCGTCTGAGCATCGCAGAGAGCCGCTCGGAGCACAGCTTCCACTGTCAGACTCCCAACTGTCGCGGGTGGTGCATCTACGAGGACGAGGTCAACGAGTTCCACTGCGAACTCTGCGCCCAAAGCAACTGCATTCTCTGCAGGGTAGTTTTACGGACTTGCAGTGTGAACTGACACCGAGGTTTTTGTCGGCGTGTAGTAAGCGCAGAAGCAGCAAAAGTAAAGGAAGTGTGTGTGTGTGCGTGTGTGCGTGTGTTCGCAGGCCATCCACAATGGCATGAACTGCAAGGACTACCAAGACGACCTGCGCATCCGAGCAGAGAACGACCAGGCGGCTCAGCAAACGAAGCAGATGCTCGAGGTAGGTCAACCTCTAGAGCCGCAGACTGTTGCACCGTGGGTGACGTTTGGCAATAAACGTGTGTGTGTGTGTGTGTGTGTGTGTGTGTGTGTGTGTGTGTGTGTGTGTGTGTGTGTGTGTGTGTGTGTGTGTGTGTGTGTGTGTGTGTGTGTGTGTGTGTGTGTGTGTGTGTGTGTGTGTGTGGCCGTGGCCGTGGCCCAGTTTGGATCGAGAAACACGATCCACACAAAACACATCACTTTCTGTGGTTTTGTACCAGTGTACTACTTAGTAGGCCATAAACCAGTACGCAGAGTTCTGAGGGGTCTTCATTACAACCTGGAGGAGTCAACTAAAATTCACTATTAAAACTCCATCACACAGAAACTCTCAATGATTTCATCAAATATAATGCTATGAAATAATTCTATGATGAATCATATCTGCATTCTATTGGCAACTTCAAATCTTGCCGAATTAATTTTAACAAAAACATTGTTTTACATGTTCTGCACTGACCATGACTTGGTTAGTAGTACACTTTATATTTGAATTCTCTTTGTTCTTGATTCTTTCCGTTTACTCCATGCTTTCCCAGCGCCTGGGCATTGTCCCTGATTAAGATATTTATTATTTTTGAGATATAATTTTGAGTTAATATATATATATATTTGTTTTCTTAAATCTCCATACTTGTACCGCAAGTGTAAATCAGCAGTTGTATTGAGCATTTCTTACCCTCTGGCTACTTTGCATGTTGATTGCTTGTGTTCCTCTGTATTTAATTACAGAATCTGCTTCAAAACGGCGAGGCCCTGAAATGTCCACGGTGTGACATCGTCATCCAGAAAAAAGATGGCTGTGACTGGATCTGCTGTTTGATGTGCAAGACGGAAATCTGCTGGGTCACCAAACAAGCTCGCTGGGGACCAAATGTAAAAAAACACTTGGACTCAAATTTAGAAAAAAAAACAAACACTTTTCACTGTTGGTTCGGAATTCAAGAAAATGTGACTTTTCCCTTTTTTCGTTGCGTCTCACAGGGCAGCGGCGACACATCCGGGGGCTGTCGATGCCGAGTCAATAATCAGCCTTGCCATCCCAACTGCCAAAATTGCCACTGAGGGAAGCACACTAATGAAAACGCAGAAGAAAAGCAGATTTCATCCGATGGTTTAGCCGTTAACGTAATGCTGACGACGTGATTGTGTTCCAAACGCAACTTTCTGTGTTGTGCGGTTAAAATGTTGCCATGTAAATGTAACATACAAACTTCAAGCTGTATCTTCTACATCTCCACCGCTGATGATTATGACTGTCAGTGTCAGATTACTGGGATCTTTTGACATATTAATACTTTGTTGGTGTGATGAATGAATGCTTAATATATACAGTATGTCGACCTCTCCCTAACGCTTCCATCACAAACAAGTTTGAGGAGCCAGCAATCATGTTGCTAGCAGTTTAAATCTAAACTTTGATTAGATAAAGCTCAGAAAGTGACATTTGAAACAAAAATTTTGGGGCCAAAAATGAAAAAAAAAAAAAGGCCAATAGACAAATTCAGTATGTCACCCAATATGAAATACACCCATACATATTGAATTCACGTTATTCTTTCCTGTTTGAAGTCTGGCTCCAACAATTTGATTATGTGTTGCTCATCTTTTAGTCTGTAGCAGATCCACAGACAGGAGTGTGTTACAATTGCTGGATACCAAAATAATACTGTATTATCTAAAATATGATTTATTTTATTAGCACTATAAGAGCAATAGATTCACGTTGTCCACAAATCAGTGTGGTGAAGGATGTTGTTTACATTGAATGAATGTGTTCATATCCCAAAGCAAGCTGCTCTGACGCACTTGGCAATAACTTTAATTACATTCGTCACATACATACATGAAATCTGACCTGTGCATTTAACATATCCTAAGTATTGAGGAGCAATGGGCTGCTGTAAAGCGCCCGGGATCAACCTGAGGTTCTGTGTCTCACTCAAGGACACTGGAGACAGACAACAGGGACGAGGGATCAAACTGTCAACCGTGTGGTTAAATTAATCTCCCGAATGAGCTACGATGAAGTATTTTTAAATGTGGCGCGGTGAAAAAAATAACGATGCATGGATTTTTGTCAGGTATTCTGGACTTGAACAGATGTTTATGTCTTGTATCCATGAAGAAGAATGTTGAGCTCTACTTCCATGTTTTTTAAAGTGACAGGCCTCAGCTCTAATAAACTGGAACCATAAGCATACAGTAGTGTGTTGGCATTATTGTAACACCATTTTTTGAAACGGAGAAATAGTTCCCAGCTGCTGTTCTCTCCCTCTCACATAAACACAGAATCAAAGAGGTTTTGGAGAAAGAGAGAGAGAGAGAGAGAGAAAATAACAAATGGTTACTAGTCAGGGCCCCTTTCGTCTTCAACATGTCTGCCGGAAGACAGTCAGGAAAAGGAGTAGAGATGCTTTCTTGTCAGGAACAAGAAGTCAGGAGGAGGACCAGCATGTGTGTGATAAACTGAGAGTTGAAGGCGAGGTGACAGTCAAGAAAAACAAATCCTGTTAGAAGACAGGATGTGCAAAAGGCCTCACTAGAAATTATCTCTGGACGACACAAAACCAATCAAAAACATTTTTTACATTTTCCGCTGTTAACACAAATTGACACACTGCACATTTTCACTCTAGTTTATTAGCATTCTCTTGTACAACTTTACATTAGTATAACTATTTTATTATAACAAAATAAACAAAAAGGCAGATCAATTATTTAGTGCAATGATAACAAATGGAAACCACTGAGTGCAGATACATGGTGTTACAATACAGCTTGGCTCTCAGTGCGTCCTTGGACATGTTCCAGGTCACCTTCACTTTGATCCGTATGCAGATCCAATAACAGCTGAATCAGCGATTTGCGACAAAAGGCAATACACCGATCAACCGTAATACAGGAATGGGGACACCAACGAACCCAGGTCCTAATGCAGCAAAAACTTCTCTCTTCACGTCACTTCAACACTTTCAACTGGAGAGAAACGTTTTGAGTTGAATGGTTGTTGTCGCAAAATGTAGGTGACCGAGAACTAATTCTGAACATTTTCCGTTCAGCAAAATACATCATAAGGATTACAGTTAACCCAAGTTTCCCATCTTAAAATATAGTGCTCTGACAAACTGTTTGCTATGTATTTACTGTAGAGACTCAGCTATTTGGGGGAAGTGAAGCCTAAGCAATTCCCCACGACCCGAAATGTGTGACTGGATGACAATGACTGAAACAATGGAATGAGCTCGACAGCCTCTGAAATGCAAACGCTACACTCAAAGCGATCAAACTTAGTTAATGTTATGTGTTAAAGCTAAATTCACGTCTTGAATAAAACCATAGACGGCGTCATTTGAAGGCGTGGGCGCTTTTGGAGCACCCTTCGAGGAGGAGTGAGAAAAGCACCTATCAAACTAATGTTAAAGTGATTTTACAAAACGAACGCAGTCAGTGTGAAGCGGGTCCCCCACTGTGCCAGCCCCAAGACTACAGAACGTCCACCTCATTTGAATCGCTGTTAATCTCAGCTTATCTCGAGGGCGTTACTAAACTATAAAAGGAGAGACTGAATTATCTACTCTAGAAAAAGTGACGCAGAAAGCATACCCTATTTATTGGAGGCCATGAAACACAGACACACTTTGAAGGTTGTGCAACCGAACAATTAAGTACTTAAATAAAAAGGAAATCTCAAGTAAAACTCCTTCAGTTTGATGTTGTTTTTTCTTCCTGGACTGTGGAGGCTGTACTCTAATCTGGGGGTTTATCCTCAGAGGTTGAACACTTTCCACATATATGTTTAGCTGGCCTAAACCATGATCCAGAACTAAAATGTGTAGTTGAGAGTGACAACTGGTTACATGTTTTAATGGAAGATACTTATATAAACCCAAACAAAAAAACTTTTTGAAGTCATTAAAATAACCTATAACATAATACAATTGTTGATGTAACAAGGTGCCTGGGCGTCATGGCCATCTCTCTTTACATATCTATAAATTAAAGGAACAGTAAATAATACAAAGGATTCTAACAGTCCTCTATTTGGTCTTAGTCCAGGTATCAAATAGATAACAAATGGGTTACGACCATACACATGTGCACACACTCGTACATTCATTCAAGCTCGCTCAATTGGCAGCAGTTTCAAGTGTAATGAGTCAAAGAAGCTTTCAGCATAAATCTCTGTGAGCATAACTCAATATCAGATTATCCTAATATCGAATATAAATAAACTTTAATAATGACACCACCAGCAACAGTTCTTGTCTTCATTATACCAGGATGGGCCCTTCATTTCAGAACACCAGCCGGAGGAGCTGTTTGAGTGGTGCCCACTCTTCAGGAGTCATAAAAGGACCTTCAGCCGGCGCCTTAGAGGCCTTACATAGGATGATAAGACACGTCCGAGAAGATGAAACGAGGAGCGTTAACGGATTCAGTATAGAGTGTGCACACCAGACAGTGTTAGACTGCATGGTTATACGTGTTCATGAATTAAAAAGGGTTCTTGGAAACAGACCCACCAGCATCCATGAACAGATCTGCTGGCGCATTGGAGTAAAAGAGGAGCAGTTCATGGAAACAAGTCCAGCTTGGGGGCCCACTCCAGGGCAGTGTTGACCACAGCGAGAGCTGCTGCCCCCAACGCCACTGTGAGACCCATGACAGCCAGTCGGACTAACCGCCGCGCTACTGAAGGTTGGGCCACAGCCACTACAGCGTTCGCTGCGGAGCGCTCCAGCGCGGCCTGTTTCTGTCTGCGACGGCGACGGAGAACAGAGTCCGGCCGCTGTTGAGTGGACGCAAGGTCAAAGTCCTTAAAGGTAGAGGCCGCCATGCTTAGGGGGAAAAGAGACATACAAAGAGAGAGAGAGAGAGATTGAGACAGAAAGAAAATGAACGTGTTAATGAAAGATCAGTGAGCAACTGGAGTTGAGAAAATGAAAGTGATAAGCGTCCGTAAAGGAGGAAGTGGAAACCCTAGAGCAATGAGTACCTGTCGTGTGAGGCAGCCTCTCTGGCCATTTCAGAGGGAGGGAACTGGACAAACAGGTCTCCTGCTCGGCTGATGAGTGTCTCATATGGCAGATCCTGGGGAATCTGAGACAGCAGGTGATGAACCATGGCCATATCGCATTCACACTCTAACACCTCCTCTTCTCTGTACAGCACAATCTGCAACACAAGAACCAAAAACACACTGAGCCACGTTTGTTAATGACACATCGATAACTAAAACAGGCCATTACCTCTGGTGAGAGAAAAAAATCTTGAACTTTAGATCAATCTTTACTTTGATGAATACCACAAGAAACTCAATGCGCCTTAGCTGTCCTTCCTCGAAGTTTATTTAACACAAATCTGATATCAGAGAAGAGCTTGTTACAACCTGTATCCATGGACACATTCATACCAAAACATTGAACTGTCAATGTATTCTTTGCAACTTTATCTGTTTCCTAACTTCTCGTAAAAAGTCTGCCATGGGACAAGACAGACATCAACAAAACTTGCTCACACAAATGTTCTTCGTGTGACGGATTCAGCGGACTTTGTTCATGCACTGTACATTGAAGCTTGTTTCTAAGTCAGTAACTCCAAGTAGCAAACCAGACTATACACTTACCACAGCAGCAAAGTAGATAGGCATCAATGGATGGCAGGCCAGGAAAAAGTCATACAACCGGACAACATGGCGGAAGTCTGACAGGACGTGACCAAACCAGGTGATCAGCCAACTGAGAGCGAAGACTGTCCCCACTTCTGCCCTAAGAATCAATCAATAAATGGCAGAGATCGACTTACATTAGCACACGAAACTGTAACGTGTGCCGACGCTCCATTTCAGAGACTTTGGTCCGCATTTATTATTAAAAAGGAGTATAATGAAATATATGCTATGGTGTAATGAAATGTAAGCTATGGTATTTGGAACAGAAAGACATGCCCTCCCAGCAGAAGACTTAATGACCCTGTCTTGTTAAATCTTTACAGACTTAACTCGAGGTGTCATAATAGGATGAGTATGCTGTAAGTGCACAGTAACCTTTTTCCTTCACTTACAACAATAACGTCATCTTTTGATTTGAGCATGCTGAAGTTTAACATTAACCTTTACTGTACTAAAACACATGGAAACAGATTTTGACAGTGATGTCAAGATTCCGATAGAACAATAATACTTTAGACAGAAACAAACTGAATTAACTTGTTAAAAGTAAAGCAGACACTATTTACAGACTATATACAAATGAAATAGTATTACATGTCGTAGCCATAGGGAAAGTCAGGTAGGGTATGAGGACTTTTAATATTTTTTTTAAATCTGCCTGAATTACAGCTGAATTACCTTGAAAATTATCTTCAAACTGCATAACGATCGAGAATGGATTAAAACATTTTGGAAAGTTTCATGTTCCACAAGTAACCTCTAAAGAGACAGATAAGTATTAGATGTGTGTGTTATCACTGAAACAGAGCAGCTTACTGTTGCATGAAGTCATGCACTTCAGGGTTGACCCTCTCAATGATGGGCATCAAATAGTTAAGAATGTGTTTCGTGTTATCCATGGTTGGATCCATGAAGTCCCTGAAAAAGACCAAAACAGAGAGCCTTCTTAGAGAGTACAACAGAGCATTGATGAGGTGAAATAGGTGGTGGTGGTATTTTTTTCCTTCTGACAAATACCAGAGAAAAAAAAAAAGAGTAAAGTATGTACTATCGTAAAAAAGCTGCTGCAGATTACGAATGTGGTAAGTACCTGAGGTGGTGCGTGGAGAGCTTTTCCACAAGAGCAGTTGCAATACGCTCTCCCAGGACCAATAAGAAGGTAACCACAATGTCATGGTATCCTTGGTAGTAGTGCAGCTGGGGATTACGTTTCAGAACTAGGAGGATGATGTCAATTAGTTCTTCCTGGAGACCTTCCCTCTGCTCATCGGGCATACCTGTACAAGTCCAAAGTGAAATACAGTTGTGAGTTTATAGACTTTCACAAACCAGTCAAACTCACAAGAAGGATGAACAAAAAACAAACCTAAAATGAAGATGAGGCCCAAGAGTACAACTTCTGCTGTGCTCTGAATACATTCATATCTGAACATTCATATATATGACTACAGTACATGGAGCTTTTCTTTAACAATAGTGCATTTTAGTTTTGTTTGGAAAGCAGAACCCTTTGACTTCCACCTCATTACTGACAAGTGACACTGTTTGGCAAACTTCACCCAGATCCGACATGTTTCTAGCAGAAAAGCAGTAACGGCAAAGCTTTGACCTTCCATCAGTCAGTAGAATAACACATTTAGATTGTTCTAAGTGAATGCCATTTCATCATCATCAAGTGGGTGGCTTTGTAAAAAACAACAACAACAAAAAAGAGTTGAAATTACTCTATTTAAACAACGTGTTGAAGAAGTAGCATTCGTTATTGGTATTGAACTCAATGTGACAACATCCACATTAAAACTATTTCTTTCAACAGGTATGGGGTCTACTCACCAGGCGGGAACCTCCGTAGCGAGCGCTGGACATCCAGCAGCACCTGGTTGTAGTCCTTGTTATTCTCCCGCTCTACCTTTTCTGGACAAGACATGTCACAATCAGCATTACAATACGCCAATCAAGCACTGTGGGTGGTAGATTTTGCACCTGCATAGACTGCATGTTCACATTTGTCGTGCACAGTGGGGAAAGGGAAACACGTGCCATGGCAAATAGATAGGTCACCTATATTGCTTGGCTTGTGCATACGCAGCTATGCATGCTACCTGGCTCTTGTTCCAAGACGTGAGGAGGGACGTTGAGGAGACGAGGCCAAACTTGACAGCGTATTTCATCAGTCAGCAGACCACCCTCGCTGATGGCCATCCTCCTCAAAGCAGCCACGTCCACTGGACTCACACTGAGGGCACGTGTGATGTCCGCAATTTTCCTCTTCCGTCGAGTGTCCCAGTCTGAGACATAGCAAACAGACGAGTGTTCAAGCGAATACTTACTTGTATCTTGGAAAAGTCAATGAACGTTAACTTAGCTTCACGCATTTGTGGAGGGAAAGGTTAGTCAGCCAACTGCGGAAACTGAGAAACGTGAGCATGTTTACGACATTAAAAAGTATTTAGGGGACTGGTTTTGCTGCTCAAAGGTCTGAGAACACATGATTGCCCTAAATGAGGACAGCTAACGCTAACGGTAAACAACCTCAGCGAAATGTCAAACTTACCGTTCCCTTGTTTTCCGTTCACCGGTGACGAGGCACCAGCACCTCGAGATTTACTCATATTTTTTTGGAGGGGTAATGGGGGGGCTCCGTTTCTTGATGTGCGTCTTCCTTAATTTACATTACTTGCCATCCTCCTTTTCTTGGCCGCCATCAATGTAGCCCTTCGTGGCTGCCAACTGGGAGCTAACAGTTAGCCGTCTAATTAGCAAGGCCAGCCGATACAAACACGGCCCGGTAGTTAGCTAACTAGCTATTCAGTGCTAGCTAGTTATCAAGCTAACACTACATTGCCCCGGTTCCGAACCTGCTATTTCCAGCGACACATCCATCACTATCCGACCTACTGACACACGTGTTGACAATTAGGAAACGCGGCTCAATAACAGTGCGGTTACGCTTTTGACTGGGGAACCGACTACATGTTTACATTGACGGAAGCGACCAATGGGATACATCAGCTTTAGCTAGAATCCCCGCTTAGGCGGAATGATGACGTAGCACAAGATGACGTGAGGTGACCAAACTTCACTGGAGGCGACGACGACGAGGAGGAGGAGGTGTCCACCGACTGAGTGTATCGAATGTTAACGATTAAAAAAAGAGAGAAAACGCTATTATAATAATAATGAATATAATAATAAATATATATATATATATATATATATATATATATATATATATATATATATATATATATATATATATATATATATTCATCCATTCCTTTGATTTCGATATATATTTTGCTTGTTAGTTGGTTGATTACTATTGATTTACTTAATTTAGTGTTCACATTTTCACTCCCCTACATTTGGTGTATTCGACAGCAATACACATCATTTGCTGATGAATGTTTTACCTACAGGACATTATAAAACCGCTATACTAATACAATGCTGCGTACACGTTAATGCATCAGTATTGATGACAACAGTAAGGAGCCAATAGGCCTACGATTTCGATAATACTTCCATTGGCTACTTACTTCACTAGCTGCTAGTGAATAGATTAAATAATATCTATATATTGCAATATGCCCTTTTCACAGCAGCTATATGGACATGCCAAACACGTGTGTATTACAAGTATTATTGTCTCATAATCAGTGTGTCACAACCAGTGAGCAAGCATTCACAATATCAGGGCCTTGTAAATCGAACAGGAGTCATAATTAATTCTGATTAAATACACGTGTCTTCAATGACATGTTAAAAGTCTAGTGAAAAAAAAGGTTATTGGGCAAAATTGCTTGCGTGCGTAGATGTTAAACATGTACAATTATGTAGCTTTGTGTGTTGACTTCTAGGTGTGGCGTGTCTGTTCCGATGAAACGAAAACGAAAACGAAAATGACAGGGCATTTAAATAGCAACCTTCTGAGCTGGGAAGAGTGAGTTGCAGACGCAGCTGAAGCAGATGCTTTCGACTGAGGAGGCTCGGCTCTGTGCTAGCAAATGGCCTCACTTCCCTTGTAAAGCTTGATGTATGCGGACTTGTCAAGTGGATAGTTTAGGTAAGTTTTCTTGTTTATTTGTTTAGTTGCGTTTACGAGCAAGGGAAGGCACATCGCAGCTTGTGTAATTATTAGGAAATGCGAATAAAATATAGGATTGAGAATGAACGAAGCCAAACTGAAACATTTGAATCGTTACACCCTGTCAGTATAGTAGGTGTAGAGTTTTTTTTTCTTCATTTATTTATTATTATAATTTATTTTTAGCAGATCCAGGAAGTTCTGCAGCGCTCCGATTTCTGAAGAAAAGAAACTTACGGGATAAGAACCAGCATCCAGCAGAGGGCACACTCTTACTTTTAATTAAGTCATTGCAATTACAAGCAAAGTCTACTTTAAAAAAAGTAATAATAAACAAAACATTGGAGTAAAACATGCTTTTGAATAAAACTTAGTTTTTCATAAATTACAAATAAAGTCAACATCCCCACAAAATAACATGCTTCTCATTAGAATGAAGAGATGGGCACGAACACAGATGTTGCTTTTGATCTCCTCCGAAAGCTATATTAAAATCAACCATCAGGCTATTTACAATTTGGAGGTGCTTTACTTCCCCTTTACATTATAGAGGCAATTCCTACTTTGTACCTTATTCATTTGACAGCTTGTTACTTTATGTATTCTGATAATTCATACAAAATATAGATCATTTAGAAGTACAACTAAAATGCAGGAGTTTGGCACTCTGTGGCCTTAATGCGTCTTGTAGGAGAACTATTTGACATCCAGAGGATTAATGTAGCAGCAAATTACTATTTGCTCTGTAAAAAGTGGATTGTCCTCCCTCTGGATGTGCTGCATGTTGTCATGTCATAGTCGTGCCAGGCACACCTACTTGGTGCATGTACGTGCATGTAAGCGTGTCCTACTCGCTCCCTCACAGGGGCTGAGTCATAGCAACTTCTCCCTGTTACTACTGTTGTTACTACTGTTAGCACTATTAGCACTGTTACTACTGTTAGCACTGTTATTAATGTTAGCATTGTTAACACCGTTAGCAGCGAGTCCTTCTATTATGACTTTTTCCACTAGGTTTTTATGCACACATGTGTTGTATTTACGTTCACTCAATTTCTTGCCACACAGAAATCATCAGTGTTGCCGACCTAAATTTCAGCAACCATGGAAAGGCCGAATTTAATAACTGGTAGGTGAGGACCGAAAAATGGTAACTGTAGGCTCCAATAGATGCACTCAAGTTAAACTCTAATTTTCGAGGTGTAAGTATCTTAGTGCTTTCTTTTCTCCCCCAGGTGCTAATACTGGTCAAAATATAGCAGGCAGAGGAGGAGGAGGAGGAGGAGGAGGAGGAGGAGGAGCAACAAGTAGGGGAGGAAACGGTGATGGTGGACGAGGAGGAGGAGCAACAGGCAGGGGAGAAAACGGTGGTGGAGGAGGAGGAGCAACAGCAGGAGGAGCAGCAAACAGACGAAGAGAAGAAGGCACAGCAGGCAGGGGAGGAGGAGGAGGAGCCACAGCAACAGGAAGAGGAGGAGAGGGTGCAGAGGCAGGCAGATGGAGAAGAGGAGAAGATGTAGCAGGAAGGGGAGGAGGAAGAGGCGGAGTAGGAGGAAGGGGAGGAGGAAGAGGAGGAGGAAGAGGAGGAGGAGCCACAGCAGCAGGAAGAGGAGGAGATGGTGCATTGGCAGGCAGATGGAGAAGAGGAGAGGGTGCAGCAGGCAGAGGAACATTTAGGGGGATGGGTGAAAGGAGAGGAAGAAGTTGGCATGAGAAAAGAGATGGTGTTGGTGACAGACAAGATTGGAATGAAGGCAGATCAAATTCTACAGGGAGACGTCAGGCACCACAGGGTCGAGGTCTGGGCTATACTACACTGAAGGAACTCTCTGAAAAAGATCCATCTTTAGTGGCCATCACCCTGTCCGCTAACCCTGCCCTGAAAGAGCTCCTGCATGGGACAGAAATGAGGCAGGACCTTATCGAACTCCTCTGCCTGGTGCTGAGTAAAGCCTTCAAATCTCAGGCAGACAGGTGCACCCTGCAGCACCTGGCTGGCATTATAAAAGACTCAGGGTTCTTCCGCACCGTCCTGCCCCACTATCTGGTGGGCATGGGGTCAGAGTTCAACCCCGTCCGCAGGGCAGACTACCCTCGCCACCTGCAACACATCTTGACTATTCTGTCTGAGGTAAATGGTGGAAAGAATGAATGGAATAACCAATTGGTCGGTTAATTCAGCTGAAGGATAAATTGTAATACATGAAAAACATTCGCTGAGTGTGAGTTTGCATTAAATAGACTCCGAAGAACTGCCTTCAATGAAGGACGCAAACAAAGTCCAACCAACAATTTTCACAGAATATATTGTGTGCCTTGTTTTTGCCTGTTTACAAGTGTTAAATTAGTAATTGTGTTACCTGAAGTTAAACATACTTGTACTAACCATCCTCAATATTCTGCTCATTAGGTCCTGAGCACCTTCCCTGCCAGCTCAACCCAGGCTGCAAGTCTGCTACTGACACTGCTTAAAACCTCCATCAACCACCTGAGGGCTTCCGGGGTGGACATCCAGCCTCAAACGGAGGAGAGTGTGGAGAATCTCGAGGGCCTGATCAAGCACCTCGAGGAGCGATCCAGGGAGGGAACCCTGCGCTCAGACAAGGACACGTATGCCCTTCTGCCCACCGGAGGTGAAAGCCCAGATAAGGGCCTCTTGTAGATCTGTTTAGTACAAAGGCTGCTATGTAAATGTTTTGATACCCTGCTCTCAAGCATACACCGCAGACCATCTTTTGATTTAACCACTCAATGTCCTATTCATGTGAGAAACTCAATGTTTCTAACCCAGGTGAAGAAATGGCAGGTGAAGATTTCCGGACCATACCCATATACCCAACGGCTGAGGAGTTCCAGCAGGAGCAGAGGCCCTTCCTTCGACCCAACCTCACCTCTAAGCGCTACACGAACACCCACCTCTACCTCGACACGCACTTCCGGCTGCTGAGAGAAGACTTTGTGCGGCCACTCCGTGAGGGGATCCAGGAACTGCTTCGGAGCCAAATGGACAAGGCAGGAGGGGGTGTTAATCCTCTGAAGAAGAAGCAATTTGATGACATCAGAATCTATATTGACACAAAACTGGTGGTGCCCAGGTGCACGCCTACTGGCATTGCCTACATAGTCCAGTTTGACATTCAGCCACTCAAGGTTGGTTGTATGACATTTGACCCAATCAAGAACATATTGAGATTCAGTGCTGTTGGGCTTATGAAAATGCATGTATCGACGCGCATATTCATCTTTCCTCCTCTATCCCACAGTTTGTGCGCTGGCAGAACTCCAAGAGGCTGATCTATGGTTCCCTGGTCTGCTTGTCGTGTGATAATTTTGAGACCTTCCTGTTTGCAACAGTGTCAGATCGGGATCCCAAAACTTTACAGAAGGGATTGGTCCAGATTGCTTTTACCGAAGAGAGCAGAAGCAAGTTGGCCAGATTTGAGGTGGGCAGTAAAGTGCTTGAGCCGAATGCATGTTACGGTTAATGCAGTTACGGTCTGATTTAAGACACTTTATCTACCAAATTAATCAATACATATAGCTGATATGCATGGGGTTAAAAAGATATTGAAAATGCCTCCAAGTACAACTGTATAGCAGCACAAACTTGCAGCGTCCAAAACGAGGTGAATCAACAACTCACCAAGGCTGTTAACTTCCTGACATGCAGGATAGGTGCAGGGTGGGAGGAATTATGCCTTTTATATGGAACTAATAGAACAAAAACTAAACTTATTTTTTTCTCTCAGAATGATCAATTGTTCATGATGATTGAGACTACTGCCTACTTTGAGGCTTATCGCTATGTTCTAGAGGGTCTAAAGGAGCAGGAGGAGGACAACCTACCCTTTCAGAGGTAGGAGTGTGTGTATGTGTGTGTTTTTTGTTAAGTTAACGTTAAGGAGAAGTTTTACATTCTACCGTCAAGGTCATAGTTTTAATATAACACTTCAAAAACAAGTTCAAAGTTAATTTTTCAAAAGGAAGTGAGGGGGCAGTACTGTACAAAGGGAGTTCAGGAACCACACTTTCATTTGTTCAAGTTAATTACATTGCCAACTCCCAGTGCCTCCATTGTTACTACAAAATAATGTACAATATATGATACACTCTGTTGACCATCTGTGTTGTAGATGGCAGTTAAAGCCTTACTTTGTCTAGTACGACTACTAGCTTATGATGTGCAACTAATATTAATCCATCTCGGAACCCATCGGCTATCAGTCCGGCGATGGAGAAACCTCGGAGGGCAGGGGGGATATTTCTTGGGGGTTCTGGTGCGTCCAGCCGATATCCGGGCTGAGACTTCCTTTGCTGCGAGTTGCTCATTGTAACTCATTGCAACTTCAGACGCAAGACTGGAGTTGGAGTGGAGACGGCGCTTGTGACTGAATCGTTTTCGAAGTAGACAGTTTAAAAGCTGACTTTAAACCAATAAAAAGCTCATTCATTGTCAGATGATAACCAGTGGGTTCTGAAATTGCATATCGGTCAATGCGTTCTGCCTCTTTTGCTCTTCAACCGACTATTCGCCTGCATTCAACCAAAGCACGCTTCAGTGAGAATGATAAAAAGTATTTGGACAAAAAAAATGGAGCGTCAAAATCTTTTTCCATTACCTACAGTGATTCACATTAAGTCAGTCTAATTGCTTTATGATTCTTCTCCACTGGTGTTACTGTTATACTGCAGCACCAATATGTTTTTAACATTCATCATTAACCTGTATGTCACCTGTGGCTGCTGTTAAGGAAGACTTGCATCGGCTCCCTTTAATGATAACGATCGAGCTTCATGCCGTTTATTGCAGCGCAGTTTTACTCAACGTTTTGTAATTGTTCGTTGGAGAAAGACAAGTGTCTAATCAATGAGACCGTTTCTACATCTTTTCACACAGATGGCGTCGGCTAAAAGTAATCTTCCTATTCGTAATGTGTCCAGGTACATCGTGGAGTGCAACCCAGATGTGCAACCCCCAGCTTATCTGCAAATAAGCGATGATTATGACCTGTCATTTGTTGCTCACCCTGACCATGAGCACAATATACAGCCCTTTCCCAGCCTGGATGCACGGGCCTGGCCGAAAAAGGAGGAGCTGGGGCTGGATGAGTCTCAGATGAGAGCCTTCCAGCTGGCTCTCACAAAAGAGCTGACCATCATACAGGGACCTCCTGGCACGGGTGAGACATTGAAAAGACATTGTTGCGAGGATGACTTCATTGAGATGTAAATGACGAAAGTGTGAAATGTATTTTCACACATTTTGTAAAATGACAAATCCACTAATGCACAAAAATCGGGCATGTTCCATTTTTCGCAGGAAAAACCTACGTTGGCCTCAAGATTGCTCAGGCTCTGTTGACCAATCAGGCGCTTTGGCGAGCTGAACGTGACAAGGCTCCAATGCTGGTAGTGTGTTACACTAACCATGCCCTGGATCAGTTCCTGGAGGGTGAGCGGTGACGCCGATACAATCAGATGGAGTTTACATGTTTTGAGGGATTTGGGATTATTTGTATGCATGCTGAAATCTTTGCTTAAGCGCCTCCCTCTTCAAGTTGTATTTGATTATTTAATTTCACAAACTGACCTTGACTGGGCAACGTTAGACTGATACGCTTTTTTGTTTTTCCTCTGCTTCCAAGGTATTCATAAGTTTCTGCCAAATGGAATAGTGAGAGTAGGAGGGCGCAGCAACAGTGAGGTCCTGAAGCAATTCAATCTCCGGGAGCTGATGCACTCACCTGTCTTCAAGCGTACGCTGCCGTCTGACTTGCAACGTGCATACAATCAGGTGAGCTGCTTATGCTGCCTCACCGGTGGTGTGAACTTGTTGTTTCACGTTGCTCCACACTACTTTCTCTCATGTATACCAACTTGGTGAGACTATATGAAGGGATATGTGTTTCAATAATTCCAAACAAGTCTGAAGTTAATCATGTTGTGCCTCATTTTTTTTTGTTGTCTTGCATTCAAATTCTTCTAACTTCAGCTCGATAAGTTGCAGCATGTTAGTGTTGTTGATTCTCTAAACGGACAAAGGCACGAATGGAGACAAACATAAGGATGCAAAGACCTGTTACTAGGAGAAAAAACGTAAGCTTTTTTGTTAAGAAAAGTAGCCATGCTCTCAGTTTAGGGGGAGCAAAAACAGTCTTTTTATGTAATGGGCAATTTGGGGCTTTTTCTTTTCTTCACATGTCCACTTTCAGACTAAAGAAAACATCCACAATACACATTTAGGTGTTTCTTTTACGACACTTGTCTTTTTCTATTTGTATATCTCTTCCACATTCCCCAAAACTTGGCTTTGGAAAATACCCTGTTTTCATATTCAAACGCAGCATCTCAGAAAACCTTTTGAAACATGGAGGGCATTTTACAGTCTTCAAAGGCATATCTCTCCAAACTACCCAAAGAGTAATCTCTACTCTCTACTAAACAAAAACCCAATAACTGAACTTCCGATCCCCCAAATTAAAGCAACGCAACTCGACACTCTTAACTCATGCTGGGGCAAAACATTCACTGACCAACAAGTCTCCAAAAACTCTTTTGCCAACCTGTGTGCCTCTGCCACACTTTGATCCTCCTGAGTCATTGATTTTAAGTGCTCCAGAAAGCAGGTGGAGAGAGTGGCGTGAGAACAAAAAAAACTCACACACATTACAGAACACGCAAGGCCGCCCAACATAATTAGTTTGTCTCATTCTTTTGCGACGCGGCCGCCTAATCACTGTCTTCATAACATGTTAATCAGCTTTACAGGCAGCTGTGTGAGGAGGAGAGGGGGATCCAGTTTCAGAGTGTGAAGCTGGAGTGTTCTCTGAAAGGCATCCTGCGGGAAAGCTACTTACAGAGAGCCATCTCAGACCGACACTGGGAAAGTCTGCAGCAGCCACCACCTGTGAGGGAATAAAAACAAACATTGAATGGGCGTGAGTAAGCCGAGAAAGGCGGTATAGATGAAGACTCATCAGTTCCTGTTCATGATTTCATTTGTAGACCGGGGATGGTTTTCGGATCTTCGGCGAGAAGAAGTCCAGTCTGATAATGGACTGGTTGGGTTTTGGTTCCACCGTTTTCCTGCAGAGGGAGACAGAGAATGCAAATAGACATGACGGTAAGGCTCCTCATGTATTTGGCTCTCCGCCGAAGCCGATCGAAGAATACCTCACGGTTGCTTTTTCTGAAGAAAAACTTTGTTTTGTGTTGTGTGATCCCTCCTCCCCCCACATGTTTTTCCTTCAAACTAGTGAAACCCAGGACAGCACTGGTCTCATTTACACAGATACATTAGATGTTTAACATAAAGTGAAAAAGTAATGGACCGACCAGTTAAAAGCATCAAATTATTAGTAGTATTATTAATAATTAAATATTGACGTCAAAGAAGTGGTCAACCATAAGACACGTAAGACCTGTACTGTCATTACCTTTTCCTTTCCTGTTCCACTCAACCATTACAGATATAAATGGCTGATAAAGCACTACACATGGATTTTCACTTAACTGTTTTGAGAAAAAAAAAGTGTTTTTGGTAAATATAATTAAAAGCTCTCTCGGTAACTGTCCATCTTCTTCAAAGTAAATAGACGCGATCAGTGCCAGATGCCTAAGTTATTAAGACACTGATTCAGGCAGCATCTCGGTCCACTCTGTCCAAAGCATTTTGTTTGAATACCAACCACTCGGCCAGATAACCTGAGCGGCTCCATGTCAGCAGTCTCCAAGCCAGCTGACATGAACACTCGAGAGTTTCAAAAGTAACAACGTTATCTTCCAATTCTCCGCCCTAAAGGGCTCCAGCTGAATTTTGTAGTTTAAGAATAATAAATGACCCATAACCAAGTTCAGTGGACCGGTTTCTGGAAATCACGAACTTGCACCATTCCAACTAAAATGCCACCTATTCATTGTACTGGTGAATGAAACCAGCGTCGCACTGATTCTTACTCCAATGTGTTAGATGTAGAAGAAGAGGAACCGCCGGAGCTGGATGACGAGGACGACTTCATTGAAATCGCAGAGGAAGCGGATCTGATGCAGGAAGAGCGATTCATTGAAGACGGCAGTGATCCCAGAGGTGGCAGAGATGGCAAAAAGAACGGAAACATAGAGGAGGCTGCAAGAGAATTAGAGGAACTGATGCTGGCTATGAACCTGGACACAGACGACGTACAGGCTGAGCAGAGCGAGGGAGGAGGATGGGAGGTAAAATTAAGAGGAGACTTTTCCTGTGGAGATAGTAATGGATTTAACATTTCATCAGTATTTTTGCAATCCCTATTTAATCAGACAATTTGATTATGAATACATTTATTTAGAGCAGACTGGTTGAAAAAGGAGTACACATGGTGCATTAGTATATCTTAAAGCTGTCCAATGGACCTGTATCAGGTGCTGCACTGTACCTGCCCTGTTGTTTTACATTTAATATTTCTTACAAATACACTTTGTGTGTGCGTGTCCTTGAAGTCTGAGTGCATTCCTCCACCACAGATCCATTTCTTTTTCACTAAGTCTCAAACTGTTTGATCTCATACTTCATTTTGATTGACTTAATTCAATTAAGGAGTAACAAAATGTTTATATATATATATATATATATATATATATATATATATATACACACACACACACACACTTTGTTGTATATGTTTAAATTGAGGTTATTAAGTGCAAAGCTAACCTTGCTCTGACCTCTGCAGATACAAAGATCCCAGAAGAGAAAGTTGAAGAACCGAATCAGGAGAGAGCTGGCAAATACCTCGGCCATGACTGCAACAGAGGAAGGTGTTATCTTGGATATTTGGACCCTTAGCCAGCGAGACAGATGGAGACTCTATCGGTATGTCTGCATCTTTGTTTCGCTTTTCTCTCCTGTGTCTGCAAACAATGTGCCTTTTTTTTTTTTTAATCTTTGCAACCTATTTACTTTCCCTCACTTCTCCTAGTACATCTTTTACATTTCCATCCTCCCTCTTAATACATCTTCCTTTCTATGCCTTGCTTCCTCTCTTCCCCCAAGCAACCTCAGTCTGGTAGAAGTAGTCTATTCCCAGTGTGTATAATTAAGTCAACTAATCACCAGGAAAATGTCTCCCAGAAGATCTTCTCACCTCCGAGAGCAAAGACATAACTACGTAACGGGCTATAAGGAGTCTTGTTTACATAGTCGTAATTGGTATTTAAACTGACAAATAGAGCAATTTCCTTCCAAGACTGATATATCTTACTGTAATTGTTTAACTACTAGTAACAAGTACCACAGCACCATTTATTCATGAATCTTTTACTTTGGAAGCTGGAATACTCATTATTCTCTCACAATCTAACAGTATACTCGGCGCCAGCTCGCCAATTGTCACAATGTTTTGCCGTTATGTCTGCAGGTTGTGGGTGGCACGCTACAGAGTAGAACTTCGCACTATAATCCAACAGTCTGAAGAGGCCTATCAAAATGCAGTGGACCGAATGGCTGATGTAAAACGTCACGAGCACCTCTGTCTCCTCTCAAAGGCCACGGTACAGTAATAAGTGCAGTGATGTATAGTATAGAATGACTTAAACTTGTAATTTTACTTCAGGTTCAAGTAAAAAATCTTCTTGAATTCATGGGTTATCAGCTTTATGTAGTCTTCAACTGAATATGCTGAGAGGATAATGAAGCATATTGCTTTACTTCTACTCAATATTATGTTCTTTTTTTCCTAAAGGATGCTCTCTAAACATATTCAATATATGTATAAGTCGAGACTGGGGTATACTGCTCGCAATGCTCAAACTTGTAGACGGCAGCAGAAACATTTCAGTGCGGCCTCTGTGGATCACTATGAACGATGGTATTAATGATACTAAGGCGAGGATGCCAGCGAGCCAGGGGAGACTACTGCGCCTGTCCAAAAAAATACTGCGAAGCAGAACCCTCCATAAAACTGCAACCTGCCACTTCTACACTTGAGTTTTTGTGCTGATTAAACAAACAACACACCGTGCGTTAATTAGCAAGCTTTAGGCCGATTTTGCTGTCTTTTTGGGGGAAGCCAAATTAGCCATTCCCTCCTGTTCCCTGTGTTTGTGCTGGGATACATTTATTGGCTGCTGGCTGTAGCTTCATATTTAATGTACATCCATCAGGTTATTGGCATGACAACAACCGGGGCGGCCAAGTTCCGCAGTGTTCTGCAGAAAGTGGCTCCACGTCTGGTGATCGTGGAAGAGGCCGCAGAGGTTCTCGAGGCTCACATCATCACGACACTGAGCAAAGCATGCCAGCACCTCATCCTCATCGGAGACCACCAGCAGGTACGAAGCCACACCGAAAAATGGGGCAGTGATTCCTAAACTCTGTGTCCTTCCATTAAACTCTTGCAGGGCAATTTGTGCACTGGTGTATTTTATTAAGCCATCTTCTTCTGACTGAAATTACCTTTTTTAAATGCGTGGATAAAATATAAAGGACAACCTGTTCAGAGGGATTTTGTGTGGTCGTCAGTATGTTTGGGCATGTTGCCTTGAGGGAAATGGCAAACATTAACGTCCCATGCCGGCCATTACAAAAGATGGAGAAGAGTAAGGAGTGATATGCTGGACATCAGTAGACTATTACACCAACTTGTCTAAGGCCTGCCAAGGACATATGGCCAGGCAGCCTGTCTAGCAATCTGCGATACACACAATTCTGTCACACATCTCACTATTCTGTCCTGGTCTCTTCTTGCTGTGGAACTTCTGTCTGCTCTTTTCCTAATATTTGCTCATTGTACTATGTTTATTCATGAATGTATGCAGGCATTTAAATACACAAACAAACCGGACTTCCGTACAGTTGTAGTGAACGTTTAGCAAGTACAAGAATGGAGTTCAAAATAGAGTTTAACTTGAAAATTGCATTTATTGTAACCCAGGATTGGAAATCAATATTTTTTTTTATTTTTTTATTTTTTAGGTATATCTGATTATTTTAAAAGCTATTTACTACTGTGCACGAAGCTCCTTTCACATTCTATATTAAGTGCAATTTAATGTGCAAAATTAATATTAAAGTCTCTGATTTATCAATTTAATCTACTGCACAATTAAATTGGTACAGGTGTGGTTAAAAAAAAAAATTGAAATAAAAGTAAGCCAAGCAATCAAGATGAAATATTCTGACGGCGCAATTATTTCATGGGTCTAAAGCCATTTGATAATATATTGTATTTAGATAATATTACAAGTGTTCAGAGCTTTGTTTTCACAGAAACCAAACTTGAATCTGTGCATGTAACGGAGGTGGATACATCACACTTTCCAAGTAAAATAAGCTTTGGCATTGTTGTGCTCTTCATTAATCACAGGTTTGGTGTTGCGTCGAGCTGAACACAATGCATCACATTTATACTAGAATTTGTCGTGCCGCCCCCGCACCCCTCCCACATACATGCACAAACACACTCTGTCCTCTAGCTAAATTAGGTTTGCACACACAAACGCACATTTTCTGCACAGTCGTAACTCGACAGGAGAGGAAAAGAAAGTTAGAGTGCATTTGCATACGTTCTGTATTCCCATCCAGCCACCCTAAACAGAAACTCATAGCAGAATATTGTTAATCCCTCCCAGGCTTACTATTTTAAAGATGGTTGCTTCCACCTGTGTCTAGGAACTGTGTAATAAGTATTCACGAGCATTTACATAACTGTAAATGGTCTGATCACCATAGGCATGTGGCCATGAACGTCATCCCTCGATTCTTCACTTCTATGCTTTAAATATGCTAATACAGGACAATAAACCTGCCAAATTGTCTTAATCACCACTGGATGGAACACGATTTATTCATTAGGATATAAGAAGAACACATGTTCTCAGTCAGAAAAAAAAATATATATATTTTGTCATAATTCATAAAAACTGAAGAGTTTAAAGCATATGGTAAAGCTGTGATTTTTCCTTCAGCTGCGCCCCAGTGCCACAGTATATGAGCTCGCTAAGAACTTCAACCTGGAGGTGTCCATGTTTGAGCGGCTGGTGAAAATGGAACTTCCTTATGTCCGACTCGACTACCAGGTTTGTGTCTCTGCCTCCATTCATATCCAAATATAAATCATTACGCATTAATTGGTATGAATGTATGTTTCTTAGGCACATCTATGCCTTTGTATCGATATGGTGAGTTTAATCTGCATTTGTGCTTTGGATTGTTCTTCAGCATCGTATGAGGCCAGAAATAGCCTGTCTTCTGACCCCACACATCTACGCCGAGCTGGAAAACCATCCGTCTGTGTTGGACTACGAAAGCATCAAGGTGCATATTTTATTTTCTTTCCTGCTGAGTCTCTACTCTGCTTTATTTTTTCTCAGCACTAGATATCCATTTACTTGTGTGTGTGTAGTATTCCATTTTTTTGGAGTCACTGTTGGTCAATATTTTTAAAACTATGATAAAAGTATGTGGTAAATATCAAAGAATAACATAGAACATATTTTTTTAAATGCTGTTTTACAGGGCCTTGATACCAATCTATTCTTCGTGGAGCACAACAAGCCAGAAGAAGATATCAAAGATGGGAAAAGCCATCAGAACAAACATGAAGCCTTGTTTGTAGTCTCTCTTTGCCACTATCTTATCTGTCAGGGGTACAAACCAGAGCAAATTACCATCCTCACAACCTATACCGGGCAGCTCTACTGCCTGCGTAACCTCATGCCTGCCGAGAAGTTCACAGGGGTCAAAGTGCATGTAGTGGACAAATACCAAGGAGAAGAGAATGACATTGTTTTGTTGTCTCTGGTCCGGAGCAACCGGGAGGGTAAAGTTGGCTTTTTGAGCATTCCCAATCGCGTCTGTGTCGCCTTGTCTCGTGCCAAGAAAGGCCTCTACTGTATTGGCAATAGTGCAATGCTGGGCCAAGTCAAACTGTGGAGCAACATCTTCCACACCTTGAGGGAGAAGGACCAGATTGGAAGAGCTCTGACGCTGTGCTGTCAGAATCATCCGGAGCTAAAGGTGAAAGCGGCTGATGCTGACGATTTCAAACAAGCCCCCGAGGGAGGCTGCATGAAGCCCTGCGAGTTCCGGTTAGATTGTGGCCACGTTTGCACACGTGCCTGCCACCCCTACGACCCTGAGCACAAGAAGTACCAGTGTATCAAGACGTGCCAGAAGATTGTATGCGATCTGGGACACAGGTGCAAACGTGAGTGCTATAAAGAATGCCCAAAGAAATGTACAGTGATGGTTGAGAAGAACATGCCCCGGTGTCGACACACAGGGATGGCTCATTGCCACAAGGACCCGGAGACATTAATTTGCCAGGAGCCTTGCACGAAGCTGCTTCACTGTGGACATCCATGTGCTTCCTTTTGCGGAGAACCATGCACCAGTCGGTGCAATGTGAAGGTCACCATAGAACTAGAGTGTGGCCACAGTCAACAAGAGGCATGCTTTTTCAAAACACGCACACACGAGATTGAATGTAGGACCCCTTGTGGGGAGCAGCTCAAATGTGGCCATGCCTGCATTGGCAGCTGTAGCAAGTGTTTTCAGGGACGGTTCCATTCCCCGTGTCTTCACAAATGTGATCGTCTCCTGATTTGCTCTCACATGTGCCGGGAGCCCTGCACTCGCATTTGCCCCCCCTGCGAGAGACCATGTGAGAACTGCTGCGTGCACAGCAAGTGCACGAAGCCATGCGGGCTGCCCTGTGCTCCGTGCATCGAGCCCTGCGCTTGGCGGTGCCCTCACCAAAGCTGCAGTAAGCTCTGCCATGAGCCGTGCGATCGTCTGCCATGCAACCAGCCCTGCGCCAAGACCCTGGATTGCGGCCACCAGTGCATAGGCCTGTGTGGCGACAAATGTCCAAGCAAATGTCGCATTTGTAATCGCGATGAGGTCACAGAGATTTTCTTCGGCACCGAGGATGAGCCTGAGGCTTTCTTCATTCAGCTAGAGGACTGCGGACACATCATTGAATACACAGCCATGGACCAATACATGGGGATGGATGCCAACCAGCGGGCAAGTGAAGAGGATGTGGGCATCAAACTGAAGGAATGTCCCAAGTGTAAAACTCCAATCCGCAAGAATCTACGCTATGGATCTCACATCAACCGCTGTCTTGCTGAGATTGAGATGGTAAAGGTCAAGATAAATGGATGTGAGGCAAATATTGAAGAGCACAGGAAGAGCCTTCAAAAACAGTGGGCGGACAACAGTGCCCTCGTTGAAATGTTTTTCCAAATAGAATATGTGAAAATCAATGCCCGACTGCAAAGGTATCTCCACGTAAAGGACCTGTTGATCCTGGAAAACCAAATGGGTTTCTTCATGAAAGTGGCAAAGCTGAAGAGCATCCAAAAGAAAAAACTGTCGGCAACTCAAAGCTTGACATTAGAAGAGCATGTCGAGGAGTTTGTGCGCTGGCTCAATTACTCGCAGCAAAGGTTCACAGAACAGCAGGCCTTTGATTTGCAGAGAGAGCTGCAGAGAATCACCCTCCTGACTGAGCTCCACGCCCGTTGCCACATGGCAGACATAAGAGGACAAAGTGCCAAAATACAATCTGAGGTACAAACAATAACAGAGGTTTTGAAAAAGTCCGGCCAATTCACAGAGGAAGCTCAACACTTGGTGAAAGAAACCATGAAGGAACTCGACAAGAAGCTTCCACCCTCAGGCTTGGGGATCAATGAGGAGGAGAAGAAGATGATCGTCTCTGCTCTGCAAATGCAGCCTGGACACTGGTTCAAATGTCCCAATGGCCACGTCTACATCATAACGGAGTGCGGAGGGGCGAACGAGAGTCGACGCTGCACTGATTGCGAAGCTACCATCGGTGGAGCCAATCACAGACTGGCAAGTGGCAACCGAGTCGCCTCAGAGATGGATGGATCACAGCATGGTGCTTGGTCTGACGCCTTCAACCTTCAAAACTTCGATCCTGACTTCTGAAAGCCATCTTGGCGACGTCCATTGTTGCCTTCAGAGTCTTGGTCTGTTGGAGGCAACTGGTTATGAATTTACTGTTACGACCACTTTAATTCATGTAGGACGGATTGCTACTAAAGTTGGCGATATATCGCAGTTGTAGATTTTACTTTGAGTTTTATGAAGGCTTTTCAAAAGGGGATCAGGCACCATTCAGGCTTTTTAGTTCTTGTGTTTTATATATTATCATCCCTAGTTATTTGTGCTCTTTTGCTGTGTATTGTTTTTGATGCCACTTTCTAATGACTTTTAACATTTCCTGCTTCAGACATACTGGGTAGTGGTTTTGTTTTAAACATCGCTTAACTGCATTTGTTTAAGATGCCTTGTTTAAGTCACAGTTATCATGTTGAACAATAGGTGGCAGTAAAACCCTGTAAAAGAACATGCAGATAAATCGCATGATGGTGATCATTTTTTGACAGCTTGCTCAAACAGAATAAAACATGTTTGAATCTATTCGTCCGTTCTTGTCTTAATTTCACACACATGCCATAATGTAAGGAATGCCAGCAGGGAGAGCAGTGCCGACCAATCGAAGGTTTCTGCGAATATAATTGCAATTACAATGTACGTTTGCATTTTCATATGGGCCTTCATAGGCAGACAGCATTAGGCTGAAATGATTACCATGTAAACTTGTTCTATATGTGTAGACACAGCACATTAACATCATTTTCATAGAGTCGCTGTTCTGTAGGATCATATATATATATATATATATATAGTATAAAAATAAATCCTCTTCACCATTACAACACATACTGTGTTTCCTACCCTGCTTTGTCTCTCACACACACACACACGCGCGCACACGCACACTTCCAGTGGTACGAACAAGAGTTTATCGCAGTCTCTAATAGTACATCATTGGGATTGAAGCCAAAGAAAGAACCCTGAAATGGCCACAATTCCTCTTCACTACTGTACAGTCGCTGAGTTTCATTTTGGCATTCTGTAAATGCTTGCATCACTTTATTACATGATGAATGTGTCCCTGTCACAAAACCGGCTCCAACGCAAACTGTGCTGTCTGCAGGGAGGGGAGGAGAAAAAAAAAGAACAACAACAAAAAAAAAATGCACTGTCAAGACAAGTGTTAAAATTGAGCAAACTTTAAAAAGGTGCCACTCTTTCAGTATTTATAGGATTCAAACACCCGGCTGAGCGAGAGCCGGACAAAAGGAGGCATTGCAGAAAAATGGTAATATCCTACAGAGTGGACTGTCTCATCCATCATGTCCGGTGGCTTTATGTTATTGTCAGAGTTTCAGCTAGTGTGACCCTGCAATAGAACTACCAAGTTGTTAACCGCACCCTCCCTCATGTGGTTTCTTTACGGTCTCTAGCAGAACGGATGAGACTCTGGGTTGCAAAGGTCCCATTTAAACAAAAAGGATCTGACACACCCAGCACAGATCTGCGAGGCCAAATATCTGCGGGCAATGTGAAGGATCAAATGCTTACAGCGAAGCCCGCAACACGTTTTGAAAACCACAACAAAGACGACAGAGCGGCCGTGTCTGTGAAGCTGTTCAATGCAGTGCGCGGTAAACATGACCTTAACAACACGATGAGCTGTGACACTAAATCAATCCACGTTTCTTGACAGTGGAGTGAAAACGGTGTCCCAATCCTATAATTAATAAAAGACAATTTGAAACTGCTATCTTTGGTCTCGAGTAAATGCAGAACATTTGACTTACTGGCGGATAATATATTGAATCTTTCTGTCTGGAATAGCCAGACACTGGACCAGAGGGTCAAAGATTAAATGAAACCCGACTGCCACCAGTATCCTGTCACCTCGATCCTCTTTCCACTGGTATCACGCTCAAATGTCAGATTGTGAAAGTGAATGGCAAGTTCCAAACAAGCTGATGCACGGGGAAAAACATGCATGAGTGGACTGAGAATTAACAATTTGCTCCACATGCAACGTAATGTTGGCAAAGAGTTGAAACTTGAAGTTTGTGACATCAGGTGACGGCGCTGGAGCAGGCGATGATATGAGCATTTCCAACTATGATAAGCGACAAACTCAAACTACAGTTAGCTCACATTTAAATGATTGTTGATTCAACACAATCCTCTAAAATTGGACCAAGGAGGTGGACGGAGACAAAAGGTGTCACTTCTCCCATTAATGCACAAGCACGTTGAAATTAGTGAGCGCAATTTGGAAGTTTTTAAAACATCACTTGCACAAACTGTAATAAAACACACACTATAGACATGCTAAGTGAATGGAAAGAGTGGATGAATGGATTTCATAAGGCCTCCATGTATTATCTGGTTTTGATAGAAGTTTCACCTCTTTGCAGTTTAAAAAGTAGTCCAAAGAAAAAAAGAATGGTTTTACTCTCTGGAAAAAATGCAACCCGGTCTATAATCACAGAGTGAGCTGTTGGTATTATGTTGCCTGTACGGGCAACGGGGTTGCATTATCAGAACATTGCTTATTACTGTTCCCTTGGTGGCTTTTTCATCAGCAGAGCCGGTTGAGCCCAAGGTTTCTTCACAACACGGGATGACGCTCCACCAGACAGAAACTGCTCGTCACAGATGGAATATATATCGCAGCTTTGCTCTTTTAGCAAAAGATCTGAAGCAAAGTTACTTAAAGATTAGCGTTCACTATCATGTGTTACCTCCAGACCCCCTAATGTGTGATGAAGCATGTCTCCGGGCTAAATAATAAATGAGAGGCTGTTTACATCGCTGTGCCGCGGAGAAGTTGGTTTCAAACTTTTTCTCCTGCACTGCATGATTGCAGTGGCTTCTTTTTCCCGCTGTATCGCTAATTAATTTCCTTTGATTCCGACTTGTGCTGGTATCCATAGAGATAGCTCTCCCGGCCCCATCATTTGAATTCTGTGCAATGTCATTTGTGATTCCCTTAAAATGTCTTGTCTCCTTGTTGAATGTCTGAGTCTCAAACTGCCTTGAATCTGAACAAACAACTGCTTTCAAAAGGTCTCTTCAAAGCATTGTCATGCTAACAAGAATGCGAGCGTTTCTCCGCTTGATGAGCCATTGCTGCTTCTTTTTTTCCTCCACCTTCGGGTTAAACTCTGGAACAGAGAATGCAATTCCAATTGTATTGATTGAAGTCTTTGCAGCGTTTGTATCCGATTCCAACTTTGCTGGTGGTAGGTCTTTACAGTTTGTGAATTCACAATAAACTGCTTATCTTCTTTTGGATTAAAGTCAAATCTACTGTATAGGATCAGGTTGTATTGCAGATAATGGTATAGGATTTATGTTTATTTGAGATATTTCCACTTCTGCACGGCCAAAGCTTTTTGTTTCTCTCCCCTTTTCCCAGCTTAATGTGCAATCGAGTGAAAGCTTTGGGAATCCTTCTTATTTCTAGCAGCATTTCTCCCATTTTAACTCGTAATGCTGATGCCGGGGTTGTTCTCAAGGCACCTAAACATGATCCCGAAGCCTGTTATTGAGTGCACTTCTTGGAGCAACACCACACACATATAGATAGTCCTCCATGCAAGGCTTTTCCATTTACTCCCAACCAGACAATAGCCTCGGCTTATCACTTTCTTCCATTTGTCAAGAACTTTCTGAATGTGAACAATCCCACGCTCTTCTTTTGTTAAAACACAACACGTGTACATGTCTCACGCTCTCCAATCCGAATCACATTTCTCTTTCTTTCAAAGAATTTAATTCTCCACTTTTTAAAGTCGTATGTCCAAATTTCCCCGTCATCGGCAAAAAGAGGAACTCCCATCCCATTATCGTCATTATTAAATGTGTAATTTATTATAATATAACATATTATCATGCCCTTTTATCACAAGCTAATCAGCTCAAATCAAATTTCTTGTATTCAAATGCAGTCAGTTATCGGTTGTTTTTTTTCTTCTTCGGAAGTTAATAAATCCTTTAGAATCCCGTCTAAACCTCTTGGATTGCACTGAAGATTAAACATCACAGTCGATCCTACATTCACACTCAATGACGTGTGGCTTCTCTTACAGATATTTCTTTTGCTTCGTCTGTTCCGAGTTTGACTTGATGGTTCGAGCTACAAACACAAGCAGTGAAAGTGTCCCTCCACACTGTGCCACATGAGTTGATCTCTTTCCTGTGGCTCTCCTTGTCCCTGCAGCATCTTCACAGCCTCGGCATACCTCTTGTTACTTACCGATTTCACACTTGAACCTCCGCTTTCCCTTCTCCTGACTTTATAGTCACAATGTGCTGACCTCGACGGTTACAACATTTAGTCTGCACACCATCTTCACAACCTTCACATTTGCGATCTCCTCCACACTTTGCCACATTTTGTTTGCCCTGACATTGAAGAGCAGGCGGAATAAAAGGCCTGACTGAAAAGCTCGGGGATTACAGAAACACCGACAGACTTTCTACTCTCACAATTTATTGTTTTTCCATATTCTCCTCTCCTCTCCTCCATGTTAGTCTTTAAATATATTCCTATCCTGTAATCACTTCCTGGGACAGTCAATTTTAATCCAGAATCCGAAACTGTTTTCTTGCAAATTCTCTCAATATGCAAAGCTTTATTTCTCTTTTCAGTTTTGCACATCTTAATCCACAACTTAACTACACAGTAGGAGGTATAACACGAGCTGTTCCCATCTAAAAAGTTATTGCCAAAAATAAGAAAGTGTTAAATGTACTGATATGTCTGGTTGGGAGAGAGAAGATACAGCCATTCAGCACTCAGGGCAGATATTTTGGGTTCGGTTCAAGGTTACAGACATCACACAGAATTGAATAATGTGACTGAGAGTGTTATTTCTATGGATACCAGCACATACTGGAATAGAAGGACATGAATTAACAGGTACATTTTCAAAAGCAGCCACTGAGAGTATGATGTGCAGTAGAAAAACACACAAAAAAGAACTGCGTTGATAGTTAACTTCAGCAATAAATTAATGAAAAATGTAATCACTCTTTAAAATATGAAAACACAATACAGGAAGATATGACTTTTAGACAGGGGGGAAAAAAAAACATACGAATATGTAATGCTTTCATTATCAAAGATATGGAGATAAGAAGGGAGACCTGCAATTGTTGATTCATGGGGTTTTTTCCAAAGATGTTCAGGAGATTAATATCATCTATTTTGGTTCCATTGTCTGAGGAGAACACATGTGATTGACGGGATATGATAATGTTGTATTCTTGGTTATTTTTTACTTTATTTTTGTTTGATTCATTATCAGTGTCCGCCTTAAATCGAGGGTCCTGATCCACAATACCAGTTGGTGGCGCTAACACACCCTTTCTTTGTTTGCCAACCACCAAAAAAAAACCATCAAGCAGAATAAGGAAGGAATGGTGAAAGCCATTTAGTGTATATTTAGTAACTAGTCAGTATGATGTATCACTTTACTTGAGGGCGCACAAAAAAAGTAACTAATGATTGAAGATTGATGATTGAAACACGCTCCGCTCAGGACGCCATCACTCCACTCCATCTTTAGTTGTTTGCTGCGATATAAACGCTTTGAATTTGAAATTTTGCACCTTCAAGTAATGAGTAATTAATGAGTTGTTAATAGTTTTGTGCAGCTCAGTGGCTCATTCATAGTTAATCAGAAATGACTCATGAAGAAAGTCGCCAGCTAGTCGATTTACATATTTTTATGGACGAAGCATTACCTAATGATTCATTACAGTAACAGTATCTCCCAGTTTGTTCTCACTCATCATTATCTACTATAAAGTCAGGGGCGTAGCAGACAGGGCGGTTGCACTTGGGCCCATGGGCTAGATCATATGGATCATCACTTATGATCAAGATTGCCATCGAGGATACACCTGTAAAAATAACTTTATTTATTTCATTTTTTATTAAAAATGGTGCCAGTTGTTAAATAAGCTTGTAGAGATAGTCAAACGATGTGTTCAATGCACTATACAAACTGAAAATATATAAAACTATTCCAATAAACACATCTTTTTTTCGGGGGGTATTTTTTGTCACATGTGCAGTGATGGGCGACTGTGGCTCAGTGGTGCGCAGGGTCGTCCTTCAATCAGAGAATCGGCGGTTCGATCCTCCGCTCGCCCACGTCGATGTGTCCTTCAGCGAGAGACTTAACCCTGAGTTGCTCCCGTAGCTGCGCCTACGGTGTGTGAATGGTTGATGATCCTGATGTGGCACCTTGCATGGTGGCTCCTCTCGCCAGTGTGTGAATGGGTGAATGATGTCATGTAGTGCTGAAGCGCTTTGTGTGATCGGAAGACTAGAAAATTGCTGTATGGGTCCATTTACCATTTACCAATGCTTGATCGTGTGACGAGATGATACAATGTTTGTGTTGCACAACTTAAATACCTTTCACCTCAGTCTTTGATTTGCAGTTATTCAGGAACTACTTATCAACGCGCCTTACGTCTCTTTTGTCTCAACCGCTCCACTTGCCATCATTTCCTTCACATTTTGTCAGGACCCTCAGGTGTCAGTTCCCAGCTGAGCGGATCACCGGGCCTTTTCTCCCTCCAGTCGTCAGTGGCACTCTCGCTTAGCCTCAACTGGCCTTCCATCCCTGGCCATGATTCCCACGGATGCTTTGAGCTCGGCTAACATGCTGTTCACTTCCCACTGGATTTGACTGATCCCCGTCTACTGGACCGAAGACACAGAGAGAGCTACACAAACAGAAGGGGTATAAAGACTGGCACACACACACACACACACACACACACACACACACACACACATTCACATGGACCAAACAAGACAGAGTTAAAGAAAACATCAGACGGAGTAATAGTCAGATTGGATGTGGAGGAGATGTACCAGTCTGATTGACTGACCTGCTTTCAGTCCACGAGAGACTCTGCTGCTATCAGGGAGACAACACACAGAGAGATGATATGGTGGGAGAATAGACTCGGTTTCATATGAAGGGAATCAAGTAGTTTGACTGATCCTCCACTCCACTGGACCAGTGAGATACAGAGACAGACATGAAGAAAAAAACACAAGATAAAAACAAAAAGCACACAGCGAAAGGGAGAGAACATTTGAACGGAGTTAAAAATTGAGGAGGAACTAAAAAACAGTAAAAGTGGGGCTGACATTTCAGATTCAGGTTGTCAGACTCAGCTATATATATTGTCAAACTTCCTATTCTGTCATCCTCAACCCTGAGCAAGAACATTTTTTACTGTGGATATGCAGTATTCTTCCTAACATTTATGGTAACACAGTTTTGTTACATACTTTGACGGCTCACATCTGAATCTATCGGGGGGAAAAAAAAAAGACTATCTTTCTGATCGGCGCAATATTTTAATGCAAGTCAGTGACAATAACTCATTCTCATTCAGATTTGGACACCTGCCAACAAATCTGGACTCAACACATTTTAAAGTGATGTTATTAATTCAACCCGCCCACTTCATCATGTTCCATTTTTTTGTTCTGGAGAAATATATGAATCTTGCAATTACACTTTTTAAAGCAGCTGCTGTTGTTTGAGATGCAGCGGCTTACTCAGCATTTTGCTGTGTCAACCACAAGAGAAGACTGATGGTGTCCTCTCGAGGAATAAATAATCATACCAGTAATGAAGACTTTTCGACCAATTTCATATAATTCCATTCAAAAAAAAAAAAAAGTGACAGCTAATTTACAACAATAATAACGATAATTTACTGATAGCCCCAAATCAAAACAACTCATTCCCCAACACAGTCATTAAATCTAATATAACTATTTATTTATCGCTGTCAGGCAGCCTGCGTCCAGATCAACACACACACACACAGTAGATACAAATATGATCCTGGAGAGGAACATAGTTTTTTGGAGTCCTAAACACACACACACACACACACACCCTTAACTCATTTATAACCACATGACATGTAACTTATAAGACTCTGGTGGAAGTCAACTAGAACCGAGGATGACTATGTCCGACACACAACCTGTGGTTTTAATTGGTGTATAATTGCAGCGTGGGCAGTGCGTTAATAACGTATTACCATGCCCCTCTCTTGAGACACAAGCCATGAAACTTCTCACACTTGTGTGTGTCGTCGCATCAAAACTTTGATTATGGCGGTGGGAGACACGCGGACCCTGATCAAATTTTTGTTCAGCTTCCAAGCTGATTTAAATGTAAATTCGTTTTTTATTTCAGCTCCTCCCATCTCTTGACAGCATCTTGGTACGAGAGCAATGAGGGAGTTGAGGGGGATTCTGCCCAGGTAAGCATATTTAGTTTTTGAGCGTTTGATTCTAAACTAATTTAAATAACTGTGTGAAAGCCAATTTGATGTAATTGCGCTCGGCTCTTCTGAACACCTGCAACTAGATTAGTGACTGACATTAAGTTGCGTTGCCGCATTGGGCCTCCAAGTGCTGCTCCTGCCGCTTCATAACTCTGGTTTTACCTCCAAATTTTAATACAACACCATATGTGCTTTGCAAAAAAAAAAAGCAAGGAACTTGGCTTGGTGTTTCAGAGCAGCAGTGAAATATGGCTAAGAAAAGGGAAAAAATACCCGGCCTAATCCATCCTACTCTCCTATGCCTGAGTGCTCTGACAAAGGTGGTTTATTATCATTACCATCAGTGTATGATTATCAATATGTATTAAAGCATCTCACCATCGAGCAAAGCCCCAACAGGCCATGCCGGGCCCAAAACAAACTATGTATCTGCTCTGTGAAGGGACGACATTAGCCCAAGATGCACACCCGCTGGCGCCGGCCCAGCTCAGCTGAACCTGCCACAGAAGTTGAATGGGTATTTGTGTTAGCTCAGAGCAGCACACACACTGTCCTCGGCAAGCTCTCTGTAAGCCTGCGCGGCTCTACTGTATGATCTGTGCACCGGCAAACTCACTGATCCATTGCAGTTCAGAACCACAGTGCCATGGCTGTCGCGCCACGAAAGAGTTGCCATTTTATTGCACTTCCGGCTCCCTCGTCAAGCCAATGTTGTGTTTTTTAAAGACTTTTTTGAGTGAAATTAAGTATGGTTACCACAAGCTTAAGATATGTGCTGTATATTAAATACATCACTTGATATCACTCGTACATTTTGAAGCTTTTAAGTGTCTTAAAAAGAAGCGGTTGCTACCAAGTGGTCAAATAAGACGACAAATTGCCCTCACGGCCTCGCAGTGTATATTCACGCTCATGCGGTTGTAGTTTGTCTTTTCACTACTGCCGATTGTATTCACAGATTTTTTTTGAAGGCGATCTTTCTCCAAAGAACATGTACATATCACAAACGTGAGTGTGCCACCGAGCTTATTTTGTGCAATAATCAAAAATCCCGGAGGAAAACCCCCACTGGCTTTTCGCCGAGGTCACCCGGGCGATGCCAGCATCCAGGGTGGCCTACAAAAATCCGTCATCGCTGCACCGCTCTATACCGACATCAAAAGGTGGCACAGTTAAGTTTCAGCCCCCATCCTCTCTGATGAGATATTCATGAAACAAGTACAGAATGTAGCATCCAACGCAGATTGTAGCTGTTATTCAGATGGATTGCCAGATTAGGGGTCTGCCTCACCACCTCTTCGCCCATTCTTGGATTGGCTTGGAGATAAGCTGCGTCGTCGCTGCCAGGATGATGGCGGCACTTATTCCTCTACAGTCCTACCAAGCATGTAAGACAAGCTTGAAAAAAAAAAGAAATAGCTGGCTACGTTTCCATGTCCAAATTTGCGAGCAGTCTTCGGTGAAGTTTCTGCGAAGTAGAACCACTTAGAGAGACAAGAGATCCAGATATGATTACTTCTGTCAGTGTTCAGAAAGCCTTACCTTGCCTGACTGCTCCTTTCCCGGCAGGGTGGACACACCAGTGTCTCGTTCGCACTTTTATGCTCCGCTGGGCACATTGAAATGTTTGTACTGTTGCACGGTCCTCATTCCTTTGGCTAATTGTGTCAAATGTAATGCAAATTATAGGTTGCGTTTCCCTAATTAAACAAGATATTTACGGGCAAAATTGCAGCACAAAAGTTAACGTTGCATTTGTTAGTAATTCAAACTGGCAAAAGCATGGTTCCCACCCTGCGTGCATTCCAGCTACTGAGGTGGGAAAAACAAAGAATGCCTGCGGTTAAATGTCTTTTTAGTCGCTCATGAGCACCAGAAAGCTTTATGTGAACATTTTAAACCAGCAAACATTTATGTATTGGTGTGCTGATGATTTAAAAATATGCCATGCTGAAAATCAATTAACGAACGTTTTTCTTGTGAAGGCAATATTTGTTTACTGTGTGGGAAGCCATGTTCATTAGGATTCCTGCCAGGCAGTGGGGTTTCAGGAAACAAGCCCTCAACATTGAAACAGCCTCCTGCGCAGGCTGAGAGAAGCAGGTCAGCGAACATTTTTGAAAGCATCTTAAAAAGGCTCTTGTTTTCTTTGACATTTAATTGATTTCAAAACTTTGTACTCTTAGTGATTTTTTACATTTGTCTAATTGTACACTTTCCATTATTTTGTATTAATTGCCATCTCTTAAATTCCTTCTTTCTTTTAAATTGAATTTGGAAAGCATATTTTGTGAAGGAGGCTCCATACCAGGCTAGATCCCATACTATTTGATCCATTGGCATCATTTGTCAATTTGCTATTTTTAGACAGATACAGGGCAGCATGAGCAACATGGCTGCACCTCAGATCAGCTTTAGAATTCGGAGGTGATGGAAGGTGAAATTGAATGAATTATGCAAGCATCTAACGGGGAAGACACTGAGTGGAGTTAAAGACGTGTAAATGGTTGATTCAATTTGAATACATTAGGAGAAAAGCCTTTAAATGGTGACGAAAATTTGTCTCCCTTTACTTCCATTGCTTAACGTGGCAGAATGGTGTGGATAACATTAAATGGTTTACCGCTGTAGGCCTTTAAAAGGTCCATGGTTCTAGTATGGGACTTGAACCTTGGACCTACATTTGAATGCCTTGCCGTGGTGTCTTTCATTCTATTTCATGGGTAAACTGAGTGGGAATGTTCTGCGCTTTGAACACTGTGTGAGCAGTGACAATGAATTTGGACAGCTGTAAAAGGCACACATTCTCACATTGTGCAGCAACAGCAAAAACTGGATCCAGGAGAGAGGCCTTTGAAAAGCCCTCTGTCAGACCTTTCAGTGACAGACGCTGTGTCCTATTCTGCACGTTCTGCAAGTTCTGTAGCCAGAGAGCTCAGGAAAACAATTCTTAACTGATGGTAAATATATGATGTCAAGAAATTGTTATTCGTCTGCATGTCCTAGGAAGGATGTACTCGCTTTAAATGTTAAGTTCTTCTGCAGCAGAGGACCACAACGACTGGGTGTGATATTTATTGTCCAGCTGGAGTTTGCTGAAATATGTTGTACAAGTCTTTTGTGTTAGTTTGTGATTGAAATCACGTCAGTGGAACTAACATGTGCGAACACAAAGTAACATGGTATGTTTCTTGCTAAACAGTCATGTTGGTGGTGAATGCAAACTCACTGTATTTTCGTTGTTGCCTATAAGCATCCCACATGTGGGCGTCACTATCTCGTCTCGTCTGGAAACTGTTCCCGTTCGCTTCTCTATTTACAGCACCTTTTCTGAATGCCGCACAAGTTGGTGAGGGTGTTTATTTATTTGCTTCTGTTGTGTCTATTTGCATCTGTTTTCTGCATCTGTTTCCTTAACTTCCAGGATGTCGAGCTCACAGGGCCGCTGTAATATGCAGGAAAGCACAATATTTTCTCCAAATGCATTTGCTGTCTCGTGCATGTAGTTCAGATCCTTCCGAGTTCTGAAATTCAATTAAACTGCCTTTTATATGAACACAGGCAAAATAAACGTGCCGAGTCAAGAACTTTTGTGCATAACAAACACAGTTCAGGATTATGGCTAACCATTGATTAACCAAATCTCAGTTTTCACCTTTTCATCTTCAGTGCACACATGCTTGCGAGGGACATAACACTGGGCTGTAGTGGTGATTTGCTTTTGTACATTTCTTTTTGCAATTACATTTGCTCGCCGAAGGCTATAAACACACATTAATCTAGCTTTTGGCTGAACCAATCACAGAGTGGGTTTTCAGGAAGAATTAGGGGCAGTGGCATCATCAGAGTTGTAGAAATGACTGAAATGACTTTGTTCTGACCTGGTTTTACTTGAGGTTAATTGTGATGTGCTTAGCAAATGGAAACAGGTTTGTTTGAGTCCAGAAGGAGCTGCAGATGAGACTAAAGTACTTTGGGACCCTGGAAAGCGCTGCAATTTTCTTTCATCTTAATTTTTCACACAAGGGGGAGGAGCCATTTTGTATCATTTGGTGCAGCACACAACTGCACATAAATACTCACAAGTTTAAATATAAACCTCTCTACTGCGTTGCGAATGCAACTCGCTCCTGTGAAAGAAAGGCAGTGTCAGTTATAAGTAAACTGCCGTACCACTTTTACTTCTAGTATTATTCATGACATTAAAGTGTCAACACATTTTTTTTTCATGGGCAGAAGATCGACTTGTAAATATAAACAACAGATTTCCTCTGCGGAAAACGATGTTCAGTGAATGACTCGGAATGACTGGGCCACTGGTTTCTGTCATGCAGCTTGTCATCCTGACAAGCATAAGCAACACTAACATGTATTTAGAATATGAACAGTGACGTCTCTCTAATTGGCTCGCCGCTGTCTGTCCTGATTTACAAGTGTATCAAAGCGGCTTTCTCACGCCATGCACATTATAAACAATTGGACATGGCTCTTGCCCTCCAGCTTGCTTACAATTACTTCAGTTCATGCTCCTGTCTGTGTGCTTGTGTGTATTTGTGCCGGTGTGCGTTTGTGTGTGTGTGTGTGTGTGTGTGTGTGTGTGTGTGTGTGTGTGTGTACTTGTACAGCTATCTTTGTGAGGACCAATTTGAGTTCTAGACCCTCAGAGTGAGGACATTTAGGTAAAGTGTGGACAGTTTAGCTGGTCTTCACTTGGGGACAGATTTTCAAGGCCTGGTTGATTGTTCAGACTTGGTTTCAAGGATCAGGTCAGAATAAGGTTTGGGTTATAGTAAATGCTGGGGTCAAGCATTTAGTTGGTTATGGTTAGAGTAAACGGCTAGGAAATGGATTGTGTCAATGACATGTCATCTGCAAGTGTGTACATGTCGAGAGAGGAAGAGGGACAGAGGATCTCTTTACACACTGTTGCACATAAAAAAGGTGTCACATACTTGTTGAGAAAGTATTGAGATATTTAACATGGCTATAATTGATAATACATTGATTTACAAATGCCCTTAGTAAAAGTCACGTTATCATGATTGTACATTCTATTGCCTCTCAGTGGCTGTTAACATAGCGACGCCTGACCCAGCGGAGCTTAGGTTACAGTAAGAACAGTGCAAACTCTGGCAAAAGTCGTGGCAGAGCTAACAGTGTTATCCTGAGGAGGAACCAGAGATGCCCTGGCGACAATGAAGGTTGGGATGGCCTTATCAGCTCCATTGCCCTATTCATCAGATCCAGTTTCTACATGACAAGAAAGCTCATTCCACAAGGTACTATGATTGGACCAATTTTATTTCCCTTATATAGATGTTTTCATAAGCAATATTATCAGAAATCACTCCATAAACTTTCATGGTTATACAGATGGTACCCAATTGTAGCTATCGATTAAGCCAACCAGTTTGATAAACTTCAAACATGCCTTAAAAAGGGAAAAACCTACATGATATGCAACTTCCTGATGTTAAACTCGGCCAACCTGAAGTTATTCTACTCAGAACATCTCCAAAAATGTCCCTGGCAAAGTACTTAGCAGAGTAGGTCCATGTTGAGCGGTTCCATAACAATTACTGATAAAGTTAACCGATGAGCAGTGTTCTAATGGTATAGCGCATCGAAATGAAGCTACTCTCTACACTGCTAGTCAGTATCTGTAAATATGGATCATATATGTTGTATGTACAGTCTTCTAAGGCTACCAGCACGTTTTATAAATGTAGCCGTTATGGGTTATGTTTGTCTGTCTGTTGTCTTTCGTTATCTTTGACATTCTGCACTCGTTGTCTTTTGCTGTTGAAGAAACAAGGCCCGCTTGAGTCACATCCACCATGATTCAAAGTAATAACACATAGACAACTCGACTGACTCAGCACACATCCACTGAGGCATTGAAAAAAAGAAAAAAGGAAAAAAGAAAAAGTTGAGCAGTGCAACAGATTAAAAAAAGAAATCCAGTGCCCAGTCCGAGAGGGGAAGTTTTCCATTTTATTTTTCATTTTCATTATCTGTCCGGTGCAAGTATAAATGCCAGGAGGATTAGAGAAATTACATGGGCTCTCGCCTTCCCTGGCCCAGTGCTTATCCTCCTCTCTGCTCATCTCTCTCTCTCTCTCTCTGTCTTTTTTTTTTTTTCATCGTTGCTCCTCCACCTTCTTCGCCTTGCTCTCTCTGTTTACCCACCATCATTCCCACTCCAATGTACTTTTCCCTCTCCTTTGCCTGTCTCTATCAATCTCCGGATGTCACAGCTACTCTGTTGCCTTTTCACCTCGTTCCCTTGTGACATACCCTTTTTTTTTCCATTCCTCCGACCCCTATCTTCGTTTTTAACCATACCACTGCTTCTCCTCTCTTTTCGTGAGTGTGTCACTCTTTCCATACCGCTGGCACACCCAAAGGGGCTCACACTGGATCAGCATGACTGGGCCCGGCCCTCATGGGTCCTTCTGGCCGGCCAGTCCTCGGCAAAAAAGAAGTATCTTAAAAAGCCCCCCCCCCCCCTAATCCTCAAGATCTATTACAGATAGCGGCGTTGACACGGGCGACAGAGATTAGAGGGGGCAGATACTGGCTGTATTGATTGGCCTTCTCATCCCGAGGCTAGCCCAGCAACTTGCTTGTGTAATAGCACAATGTAATGAAATTCAGACAGTCTGTCAGAGCCAGCAGTTGTGAATGCATAAAGACTGGACCGAAGCGAGGTAAACTAGCGATACTGTAGAGTCACAGTGAGGACAGGGTCCATAGAGCCTGCTGGTGTGCTATATTAAATGGAGGTTAGGATCACCACTTCACCTCACTAAATATATGCTGGCCCAAATTTGCTGAGAGGGAAAACCATTCTGTTTGGACCCAAGGGTGATATTTTTGTTAATGTAGTGTCATGAACTTGTGTTTTAGTGAGCCGTTTGTTAGGGATTTTTGTTTGGCTTTCACATTTAGGTATGATTTTGGAGCCAAAAAAACAAAAACCAGCTGGACCGTTCACTCTGCAGTCCATTACAAGAGGTTACAAGGCCAAATCTTTGTGCTTAGCTAAAAAAGAAACGTGCCAATTTCTTTTTTTCTTCCTTTTTTTAATTCGATAAAGGTTGGAAATGTCTGAGGCTCATTTAGGCTGTTAATTAAACATTAGTATCAGTATAAAACACAAACTTAACTGATAATTTAAAAAAAGATTGATGGAGCAACGTCTACTCAAATGTATTGTTGAAATGGAAACGATATGTTGACAAAGCTACATTCATAAAAAAAAAAAAAAATCTTGATTAAGTACAATTATTTTCCAGGCAGAAAACACTATGTGTAAAAGGAAAGTGGATGAATCCAATGTCAAAATTGCTATTAATGACAGAAATTGCAGTACTGACTCTGGGAACATAGAAGCACTGGCTATGTAACAAAAAAGCTCAGAGAATGCACATAATGGCATCGATTTTGTGCGGTGGAAAAAGTGGCAATGTTCTCAACCATGAATTAAAGCACTCATGTCTATGCAGTTATGTTGTGTGCAAAATGGTGCTTGTTTGTAAAGTCAATAGTTATTACACTCTTCAACCAATACTCTCAAATCTGAATGTATAGAAAATCTTTAAAAAATCTTTAAAAAAAAGCTTATGCTTATGCAGTCAAAATTGTAAAATACATTTTGGAATTTCATGTTCTTCATTATTTATGTATTTATTTAAGGAGGAGCACGCTTGGTAGGCGAATGGAGAGACAAAGTGAGCAACATTGCATTGGGAATAATTGCCTTACAAGCCATTGACAGTGGTACTATATGTACGTTATGTATGTTAGCCAAGTTGGGAATAAAAAGCTGCTCACGCACCCAAAAGTGGCAATAAGTCCTGAGAATAAAACAAGATAAATATGTTTGTCTAAGTCCTTTAGAAAGAAACATAGAAGCATTTTCTGATCGTAAACCTACAGTCAGCTTTGGAACCAAACCAATATCTAAACCGATCATTTGGTAAATCCCTAGGTACGATTTCAACTAACATGCTTCAGCCGAGTAACTAATTAGCTACTTAGCCTGCAACCTGAGATTAGTGGTGGGTGTTTGTGTTGTTGCTCATTCAGCAAGACAAAGTGCAGCAAAAGACATTTGTCCTTGTTTGTTAGGTTAGAAGGAGGCATTACCTTGAAAGATGATGTGGCTTGTTGTTTAAAGTCTATGGGTCTCCTGTGTGGCAAGCTGCTGTCTGGCTGCTCGTGTCCCACCTGCTTATGATAGAACGGTGACATTACTGCCTTATGCAAATACAGTTGAAAATTAAACTGAAATGAAATGAAATTTGTCTGCATAGCTCTGCACAATCTGTTTCATGCAAAAAATAAGGAGCATGAACCAACGCACATACCAGAGCAGATATGTATGCCGTGGCCGAAAAAAACAAAACATGTACTTTATCTTCAGTTGGACTTTTACCAACCAATGGTCATATTAACATATACTTTTAGTACATATGAGCTCAGACAAAAAAAGTCGCTAATAAGCATGCATTATTGGCACCAACATAAGGGGCAATAGGTTTTATAGTGAAATTAATTGGTCACCATGTCCATTCATAAAATACAAAAAATACATGAAACACATTCCTTCTGTGTGCTGGATCTGTTTAGAAGGACTTCTCTGATATTGTCAACCAGGGAAAGTGCAACACAACATTTCTCAAAAGCTATGAACGTTTCCGACAACAATTAATACACATGGATGGATAGAGGGCAGTATAATTGGAGTAGTAATCTCTAAATCTTAACATGTTGCGTTTTCAGTTTAAGGTAATTTTTTCATGACATACATGATATGCACTAATGGGTACAGCACTCAGGCTAACATTATCAGTCTTGGTTGTATGACCGATCATCAGTGATACTTGAATAAACAGTGCCGCTTCACAATCTCTACCTCATATTATATGAGAGGTGCATCTCAGTGTGCTTTATTTGATTTGGGCAATATCTGCACACCACTTCTGCATTTGCAAGTAGAACAAAACTGACAGACCCCTAATAGAACAAATAGATATTCAAATAGCTCCCAATTTTCCAATTCTGCCCCCAGATTTGCTTTTCTTTCCGTCTTTACAGTACAGTACAGATATTTTTCATTTGAATATAATAGCTTTGCACATCTCAGGCTCCACTAGTGTTGTTTACTTATAATAGAAAAAAAACTGCATACAAGCATTTATCCTGATTTATTACTGTACCAAACGATACACTATTTTCAAGTGCTTTAAATCACTGAGATGGAAATATGTGACGTTTATTTTTGGCATGAATTTTTTAAACATCTATTATCTATGTTAGTGGCTGACTACATATGTATCTGGTTAGACCTGTTTCAGCCTCTTTCTAATGCACACCTCCTCTTCAGGCCTCCATACTTGGAAATAGCAACAGATCTCCCCTGTCCCCTGGGTTTAGTTTGATGCAATGGATTGCCAACAACACACAATAGCTACAAGGCCTCTGCTAATCACACTATTGATCCTGTAATTCCACCCATTTGAAACTCTTTACCTCGGTGGGCGGTGTCAATGAATAAAGTCCAAGTCACCGTTTCTTCCCTCGTTTGCTGAGGCACCCGGTGTCTCTGGGGAGGCGATTGAGACCTATGCGCCTTCTCCACATCACAGCCCTGCTCTCTTTTTAGTATTCAGTTGCCACAGAATCCACAGGAAAGTCTACCTCGGAGAGAACAAACGCAAATGTGGAATGGCTGATCGACCTCCTTCACTTTGACTGCTACTTTGTGGGACTGCTGTGTTGTGTTGAGTTGTGTTGTGCTATGCTGTATTGTTCTTTTGGTGCTTTTTTTTGCTTGTTGTGCAGGTAAAGATTGTCACATCCGTGCAAAGAACTGGGATGCAAGAGAGGAGAAGACTTAGAAAGTGAACTCTCATGGAATATCAATAAGCAGAGTAATGGCCTAGTTTTTTGAGGTGGCAGAGGAGGCTTTGGTTCATTGCATGTCATTTCAAAAGCTGGGCCCATGAAGCAAAACAACAAACACACATCTGATAGTCCCAACAGCTATCTTGTGATAACACAATGCCCCCAAATTGTTAGTAAGTCTGCCGTCTTGCCAGTGAATTAGATTAACTATGACAGACCTCCTTGACAATAATTATACTTTACTATGACAGGAGCAAGCTCAGCAATGCGTGCCCTCCTAAGAAAAACTAGGCGTGAATTTATGACATTACTCGGCATGTGCACTCTGCAATAACGCAGATGGCGCGAAGCAGCTAATGGCGGGTTTAATTTTTCTCAGCACTCCGCATCATATAATTGACCCTTTAACTGTAGATCTGTGAGAAGATGAGCTTGAAGTCCCAGAGTCATGACATGTGTTGTATGCCTTTTAATTAGACAAGCAGCATTAGAGAGAGAGAGAGAGAGAGAGAGAGAGACATCAGAAGGTAACATATTGCAAAATCACGTATGCTTGTTTACTTATTGTCCTTGAATAGATGTATGTCTGAGGGCAGACATTTTAGAAAGAGGTTAGGGAGAGTGTGGAAAAAAAGAGAAAAGGGAAAGAGTGAAAAGAAGTGGCATGGAAAGAGAAACAGAGATGGAGAGCTGAGGATTATAGGAATGAAGAATAACACAGGGGGGGGAAAGGAGCATTTACATAAAGTGTAGTTCTCGAATGGATTTACAGGGAACGAGACTATATCTGATGGATTTAGGAGAGTATCATTGGTTCCGGGGATACGTAGGTGAGCTTTGTGTGATGTTGACGCAGGGATAAAAGTATTACATGAAATGTGCTAAAGTACTAGAGAAGGGCAGATGAAGTGGTGTCATTTGGAATAAGAGAATCAGTCCGACTAGAAAAGGGCTTTCCTTTTTCACTCCAAAAGTAAGAGCAAAGAAGAGATAGTGGACACATGATAGCTAGAAGGGACTTTAAATAATGCGGCACAGGGAAAAAAAGGATAGATGACATAACCAGTGTTTTACAGAATAATTCCGGTTTAAAACTCGGGTCTAATGTTCGTGGCTTCGGCCATCTATGCATCATGATGAGGTTGCATAAGCGGTTAGATGATCAAACGGGTTAAACAGCCAGCAAATAGGACAGATTACTGAAGGCGCAAAATTCGATATCCAGAAAATAAATACAGCAGCAAAAAACTATTTGTTATCTATGGATATTGGCGTAATGTCTATCTGAGCAGAGAAGGAAGTTACTATCCCTGTGTGTGTGTGTGTGTTTTAATCCGAGCTTTACAATACTTTGTTTACATAGCCGGGCCGGCAGTGTGTGCCTTTCAGTTGCATAGCGCATCGCGCCCCACCAGTTAGCTCTTGGCTCTTGAGGACGCTCATACACATCTCAGAAACGTAGCCCCCTCCCCCGCTTCGACCCCACCACTACACACACACGGTTCCTGTCAAGTAAACACTGTTAGCTCCGCCAGCACTGTTGCTGTTGTTTGCATAGCTCACGCTGTTAGCACTGCTCACGCTGTTAGCACTGCTCACGCTGTTAGCACCATTATCTGCTTGCCACCTGCTCAGCCATTGTCATATTTTGCAAGCTGTGGGAACGCAACAAATATGTCATTGAGATAATTAGCATTGTTAGGCGTCTGAAAGTTGGAGGTTAAAGGGGAAGTTGGGGGTTTTGGCAATTGCTCTTATTCGCAACCAGCAGAGGATGTTACTGCTCTCAAAAAATAAATAGCCTGGCACATAAGCGCATGCAGACACTTCATGCTTTCTAACAACACACATTACACAAAGAAAAACAAATGTATTGACTGATCAATTGCTTGGATACCTACATGTGTGTGCACAGAAGATGTTTCTGTTTAAAATGAATAGCTGACTAAGCTAAAATGTGTGTTGAAATGATATGATAGCTGGATAAACAGTATGATAGAAGCCATTTAACCCTGCAACAAGGTCAGCTGCTGCTAATCCATCAAAAAACTAATCCTGAACCTACAGACGAAGTACAAGTACGTCATGTTTCAGATTCAGAATTTGTTGGCTATAACTGCCTTAACTGCTGGTGGAAAAATCTGCATTATCGTGTTGTTTAACCAAGTTTTTTCTAGTGTTGTCACAAAAATGAAATAAATTACACATATTACCAAGTAGAACTTATTGAGAAGCATCATAAACCACCAAACAGAATTCAGTGAGTTCGCATTTTTTTTTCATTCAGGGTGATTAATCACCATCATTTAGGCTACGATGTCTGGAGGTGATATACTTATTCATCATTGGCCATGATTATGGACACTTTTTTGTATTTTTTAAATCTAATTTATAAATGCTTTAAAAATGTGAACGTGGCGGCTGAACTTTTTTAAACAGAATTCCTGAAGTTTGATGAGAAATGACCCCGACGTCACAGAAGAACTAATCAAAATGACAACTTTACCAAAACCAACTCTCACTCCAAACTAAATAGAAGAGATTGCAGCCCTGTTGTGTACAGATGAAACACAAAAGATACAGCGTGTCAATTAGTGAGCTTTAGAAGTGCCGGTAGGCTGATTTTGCCAGGCTAGGTTTATCTTTCTCTATGTGTTATTGAGTATGAATGCCATTGGGTATTGATGTGGTAAATGCTTCCCGTCAGATCAGCCCATTCAGGTGACAGCAAGGCAGTGTGGTCAGACATGTTTTCTAAGGCCATGACAGTTCTCACCTTATACCTGATCTATGGCAAAGCAACTTTAACAGCTTCTTGTGAGTGTGTGTTTGTGCATTTTCTTTTTGACTGATTGGAATTTCATGGTAACATTTTCTCAGAACTTTTTCCTCCATCGAGCTATTATTAGCCTCTGTAACTCACATGGACCTCTGGACTTTGCGGGATTGCCATTGTTCAGTCTTTCACTGTGTTTCATGTGCTGCTTCCTTTCGATCATGGTCCAAAGAGATAATACCACTCAACAAACCCTAACTGCCCAGCCCTTCATATTCTCTCATTATTATCGAAAGTAGTGATTGTGCTGCGAACGCCCCCCTCCCCCTCCCGCCCTCCACTCACCCTTTTTCCTGTGTCATAAGAGGCCCTCTTTGCACTCAGCCACAACCCATTAAAGTTGTCCCACAGCAATAAGCCTTTGTCTGTGTGACCAAACAGTTGATACTTGATAAGCGTAATCCTGGCCTGCGTTTCAGTCCCCTGAATGGTGCTGTGTGGGCTGCGAGGCCCTTCACAAAGCAGCTAGCACTAAATTACTCACTCTTGCTTGCCTTTTGTCTCTGGATTTGTGAAACACTTTGAGCCGCTTTTGCAGTTTTGAGGGCGATGGCCTCTGTGGGATGGAGTTTACAGAGGGCTGTGTTATGTAGCTGTACTGACCACACATTATCAGGATATGGGCCAGTTCCAGTTTATCTGTTCCCAGCAAAAGTTAAATTACGGTTCGTTTGAGTAAAAATCATATAAAAAATTGATTTTATACATTTTTATTTATTATTTTGATGGTACAATTTGGTGCATTCTGGCCATGATCCCTGGCAAAGGAACCAATTCGCACATGAAAAGTGTAAAACAGTTTACTTTTTCAACAGCGTTGAAGAAGCCTTAGTACTAATTCAGAATCTTTGAAGGTAAGTAAAAGTATTAAACTATCTATATATCAGCTGGCTGCCCACATGGCTTCTTCACTGGCTTGTGCGACACATGCTGGCAAAGAAAGATGGCAGACACTGCAACTCGGGAAGGAAAAGGAAGACAAAAGATTCAATAATCGCCATTGTTAAGAAATGGTATGGTCCACTTTAGGGGTGTCTGAAATAACACTGAAAAATTATTCCAGACATCAATGAGGGAAACATCAATGTGGCGAACATAAATGTTGCAACCCCCTGACCTGTGGTTTGCTCTATTTTTTGGGGTAAATATATTGTATATAATATGTACGATGAGAGCTAGGTGAAACCGGAGTCAAATTCCATTTATATGTAAACACACATGGCCAATAAATATGATTCTGATTTTGATTAGGGAGATCAGACCCAATATAATGCTCCTTGTTATTCAAACCTGGATTTGGTTTTACATCATATACAGAGAGGATTGAATCATGGAAAAGTCTCAGAATTCAAAAGTTTCACGGACAAAGGCAGGCTCTGTGCTGTAATACTGTGAATATTGTGAAAAAAGGTGCCGTTGCTCTTATTCCTACCTTTCTGCTTCAAGATGGTTTTCAAAGTGATTTTAGCACCTCATTAGTTCTTTTGGTTTTTGAAGTGTAAACACGTCTTTCACACACTGCTTTTTATCCCCCAGCAAGAGTATGGTCACCCACACCCAACTAGCTTAAGCCACAATCCCATTAATTGCATTAGCACTCTAAAGGGAAGCAGCCAAGTTGGATTAATTGGGCTGTACTATGCAAAGCAGGCAAAATGTAACAGGAATTCAATACCGAGGAGGGCCGATGAGTGATTACAAAAACATTTCACTGCCTGCCCATAGATTAGCCAGAAATTATCTTATGGTTTCTGTTCTTCACTCTTATCCCATAGACACTTTTTTTGTTTGTTTAAGTATTAATTGACTCTGTATTTGACAATGGCTGAAACGCCAATGTTTTGTTTTCTCTCTGTTTGAGATGTCAACGATGTCAACATTCTTCACGCCATCGCTCACTTCCCATATGTGCAGACTCAAGCCCAGCTAATGCGTCCTGTATGTCCCCTCCGGGCTCCCATACATCAGCCCTTGACCCACGGGAGAGGTTCAGGAAGGAGGGATCATTCATTATTGAAATGTCTAAAGGGGTGGGGTGTGATGGGGATTCTCATAAGGAATGTATTATTTTCTGAATGCAGTGAATCTGCATTACGACATTCGGGTGAATGTCGCTCTCACAGATCCAGACAGAGAATCCCACTGTGGAAAGTGAGCAGCATGGGCTTCTTTGCTGAGAAAATACGGTTGTCAAATATCATTATTAGTGTGACTATGTGTAGCTTTAAAATTCAAGTTGGGAAATTCAAATGAATAAATAACAAATCAAGCATTGGGTGAAAATGTAGATTAATCTTCCAGTCATTGTTTCCTTCTGATTCTTCAACATTCGGCTCAGCGTTTAGCTTCTTTCTTTTTCAAACAAAAAATGTCTGCAGTTGAACATAAAACAAATGAGGTAAACATTCATATAGTCCTTGTAGTGCACCACTACATCCAACAGTGGACAAAATGTCTGTTGTGTGATCGACGAGCGTGTGCTGGAAATCACAGCACAGCTACAGCCCGTGCAAAACACAAATACCTCCTATATCTGGCAAATGTCTGAAAAAACTGAATGCTATGAATAATGTACTGTGTACAGTCTACAATAAATAAGCAATGAGTTTCTTTTGAGCAGTTTTGTGTGTCTTTCAACTAGCCTTGGCAAAAGGTTGCACATTCATCAAGATGTAGGCAGAACAAGAAAGGTCAAGGTTGATATTTCTTTCTTTTTTTTTGTATTTGGACCCATAAGGAAGATAATGGAAAACAACTGGATACATCTTGTGTGATACCAAAGAACCCGTCTTAAAGCAGGATATGGAGAACAGCTGGACTCGGTGTGTGAAAATGTATAGCAGATGTATAACCGTGTGCTTTCAACTAGCATTAGGTTGCAGACGAAAACAGGAAAACAGGAAACAAGCAGCACTGCAGGAAGAAACAGAAAACCCAAATTTCTATACTTGACGATAGATGGTTGTGGGATAAAACATGAGCGGACTTTTGATTGAACCAGCACTGACTGGTCACGTACAACAGCTCATGTTTGCCAAAAGACAGTGAAAACACCAGCCACATCGAACAGGTGCAAAACAATCACAACCCGAGCGAGCGTTTGAAGTTCCTTAAATGTTCAACATCTGCTTTCTTTATTACGATTCCAAAATTCAGCTCCACAGCAGATCATCATGTCATGTATAAGATTTACCAATTAAACGCATCATAGTTACTGCAGAATGATGATCAGTTTTTACATCATGACTTCTCTTCAAAACTCTCTGATGTTGACTAATCATGAGCTTCAAAAAGACAATGGAGATGTTCTTTTGCATATTTGAGGCGTCGACAGATATTTTGTTTTGGTTGGATAACTTTTTGGGTAATCTAGTACTTGTACTTTAATGGTTAAAAAAGTAGAAAATACTGTTCAAAGTCTATGGGTTCTCTTTTGGTTATGTAGACATGCAAATCGACTTTATTAAATTCACATACACTACAGCGTACGCATTTAAAATTTTGCAACACTGATATGGTAAATATATCATTTTATACATTTTAGTATTTTACTCTTACATTGTACTGTGAACCGGTTAATCTGCAGTTATTGTGGTTTGATCATCATGACAGAAGTTCATATTTAGCCCTGCATGGAAAAGTCCTGTAGTTTGGTGAAATTATAACTAATTGGATCCAACAGCGATGTCATGTTTACTGCCTGCTTATTATCACATACTCCTAGTGCATCTCACACTTTCATGCTCTCTTTACACCGGATATGCAAATACTGTAGCCTCGGCGAGTTCACCAATGTCATTTACATCATCTTTTCCCTCTAGTGTCTGTTTCCTTTATGGTGTTTCTGAATAATAAAAAAACTTAAAATGTCATGGCAGAAGTGTCTTGGGGTGATGAGTCTCAGATGGTTGCACTCTGGAGCATTACGGAGTAAATTTGAACCAAGTCACTCAGCGACACGCACAATGGCCATGGCTAAAACTCAAATAGTACTTTTGTAGAGAGCTTATTTCCCAAGAAGAAGAAATAAAAGCCTTCTATGTCATTAGCGGTGTAATCATTTGACCCAATGTGAAAGAAAGCTTGAGCATGCCTCCGGCTTGGGCAGGAGTTCATATAAACTATCATGATGATGAATTAAAAAGGCTTCTAGCTATATTAAGGTACACACTGGGACAGTACAAGTCACAAATAAGGTCACCCTGTTTAAATCCAACGCAATTTCACCCCAAGTCACCCTCAGTCGCTTGTGTTTTCTTGACAAATCCACCTCCACTTTCACCCAGCCTGTGTGGACTATCTTGCACTTCATGCTACATCAGTTGCTCCAAGCGTCTAATGGGAACGCTGCTGCGTTTACATTGGAGTTAGTCGCGAGCCCTGTGTGCCACGTACGAGTGTCGTACAGTGTCTCCATGTGACTGCGTCGGATGCCAAGCATCACTGACCAAACGGCGGTATGTGATGCATTGGGAGTGAGAACGGGTTGTTTTACCAGGTAGGTTTGAATTGTCTGTGACAATCAAGAGACCCTGTGTATTTACAGTGACTTTTTCTTTACATTACACTTTACAGTGACTTTTTCATTTTTACATTCTTTACATTTTCTTGACATTACATTTTCACTGTCTTTTGTTGGACCATAAACCATCAGTTGTCTTTTGGTCCCTTTCAGCTATTTGGACTCTGACAATGCAGAATGTTAGAAGTATTCAGCGCTTCCATAATACGTTGAAGCACAGTTTCCACAGTAAATCATTGACCAGTTGTCCATTCGGCCCAGTAAGTCTTTAGTGAGCCAAACAGAGCATGAAGATGTGAATAAAATGTAACATCTGCCACATAATGGATGCTGCAATTTAAACTGCCCCACAACATACATTTTTTAACATGAATGGCCTCCATTAGGACTTTGATTCTGCAAACCTTGGCAGCCGTGCTGACATGTTTTACTTACTGGGATAGTGTTGAAAATCTGCTGGAATGCAGAACAACTGTACCGAATATCCACAATATATACAGTACATTTTCATATGCAGCAGGATTCAATGTTTACTTGGGAAGCAAACGGTTCTTCAATTATCAATTGATGAATAGCAATGAATAACAATGAATTGTTCCCCGTTGCTGTGTCAGTGTATAGAAAAAATGTAAGTCGCTTTGGATGAAAGAGTCAGCTAAATGTAATGTACAATGATGATGTTAATGAATACAAGGCATACAACTCCTGCTGCTGTTGAAACAGAACATCTTTTAAATGAAATCCCATTCCACACAACAGCGTTATTGCATTTAAACATTGTGGTTTTATAGTGAACTCTAAAGAGCCGGTGATCAATGTAATAATCTACAAGCCCCAATATTGCTAAAAATCAGTAATCTCTTTTAAATCACTCCTTAAAACTCACTTTTACAGACTGGCTTTGAATGTGATGTCGTCGCTTCACTGGTTTATTTCATTGTTGATTTCACAAAACTATGGTTTTTATTTCTTCGTTCATTGTTATCTTATTGATTGCTGTTTTTCCGTTTCATCTATTGTACTGTTAGACCTTAGTTGCCTTGCTTGGTTGGGCCTCCCTGTTGAGCCTTGTGTTAATAATAATAATAATAGTTTGAATTTATATAGCGCTTTTCTGATTGAAGGACGACCCCTGCTCACCACTGCGCCACGGTCGCCTCGAGTTGAAGTTATGATTGCCGCGCTTTCGCTGCTTTGTCTGTCGACGCTCTCTCTGAACTCTGTTTTCAAAGAAGGTGCTATATAAAGAAGGTTGTTAAAATTGGAGTGAACAAATCTCCCAATTAACATCTGCAAAGCACAATGAGAAACATCATACCGTTTATTTTAAGAGGTTGATGAAGTGGACCAGGGAACCCCCCTATGGAGGTATTGTGGTGGTGATGATGACGAAATAAAGAGAATATGATTACTGGTGATGAATGGGCTGGATCATAAAACACAGTTTTGCTGCTGTGCTTTTTCACCTCTTGCTTTGTTAGCATTGTTGTTGCGGACATCAGCAATTGACAAGTGCAGCCTCACCGAACATTTGTTTAAACTCTTGGTTTTGCGTTTGTATTTCCACACGTTGGCTGTTGACGGATGACAGACTTTTTTTTTCCTCTTTGAAATGGTTGTCATGTCTCCCTTATTAAAATGAAGGTCACCCTAATGTGTTATGAGTCAAATCCCGTCCAAGGCAACTACACACAAACTCTCCACCCACTTGTTTATTTCAAGGGATTGTGTATGAATATCTGCACACTTCAGTGTGGATTCAAGAGGGTGAACTTTATGGAGGAAAAAAAAAAAGTGTCATTTTGCATGGAAAGTCCCACTGCGCTCTCCTTCAAGTGCCTTTCAATTAAAACCGAATTACAATTCACTCTTCCTGCAAGATCATCGACACTGCGCTGTGTTTTTAAATGAAAACAAGATCTTCAGTGAAGACAAGTCCTGCCCTGTATAATGTCTTTCAATCTGTGAATTTCGACCGTTTTCTTTTAAATCCAAAGTCACAATTTCGCTGCGGATGAGAGGGAGAAAGTTAAGCAGATGCCCTGTGAGCTCCCGTTGCTCTGGAGAACTCCACTTCTTATTCTCCAGGGGTTTTACTGAGAGAGAACTGTAACAATTTCTATTCTGATGGGAAGCAAGTGTGTGGACCGAAGGGCAAAATCAACTAAAACTGTTTGATCTCCCCACCAGCTGATTTACATTTGCAGAGCACAGTCCTAATCTGCCCATTTATAACCACTGAAGGAACAGAGACAGAAAGAGACTGACCTGAAGCCAAAGAAGTCCAATATCTTGTACATGCCTCTCTCCATCTCTCTTTCTCTCCCCCTGTTATCTTTTGACTGTCTGTCTTCTTTCCCTGTCTTTGCTTCCTCGTCCGTCTCTCGCTCTCTTTCAACATCTGTCCCATCACTGTCTGTTGATCCGACTCTCTTCTCTCCATCTTTCCTCCTCCATCTGTCATTCTCTGTTCTCATCTCCCTGAAGGGTCTCCATCTTATCTCTGAGATAAGCGGAACTGCCACAGAAACTCATTGGTCTTCATCTCCCTCTATATTCCTCCCTTCTGGGTTTATGGAGGCGCATTTGGGAGGATAGATGCAGTTTAATGAAGCATTCACTGTGTGTGCGTGTGTGTGTGTGTGTGTGTGTGTGTGTGTGTGTGTGTGTGTGTGTGTGTTTGTGTGTGTGTGTGGCACGAATCACTTCTTACTTTCATGGATACTCCAAAAAAAAAAGAGGGGAAGCGCACCTCCTGTGCACTTGATAACATTATAAACCACCATGGTCTGTGAACCACGAGGCCCTTTGGACTCAACATCAAATAGTTTCCTGTTCAAGGAATTCATTCGGAGCTTCTTAATGTAGTATAGATATATCCCTTGTGTGTTTACCTCATAAGATAGCGCATGCCCAAATACATGCTGCCCATCCAAAGTGTGAAAATTATTTTTAATTTCCGATTACTTTATCGCTGTCCTCTGCATAAATAAGAGGAAAAATGTAATTTCCTATTTTGTTGGCTGTATTCCTGCATACTGTAAGATTTCCTCATTCATCACCTCCTTCTCACTTTTAAATGAACACACACACACACACACACACACACACACACTCACGGTTGCCTTGGTTCACCCCACTGGCCCAGGTGGTCTGCTCCTCACCTCACGAGAAGCCCGCCTGGCCCTACGCCCGTCAGAAGCTCCCATGAGCCTCTCCTTCACCATTCTGAGCAAAGACAAGAAGCAACTATGGTTCAAAACCTGCTCAACTGCCACTCGCTGCCATCTGGCTGCCCGGCATTGCGTGGCATTACGATGATGTGTGCAGATGTAGGGGGAATCTGTTCGCCTCCGATGCCGGTTGTTTGGTTTGTAAGAATGGCAGACTGGCAGATGTTGATGATGTGCATGCATGCACATACAGTGCAGTATATGTAATATTACTGCATCTCCAGTGGTGTATTTTTCATCAGGGAGAGGCCTCAGCCGCCGGCGGGAGTATGTATGTGTGCGTTATGATTTATTGGCGAACGGCTGTGCGTTGTTGCTGAATCTGCAACTGTGTGACAGTGCCAGCAACTGATCTTTATAACAACATGTTGTTCTCTGTTAGCGACCGGGACAGACGAAAGGAATGAGGGGAACAGGAAAGCAGAGAATAAGAGTGTTTCTATACCTCGCGGTGATTACTTATGGGTTTATGTGTGCGTTCACAAAAGAGAGGGAGACTATGCACAAGTTGTTGTCCAACCCTGACCTCGGTTTCATGCATTCCTTCTGGTACTATAAGTGTTATAAAAATGATATTTAAATATATGTTATTTTACTGGGAGAAACTTGACACATCTCAAAGTGTACAGTGTTCAGAGGTTAAAACAGGTCTCTTTTATAAAGGATACAACTTTTAGCTACGTGGTACAACTTACAGTGGGTTTTATTAGCATGAATGAGGCTGTTTAATAGAACACTTCCATATGAGGACTTGTTGATTGATTAAGTAGAAGCCAAGGTTTCATGACTAAAAGTAAAAGTCCCTAGTCCAAAAACAATGAATATTGTCCTTTCAACAGTATTTCAAAGTTTTCCAAGTTTAAATGTAGTCTCTGAACACCTGTTGCAGTCTTAAACCCAGGGTAACATAAACCTGATGACATCATCAGGTTTATTTTCTCAGACTAAACTGAAGCTCCTCCAGAGCCACAGAAGACATTAAACATTAACAGACTGCGTAGTACTCCTCGTGGTTGCTTTTTCGTCTTCATTTGCAACACGGCTGCTTTGCTTACTGTACATAAACGGCAATAAAATAGGATTTTTTTAAAAAAAATGTTATCTTCTCGACCAGATGCGAGACCCACAACCAATTTAAATGTTTTACATGAGACATAACACACACACACACACACACACACACACACACACACTAAAGACTTGATACAGCCAAGGACATTTAAAAAGCGGATCATATTTATAGGATAATAATAACAGAGTAAAACAAACTCAAGAGGTGGTCACTTAAAAACGGTAACTTAAACATTATTCAACCTTAATATAAAAAGGTGATTAGAGTTGGGACCCAGGCTGGATTAATTTGGCAAAGTGGGCAGCTGCGCCCGGGCTCCAGAGCCCCGGGGTCCCAAAAGGCCCCACATTCACTATGTTCCACTTAGTTGTGGTAATTTGATTAATTGGAGCTTTATTTGTAAACAGGGGACTGTGCACAGCTACAGCACATTATCAGCTCACATAATATCCCACATTATTACCTGTTCCATGTTCCTAAATTGATTTTTCATGTTTGGTTAAATGACATAAACAGCAAATGAGGTAATATTCAACTGAAAGAAACCTGTGCCCCTGTGTATACACATACAGTTATTATTTTGTATGATTGATTCATCTTTTGGGTTTGTAATATCAATCAAATTCTAGACATGTGTTTTCCCTTCGATGATAAGAGTCTATTTCTCAGTTATGTTTTAAAGAAGCCCCGTCCACTTTGGTGTAATGTTGTAAAATAATAGAATGTCAAAAAGTAGAAAGTAGAAAAGGTCATACATTAGTAATACTAGTTTGCAGCAACAAATTGTTTGTCCTTTGACAGTACAACTATGGACACACAATAGGAGAATGTTTTAACAAATATACATCCATCAGATCAAAAATCCTAGTTGTTGATATTGTGAAATATTAAGAGGTTTTTGTACAGTCACCAGTCTCACTAATACGCACTGATTCTGCCTGTTGTTCCACATCTCATCATCTCTGAATACAAACCTGACTGCAGCAGTCACAGATAGTTAATCTCCCAAAATAAAAAAAAAAGGTATGGTGAAGGTTATAAAGGCTCTTTAATGGTTTGAACATTTGCGTCTATAAAAAAAAGGTCAAGTATTCTATAAAAGGTCATTGGGATTTTCTTGAGCTCTAAGAAGAGATTTAATGGACAGTTATGTTTTTACTCAGCAAGGGCACAAATAGAATTCACATGATGTCGAGTCTGCCGTAATCAATAGCCTGTAAACCAAGGATGGATGGTGAGCTGTTATGGCCATAAAACAAAGAGCCAGTTGTATTGACATGGCCATCCATACTACTCTGCTAATGCTCTGTCGACTGGAGAGAGAGCGAGAGCGTTTTCTACCTTTTTGCCTTCATTTTGCAGTTCTTTTGGTGCTGAAAAGCAAGTATTCTTTTCAGACCTCATCATCTTGAAAGAGTTTCATTGACGGGGTTTTTGCATTGAGGCAAAGCAATTTGCAGTTTTAACAGTATCTTAGGAAGGAGAACATCAGGATATTGATGTAAAAACAAGTGCAATGACACCAGTGGAGCTCTAAATACGATGAGCTATCTGATTGGGTAATCGCAATGCACAGCCAAAACTACAAAAATACAAAGCATAGTTTTGATACAGTGCTCCCCAAACCTGTGTGTATACACTGCTGACATGTAAATTGGCTCATCTAAAAGAAAACACCCATAGTAGTCAACACTTTTTAATAAAACTACTGAATAAACTGTCGCAATGCAAAGAAGAGGGTTTGCTAAAACTGCCAATCCCTCTGAGAATCCTTGCGTTGCGTTTTACTTCGGTGGATTCGAGCGCAGGACAACGACAAAGCGTAGTTGAAGTGATGAGGACGGGCAATGCGCAGGAAGTAGGGAATAATGATGGATGTAGGAGAAGCATCTGGAGAAGCAGCGCAAAAGGAGGTGGCTGGGTGGGAGCACGGCGAAACAGCAGCTGGTGGAACGGGGGAGCCGTGCAGAGCGAGTCCGAACAAAAACAAGGACTGTAAACTTGAGCGCACAATGCAAGTGGCCTCGGGCTCAAGACCGCCACTGTGGCTAAATCAATAACGAGTGGCCCGGCGAACCAGAGTAGATGTCCTGTGGAGATGATGAGGAGATGACCGGCAGCTCAGCGGACTGCACAGGTGAGGTGAATGAGCTGTGATCAGGAGGCAGCAGAGTGAAAAGAAAAGAGACTGGTTCTGATTAATACATAGCTCAAAACAATTTGGCCAAAATATGACGTCTCTTAAGCCCGAGCAGTTACCAAGAAACCTCCTGGATGCAGCACAAAGAGACAACTTTTTCTTCTGTCCTCAAGTCAGTTTCAGAATAAGTGAATCAGTCAGTCAGTGAGTAAATTGTGTTCATTTATTTTATTGTTGTGTTTATTGTGCAGGGACAATGCACACCAATCAACAGTGAAACTGGAAGTGAGCCAGAGTTATGCAGAGAGGCTAATTTTCATCCGGTGTCCCTGTTTAGATTTTTTGATGGCAGGCTGAATCTACAAAATATCCAATGACATAATGCAACTGAGATTCATCGATAGACAGACGGTATCGTGTCGACAAAACTAATTCACGTCGAGGCAAAAGAAAAGTGTACCTACGTACAGCATATGATCAACAAAGATGGTTAATGTCTTAAAAGACGAATAAGTAATCAAGGTCAAAGCAAACACTCATACATCTTGAGCTACCAGAACACGTTTAGAGGATGTACTGTCGTACCATTATTGTTTTAATGTAACACTGAGGAACTCCTCCCCACAGCTTCATTCATCTCCTAATACGATGCTGCTAACGCTCATACAAAACAACATGCCAGATGAGACATTTGATGGAAGTGATATGTATTGATTTTTAATAAGAGACTTCTGCAGCTTTTAAGATATTGCTTTCACAATTAGAGCATCAGCATTGAGCCACTCGGATGAGAGTTGCTTTACACCTACTGTATTTTTTTTTATCATCTGGCATTTTGACGATAATGGAGTAAACTATTTGAGGCACTATGTCTCCCCTAAGTGCTCATCTGTGAAGAATTCTGCTCACTAAAGCAGAGTTGATGGTTCATTTCATATATTTCTTTCTGCCACTCGGGCCACTTGCTTTGTGTAAGAGGGTGTTGGATTTACATGACAAAACATACGAAAGAAAAGAATGCTTTTCCAGGTCGAAATGTATTTCACAGCCCGTGCACAATATGAAGTAGGAAGGCAAGTTCATTTCCGACAAAGAAATGCACTTTGACTGTGATAATGGAGCGTTTCTCTCTTTGGCCACTTTAGAATTTCCACCTAGGCTTTTGGATGTGTTCAGTGATCAGGTAAACATGGCAAAGCACTAGAAATGTACTTTTACTTCAAACAAGCACGAAGTCTGCATTAGCATTTTTTTCAATTAGGATATTTTATGTTTCTCCTAGAAGAAGATACTCAGTGTCCTGGGCTTGTTTCCCAAAAGCATCTTGAGGCTAAGATTATTCAAAGTCCATATTCTTTAAAAAGGGCGACGGTCATCTTAGCATTAGAAAGCAAAGGGTAAGTACAGCTCTCAGTGAAATGTCTTGTTCAGTGAAAAAGGATGATACAATTATACTGCTTTTGTTTAATGACTATCTCTGTTTTTGTAGTGAAGGACAGCAGAGTTCCTCTTAAAGAGGGACAGCTTTATGATATGGTAAAGCGTTGCCAGGAGCTGGACTTGAGAATAAAACATAATTTAGCCTTAACAGTATTGCTTTTTCTCTGACTACACTGCAACATTTGCTTTTAACTATTAATGCCTAGCTTTACTTTTTTTTTTTTTGAGCACCCATTATATTTTAGATGCAGCAGCAATTTAGTATTCATTATACATTGACATTTGTACAAGTATGGACTCCAACAGAGGAGTCACGCTTTACAATCTTATGATTTGTTAGTCCGTGTCAGTGTCAATGTGGTGCAGCAGCGGGAGCAGCCAGATCTGTGCAAGCATTCCCACCAGTGGTCAAAGTGATTGAGGCTGGCATTCCAGCATCTGGTTAATGTGAACTTTGTGCCACCTGGCCATCGCCAACACATGTATCACACCAATGCCCCTCCAGATGAATAGCTAAGACCTTTCTGAGGCGCCTCCAGGAATTCTTTGTTTATACTGTTTTACTAAGCATTTTTGGGAGGAGTGCTGGCACATGAATGAAAGACGGTCCGCTGTGCTGCCATGTTCAGGCTCTTCCAGCGTTTGGCCGTCCTTTATATTTTATCATTTCAAAACACATTGACAAGCCTGATAATCAGAATGAACGGTTTCATATCGGTCATTCAGCGTGATGTTGTATTCTTGGTAACTTTTACACAGATTCAGTACAGCATGGGAAGGTACCATTTAGTTTAGTTTTGCCCTTACCAATTAATAGTCACAGACATAGTTTTCAATTAACATGGAAGCTGTGTTAGTGGCTTCTACAGGGCCAGTACACATTTTCACGACAAATGAATCCACTTGAAAGTTTCGGGGATTCTATTTCTGCAGCTGCCGCCAATCTCACGGCTGGTGGTTAAAATGATTACAGAGTCGGATGAGTGAGGATTAAAAAACTTTGTATTGACAATAGGGAAGTGCATGCCCGTTTGGAAGCGGCCTATTGCTTGGCTCCTAGTACAGATCCGTACAGCGTTGTCGGAGGGCATAGTTGTCCAAATGACTCCAAATTCAACAAAGCAACACACACACACCAAGTGTGAAGTAGATCAGATTGGTGGTTCTTGAGATATGCAAGGAACATACAGACACACAGTTGGACAGACACTTTGCTTTGTAGCAAGGTAATACGATAGCTACTACATTTGGGTTTAAGTACACTGAACTGCAGACTTTCGGATGATGTAACACTTCTATTTTAGTTGGGTTCTCAGGCATTTTTGTATAATTTAGGAACTGCATTTAGCATTCTGAACATTAATATTGCAGCAAACAACTATTTACTGTGTAAACATATAGTAGACTAATGTCTAACTGAGCAGTGAATTAACTTTTGCTTCTCTTTGCTGTACTGACACAGCCGGGCTAGCCATGCATGACTTTAGCGCATGTTAGCGCACGTGAGCATGCGCCCACTGGTTAGCTCTTTTACGGCAGTTACAGCTCATAATGGCGTCCCAGCCTATGGCGGCGGTGTGGAACCGTAGCACCCGCCCTCCGGTTACACTGTCAGCTCTGACAGCCCTTTTTCTGTAGAACAGCTATAGCACAGTTAGCGCTGTTAGCATCATTGTGAGACGTCCGACTGAGAGCCTCTGAGGGGATATCAAAAGGCTCCCAATCTCGGATCTTGCACCATCCGTTGCCATATTAGATATAATGGAGCCAGTTGTAGTTTCAACTTGAATGATGGTGCGTCGCCAAACTAATTTTTGGAAATGTGAAATTTTGATAAATCCATTACAACATGAATGAGACATTACCAGACCTATTTGAACGGTGCTTTACCGAGCCTGCCACAGTGTAAATCCTAGCTCTACATGCCACTCATGCACAGTTACCCAACAATCCTCTCACAGTCAGTCTTGTTTAAAGGGACAAGGAATCTATTCATCTCAGCAGTAATGTTCTTTTTTTTTTTTTTTAAAACCTATTCACAGAGGTAATTTTCCAACCGGCTACTCTTTTCAAACCCTCTTACAGGTATGCAGAGTAAAACAATTTACCACGTTCATAAGAAAGAAACTTGCACATTCTGGTGTTGTTAGGGTTGTCTGTATTTATATCCTCCTGGATAATCTGAGACGAGTAATGATGTTGGACTCTGCACTCGGTTGCAGCACTAAGTAATGAGGTGAGAAATGACATTGTTGACATTTCATGTCAGCGAGTTGATGAGCACAAAAGACCTCACTTAGCGGCTTGTGACTCTCGATGTATCAAAGATTTGGTGCTACAGAACTGGGTGGAAGCTGGTTTCAGGCTTCAGTATCTATATTTCGGAACAAAGTATGATCGCCCTGATGGTTTTGTAAAATACAAAACACTGCGATTATCAATGCATGCATCAATTCATGGGTCAAGTATAACGTTCATCGAGCCCACGCACTTCTCCTAAAGCAAACCAAAAACATGTCTTGTTGTTTGTTGTCTGTTGTCTTCATAATGTGTTATCACACTGCGGGAGCATTTTCTCTGCTCGTCTAATAATGACGTGGGTGGGTTTACATTGTAGTTACTTGAAAGCCCGATGCGTCTCAGATGTATTTGTCGCTCTTGGAGGAAGCTCAAAATATCTCCCTTTATATATTTACTGTATATAGGTGGAACTATAAATAATTAACTGATCGCTTCAGCAGTATTTAAATTAAATAATGTAACACGCCGTAGTAATTGACCATCAAAGTGGTAAATATACGATGCATACAAACAGAAATGCCATGCATGAACCTTTTTTCTGACCCCACATTTCCCCGCTTATCCTACCACAATATGTCCTGAAAAAGAGTCTGCTTAATAAGAGATAATGTTATTATCACTGTATCCCTTAGTAAAATGTTGTTTATTCCGTTAATTACCGTTCCTTCTTTATATGCTGCACCGTAGCCGCAGGGGCTATCTGGCACATGCAGCCAGGCAGAGCTGTTAAAGCCCTTCTGGAAGATTCATAAAAGTATAAACCACAGGCAGCTTCTCCTGAGGGCCTCTTATTGCGTCTATGTCTTTCAGGGAGTGTTAAAATGTAAATTATGGAGAAATTTACACTTCTCAATGACAGCCAGGGGAACCGTGAGAGACCCAGGGTGAATGCCTATCTTGGCAACAGCGTTCCAATAATCTATGTCTGTCATTGCCAATGACCAGGATATTCCAACGGTGCTGTAACACAGAAGCAACAGGATTGCAATAAAAGAGGCACAGCTTTTCAAGTATAAGTCGCATGGAGATGGAAAACAATACTGCTTTAGTCTCTGGAGAGTTTTCAAAGCCTCTGCTGGAGAAGATGCTCATTTTGTTTTTACATCTTTACAATGGCAGCTCCATAATCTCACAAGAACATTTATAGGCTTCAACAATGCCATAACAATCAGTTAGATTGCCTGGCTTGTCAATGAGTAGAATGACTGACTTAGTTTGGAGAGTGTTTTTCACTGAGCAGTTGTGATAGTCGTTGAGTGAAAATTAAAGTCCCCCCAGAGATGGACCAGTTATCATAGGGAAAAAAAAGGCAATCAGGCAGCTGCTCTCGCCCCTGTGAGTGAGGGAAATCGTTAAAATAAACTGTCTCATATATCTATCTGACGGAGTAAGACCAGGTGTTCTCTGTTATGTTGCTGGACGCTACACTAACGAAGGAAAACACACAAACAACAACAGCATACACACAAATATTATATGTTTCCATAGGACATGACACTTCGTCTTTTCGGTTTCAGGGGATGAATATTTCTTAGCATTTGTTCATGTGTTGGATAGGAAAATGGCTACTATGTGTTTACGAAGTTGACATATTTGAATCATTTTCAAATGAATGGTAATGTTTCGAAATCAACAGGAACATTCCTACAACTCTGTTTTTTGCTTGAGACACCGCTCCTTTTGGGCAGTCCTTAAAAGCCTCACAGCTCAAGTAGAAGTACCACTTAAAGAGCTGTGAGGTGTACGTCTTTCCCTCCACACCTGGCCACATTAATGTCTTATAATGTCAGTGTCGGCTCAGGACAATGTCTTTGAGTCTTTTAAAACCTTTGTGAATACGAAATGTAGTGAAGCAGAATTCACTGTCTGCTCGCCTTCTCAACTCATTGTAAAATAGAACATCTTAATGGTCTCACTAATGGCAAAAAATCACAGTTGGGGAAAAAAAGGTTTAATTACCTCTGATGAACCCACTTACACCGCATGATGAAACAGCAGGTACACGGTATCTGGGATTTTTGTCGCTCATTTAAAAACACACTGCTTAGAAGCTGCTAATCATAGCACTTTCATTATACGATACAGAGTTAAATATTCTAACTTTTCCCACCTGTAAACTTACAGCCAATTCAGATCATATTCCTGTTATGCCCCAAAAGCATACCCCTGCTTTGATGAAGCTTTGATTTTGCGTCAGCCTCTGAATGAACAACAAGAAACGTCCTTCATTAACCAGAGTAAGCCAGAGGTGGGAAAAGAAGATGGAGAGACGGATAGAAGATTACAGGGCTGTAGATTTAAAACACAGAACAGACACAAAAAAAAAAGGAGAGAAAGAGAGCAAACCTCAAGGAGATGAAGAGATCTTTGAAGTGACACTCTGGACTTCTTTGAAGCTGTTCTCCTGTCCAGGAGCAAAGATGGGTCTGCACTGTACAATTTCACCTTTGATGACAAAGTACACAACGTGGCTGTGTGGATCCAGAGCAGTGTAGATTTACTGTGTGTATCCTCCCAGAGAGCTGCTAAAATGTTAAAAGAATATGGTTACATTGAAAAGTTATCACGAGAAAGCACAGCGCTGCTGTGTGGGAGCATCTTGTCCACCGGAGCGTGGCAGCAGTCATTTGCTGTTGCACTTTCCGAAACAGATTAGCATGTTGGGGCCATCAGTGGGGACGCGTCGGCCTCTGGTCTCATTGCAGATTGGGACGTTGAGCTCAGGCTTGCCTTATAAACCATTTACAGCTCACCTCAATATTATTTTAAATGCAGGTTGGTCAAAGTTTTTTCCTCACACACCTCACTTGTATCCAGACAACTCTGCAACCGTTAGATATAGACAGCTGGATATTAAAACACTGTAATGGACCTGTCACTGAGCCCTTCTCAGTTTTGGTTGCTTCACATTATAGGGCACAATATGCAGTTGACATTGAGAGCAGTGGCAGATTGAACAAATGGCATTCTTAGATGCCGTCACCTGTAGTTATACCCTTCAATGTAAGCTATTTATCATAGCGAACGCACTGTTTGAGTCCATGAATTGTCGTTAATAGTTCACTTTCGATACAAGTCAGTGACGCTCTGTATTCAAATGGCGTGCACATGCACTCAGCATTCAGGAAACAATGCTTGCATGAAACTTGGAAGACAAGAGCAGTGTACAGTGCAGATACGGCGGTTTATAAACAACACACTATGCGTTCTGTTGTATTTCTGATTAGCTGCTGCTCTAAGCGTGTTTACTGCACCCACTGTTCATTAAACATGCCATTTTAAACAAAATATTACCACCTGCATTCACAAGTGTTTCCAAGTCTCAAATGCAATCTGCAGGACTTTGGGAAAATTAGATCTGCAGCTGAACTTTTTTCCGTAATTGCAAATTATGTACACTGACGAGTAAATCACGCAGTCAAAAATAAATCAATCGGCCAAATATTGAAATAGCATAACACTTTCTTCATGCCGCTGCATGGTCTTTGTGATATTTTGGGGAAATCTGTACACTGAAGCGTACCGAAGGCAAACTATGAAAATGTAATACTGTTCACATACTCTTGAGTCAGGTTTACATTTTGTCAATACACCATGATTACCAAGACCCAAATGTGCTCATGTGTTTCTTTACTGGTGAGTCATGTCTTCTTGGGAACACAGAAAGTAATCTGTGTTTGCTCTCGGGAGGATTGTCCCAGAGAGAGTTCCTTTTTGGAATAGCTCTGCATTTATTCTGCTGCAATGCCATGACTGATTTTGTTGAATTATAGTAAGTGGATCATAACATAACTGGACAGCATAATCGTAACCACAAAGTCCATTCATATTTGAATTAAAACAGAAAGAAAAGAGAGAAGACAAGACAAAAAAAAAAGTTGTATACACACAAATTGGAGTGTGATTTTCAAGGAAAATTCTCCCCTCTGAAGACCACTCAAAGGTTTTTATGCACCCTATTTCTGTCTTTATTACACAGTGTTGGCCTCCTGCTCCTATTCATTTTCTATGTATTTGTTTTAATGCTGCATGTTTTTTAATTGTTAATACCAGTGTTTTCCAACCTTTTTGAGCCGTGGCACATTTTCTACAATAGAAAAAAATCCTGCGGCACAACAACAACTAAAAAAGTTGCATAATACTACCTACTGGCATGAAAGAGTATGTCATTACTAGGCCAGTCACTATATTGCAGGCTCAGACGCTCAACAATGGCCAAAACATTTGCAGCAACTAAATAAGATTTTTTGGGACCGATTAGGTGAAATTGGACATTTTCCCACGGCACACCTGACTACTAGTGTGCCACGGCACAGTGGTCGAAAATCACTGGTTTAGGCAACCTGGTCTTATTTTCTTGGGCACAGTAATGATGGTGGACTTCTTCAGGCACATGCAGACTGGGAGGCACGTTGAATATCATTCAGCCTGCTTTGAGGACCCACTTATGCTGCCTGGTCCTGCTGCTTTCTTGGTGTTCACACGCTTGAAAGCTCACCTGACTTAATGCATGTAAAGGGAGATAGGTGTGAAAGGTGCATCAACCTGTGCATTGACCTCTGCTTCAGCTGTTTTGGATTATTGATGGCCTCAAAGCGAGCATGAATATAATATGAAGCAATGCCTATGGAACGAGAGCCATTATGCTCCGTGAAGATAACATTAGCTCATCTATTTGCCCATTTTTTTCAGGTTATCCGTGTTAAGGTTAACCACCTTGTTTTTGAAGGGGATTATCAAAAAAGTGGGAATAAACGTAAATAAACAAGAATAGTAAGAGAGAAAAAATACAGTACAAACTTACAGATAATGTACGACTGAATTACTGCCCTAGATAACAGCGATAGGCATACAAGTAAAGTAAACAGTAAATGAATGTGTTTGGCATTGCATTTAACTATTCACTCTCCGTGGGGAGGGTAACCTTGCCCTAACAAGGGCTGGAAAGCGGAACAAGACAAACAAGGTTTACAGTCTGGGGAGCCATTAGAGGCAGACACCCTTACACTCCTTCATATGTTGGTCCTTAGAGGAAGTAAATAGGATCTACTGACAATGTTCACCCGCAGGCCATCCACATGTAATCAAAAGGTAAAAAAAAAACAAAAAAACAAACACACTGAAGTAAATGAAAATGCCACAAATCTTGCACCGCACCATTGCTTTGCCACTACTGTTTTAAATAGATCAATTTCCTCAGCTCGCATTGTCAAGGCCCTTAATATCCTCCCCCCAGGCTTGTGGTTTAGCTCTTTAGTCCCATAAAAATAGACTTGATGGATGGCTTTGCAGCACTCTGACAGAGGCAAGGGAATCCCCAAATGCTCCCTCTCTCCACACCCAGCCCCACTCTCTCCACCACCAATCCATCCACCCGCCCGGAGCCATTTGGCTGGCTGCTGTTCAGCATTTTGCCAGCCAGTTTGCCTTTCTGTTTGATTGAATCGCCAGTTCTGTATATTCGGGGATTCTTCCATGGGTCAGTCTCATTGAGGGACGTCGTCTCTCTGCTGCAGATGAGCAGATTGTGAGGCATATTGGAGAGAAAAAGAATCAGACAGAAGGGCAGAGATGGAGCATCGTGTTAGTCTGTCAAGCAGCTGAGGGGTGCAAGTAAGGGAGAGAACGATTTTAAGAGGAAGCCCCAATGTGCACATATTTTACTCAAATGCTGCCTCATTTTTAAATAATGTATCCATCATTCACTCACTATTAGTGGGTTGAGGGATATTGATTGGCCATCTGGTCTTCTAAAGCCAAAGGCTAATATCAGCTGTTCACTACATATAAATCTTCAGTTTATACACTAAATAATGCAGTGCCAAGCACGGAGAGAGAGAGAGAGAGAGAGAACGAGAGAGTGAGAGCGAGAGAGAAAGAGAGGTTTCATAAGGCTCATACAAACAAAAAATGCTCCAGATCTGCCAGTGATCATACTAAACTGAGGCATTTGTCTCTGTTGGTTCTGTCGTGCTGTGCCCGCTTTGGGACGATTAAACTCCAGCCGACATCAGGCTGTCCAGGAGCAGATGAAACCTTTTTAAGCCACACTGTGAAAAATGACTCGGTGCAGAAGTGTTTGCTCGTGGTTTCGGTTCGACATTATTCAATGTAGGACACATTATCCCCCCCCCCTCCCCTACCAGCCAGTATGAAGTATTGAAACAATTGCCCCTTGGGAAAATATCTACAGGCTCTGACTTTAAAAGGAAATTGCAAATTCACCATTAATGATATAGCACAGGCTTCCCTCTCTTTTACAACAAAGACGATATGTGACAGTGAAGAAGGCGCCAAGATCAAGTTGAAAGTGACATCTTCGCTCTTAATCACGATCATATGCATTCAGAAAACGCTCACCGAAAATGCCTCAGTTGTGTACTTCAACAACAATTTATGAAAAATAAGAAGCAAGTGTTTGTGGACTTCGGTGCAGATAAAGCAGGTTTGAGAGTGACATAAATGTATTCCTTATCATCTCACATTCACAGAAAGCCAGACTTTGCTTCTTTTTTCAGAATTTGCTGCAGAATTTAAATTCCACAGCTCAATATATATATATATATATATATATATATATATATATATATATATATATATATATATATGTACACACACAGTTACGGAAGCACTTTACTGCCACGCCAGAAGAAAAAAAAATTGAAATCTTAGTATCTCGGGACAACATAAAAAATGATAAAGATGTTAATCACATTCTAACAGGATATTTTACAAGGTAAGTTGAAGTCAATACGACATACAGACTAATCACGTTTCAACTCGTCTCGCCAGACCAGATCTCCCCAGCGCTGTGTCAGCAAATATCGCTATCGCTATCGGAGAAATAAACCCGCTCTGTCTCGTTTTGATTTATTGAAACCCATCACAATCGTCTTGGACGTAACGACAGTGCGACTGCAAAACAATGTCCGGGAGGAAACTGGTTTTAGAGCGCTGACAGGCAAGTACGTATACATCAAAATGGCTAATTCCCTCAAAAGCAAGTAAAACGGTCTCTGAACTTTGTGTGGATTTTTACATTAGTCAAGTCAGTTGATGTGTGTGCGTTCACCCATTGTTTGAGTTTTGCCACTGTCAAAAAAACAAATTCAGATTTAAAAAATGCCACATTGGGTGTGTAGGTTGCTCGCTCGCAGGTTGTTGTTTCATGTGAAAAATGGGATTTTATAAAAGTTTCAATATAAGCGATAACATTAGAACATGACACATTTTGTGTGATCATAATCACGTAAAAGAAAATAACATGAAACGTTCCCCATTATAACAAAAACACATAGGATATCATTATGACAAGAAAAGTTTCCTCTTATATCGTGCTATGTTTGAATGCTCTGACAACGTGAAAACATGTCATGTGAAAAATCATTTTCGATGTAACACTGATCCACATTCTTTTATGGCATGGCAGCCGTAAGCCTCCATACACAAAGTAACTGAAGGCTTTGGTGCGACAAAATCTCTGGAAGGCCTTTCTTAAGCATAAAGCATTAACCATTTTTCCTTTACAAAATAAAAATCAGCTGCGAGCATTGTGTGTGATGTGTGTGGGGTTCAAGGGGAGCAAAATATCCTGCTGAGGCCGGATGATTACCTCACAAGATATGTAAGCAGCCGCCTCAGGCAGAGGCCCACCTGGTTATAGCTGGTGTGTGCGTTCAGAATCCCAATGACGATGAAAATGACACGCATCTCCTTGGTGCAGTCGGGCTGGAGCCGCACTTGGTGAATATGATTATTTGTATTAGTATCTCAGGATTGGAGGCTTAGCTCTGACGCGCACATCTGTTTCTGAACTAAATCTTGATCTAATTTGCCTCCAGCCTTTGTGTGACTGACCCATTGTCTCCCCAGCAGTCATACGGCAAGCTCATTTATTTTCTCTTCGGCTTCTCTATCCAAAACTCTCCAAAATAAGCACCATGTGTCATTTGCTCTTCAAGGTGTATTAAAGGCATCAGACCGTGGGGTGTATTGATTATTTAAAAGCAGCACTGGATGAAATAAATGTGCCAGCAGGGAGAAGGGAGCAGGGGCGAGCTGCATGAAACAACTAATTATGTCATTCTTCACCCTCGCTTGCCGGTCTGGACTCTGGACTGGAATTATGGGTATTTAAAACATTATACAAAAAGCTTCAAGGGCCTGAATGGAATATGAACCTGTATTCTGATAGATTTTCTTCATAAGTCATCCTGTTCTCTCTTTTCTTTTGGCTGCTTCTAAGAATAAATAGAAGGTCAATGAATAGGAAGGATGCAAGGATGTTTTTCCCCTTCTCCCAAAGGCCTTTTTTATGAGAGGGAGACCTTTCCCATTCTCAGTATACGACTTCTCCCACACAGCTGTCACTGAGAACGCTCAGGTGCCGGAAAGCGTATTTGATGGAGATGCCACGACCTGGATGAAAAAGTGAAGCACAGAACTTGGAAACACAACAAACAAGCAGACTCAAATATAAAAAAACACACACACACATCTCAGGCTGTGTGGCAGCGCAACCTGAAACAGCGAGGGTGAGGAGGAAAATATGGAACGTATAGAAACTACCTGTTCAAGCCATTGCCACTGGTTTATTGCCAGTAGTCATTTTCTCACCCTTGAACTGCTGGTTATGTGATCTCTCAGGAGTTGTTGCCAGTGGGCACTGGTGCACTGACAGCAGCTATGTTCTGCTTCCTGGACTGGAATGAACAGGAAGGTTGGGGATATGAGGCCGCTGGACTATCAGGCGGCACACAGCCCTGCCTTTGACGGCCTGGTGTGTGACTACTGGCATCACTACACAGACGGAGCACCATCAGCAGACTTACAGGCACACACACACACACACACACACACACACACACACACACACACGATGTGGCACGGCACGCGGTCACAGTGTAAAATCACTTTGTAGTCAGCGCGCATCACACCCTTGAGGCTGTGTGTGTGCACGGTGTGCCGCTCGCCCCTGGGCTCATGGGTGCTGAAGGGGAAGGTTAAGCTGTAGCCAGATGTTGCAAGACACAGCTCCAATGGAGTCTCCAGTGTGACCAGAGCAGATTGTGAAAAGGGCTTTCATGACGGTTGCACTGTTGTATTTAGTCTTGTCCTAGGTTGTGAACTCTATTTTGGCCAACAAAAAAAAAAAAACAGCAACAAAGAACTCAAAACTTACAGCGTGTATAGGGTTGTGAAGCCAGATACATGACATAACATGGTGACTGTTTTAGTTTGTACCAATCACAAGCACTCGAAATCCTCCCATAGCCACTGGTGTTGTCTTTACACCATTGAGAAACATTGTGTATATCACCTTGCTGTGATATTAAGTCAACATATTTTCTGTGGACTAAATTTCATCTCTACACATTCATTATTGTGTATTTATGCAGTTATGGTTGTATTATTTTGTGTATATATATTTTGCGCATTTTGCACACCGTTACATTTAATGTCCTTAATTAACTGCATTTATTTGTATTCATTGTGTACATATATTTTTTAAATATATTTTTGAATTTTATCTTTTTTATTTTGTGTGTTTTGTTATTACATTTGGTGTCTGTAAAGTGTGTGGTGCTGCTACTTTCTTGACAAATTTCCCCTCGGGGATTAATAAAGTATCTCTCTATCCATAATTGACAAGCAACCACCTCAAGCACACTTCTAATATTATCCATTGATTTATAAGCAAACAAAAATCTAAAAAAAAAAAAAAACAACAGAAAAGAAAACAAGCTAAGTTGTGCGTTTATTCACTCTCCAAGATTGGAAAACTGAAACGGAAAAACTGAATTTGGAAAGTATTCTCACAGAAATTCCTTCAGTGTGGCAGCATGAACTGCTTTGCATCTTGGTGCTCATCAGCTCCTCAGTTTTCCCTCTCCAGGCCGAGTGTGATAAGAAGAACTTAGCCATTGAGATCCTCTGACCTTTGCACCTTCCCAGTGGATCTGAGGATAAGCACCCTCAGCTTCTGGAGCCCTCGTGGGCTCTGATAGGCCGACTCTACATCAGGGAGGAAAGTTACCGGGGGGATGGGCTGCCATTGTGAGACCCCCCTCGTGAATATGGAGTGTCAGATCAGAGGATTTCATAAACCTGTGTTAGATTACAGCCTCTTTCCCTTATACTACTCCTGGGATGGTGCTCTGGAATGTCGCCTGGGAAGAAGAGGATTATACATCCTGGGAAATCATATGGAATTACAGGATTGGGCTCAGTGGTTTTGGCATGAAGCTAAAATGGATGGGTTGGAAGGGGGGGGGGGGGAGAGAGAGAGAGAGAGAGAGAGAGAGAGAGAGAGAGAGAGAGAGAGAGAAACAGAGAGACAGACAGAGAGAGAGACAAAGAAAGACAGAGAGAGAGGATGAAAGAAGGAAGGACGAGAGAGAGAAGTGATTACTTTTTTTTTTTCAGTTGGGTGGCTTTAGCGTTTTCCGTTTCCTCTTCCAGTTTAACCTATAGACCCAGTACGGCTTAAAGGAATAATGACTGTGGAAGTCACATGATGAGGAAGTGACCGTGTTGTTTATGAGGGACTAAACGCTTTTCTGAAAATTAAAGATTGGTAAAGGAGTTTCAATGGACTGGCACCTATTTGAATAAAACCTCTTTTTCTCGACAACGTCACTATTTTGACAGTAAAACACTAAATTATAACACTAAAGACTCAATTGTATTATACTATAAAGAGACAAGCAATTTGCTGTGTGACATTTGTACTTTTTTTTTTGTACAAAATCAATTTTGGACTGAAGTAATAGTAAGAAGTAATATGTAAGTATACGCACAGTGGTGAAATGCAGATAGAATGCATAAGCTGTGGGCTCAAACTGGAAAAAGTAATTTTCTTCTTGTAAAAATTGAGACAGGACCAGAAGTCTGCTTCATGTTGCCAGTGTGCTAGCTGTTGCCGCCGCTCACAAAGTTAATGTCAAGTGGAGCTGAGAGCAGGACCTTTGATCTCGCAAACCAAGCTTTTAAAGAGATTGTCAGACCCACTGGAGTGTACATGGCATAACTGACACAGGCTTTATTAGTATTACCTTGAATGCTGTACGGCTGAAATCCCTCCAAAGGAATAGTTCATCGATACTGCATATCAAAGTGTTATGTGGACGAGGTTTAAACAATGCAGTGCAACATCAGCCTCAAAACTCACAGTGAAGTAAACACTTCTTTGAGACACGAAAAAAACCGACAAACTTCCCAGTAGAATCCTTTTTTTTTTTTTGATGATTTTTTTTGTTTGGGATTTCATGAGATTGTAGGCCGGAGGCTACATGGAAGCAAACACATATGTATGTTCACATTTTACAAACACATTGTTCTAGCAAATACAAATACATTCACAAAACAAATAAAGAAATATGATTTTTCTTGAAATATTGATAAGACTTCGACGAGTAAACTTTTCGTTGAACTTAAAAAAAAAAGTTAAGACCTGAAATGGTATGTGTACTGAGCTTCAGTGTGACTTCACAATACATCCTCAATACTTTAATGATTTATATATATATATATATATATATATATATATATATATATATATATATATATATATATATATATATTTATATATAGCATTTTCAACAGAACAATCCTTGACATTTAAATAAACCGAATGAAATAAAATAGTAAATAATCAAAACAGTAATATTTGTATAAATAGTTTAGCTTACAGCGAGTATAAATGCTAACCTTTACATACATCCACATCTACACCGACAAATGCTTATAAATATGCATCTGCATATACACAACCATCTACATCCAGAAACATATCTGAGCATACACATCCGTATATACCTTGTCACATGTCTATACTTTCACACATTCACTCCCCAAAGAGGGTTGAAGAAGGAGGGAGGGTAGCACTAAATAGCTTAATTAAGTACAATTTAATGATTTATGCAACAAAAAAAAAAACAAAAAATAAATAAATATATATATATATATATATATATATATATATATATATATATATATATATATATATATATATATATATATATATATATATATATATATATATATCAGTTAAATAATGAAACAGTATTTAAATGATGACTTATTCAGGATGACTAACGCCTGTGGTGAAATGTCAATACATGATGAGCATTCTGGATACTAATGTACTGAAATAATGAAGAAAAAATTGTCTCTTTAGAAATAGTCTTGTTTTGACCCACACTTACAGTGTTAACAGGTTTCTGCTGTCCTTTTATCCCATAGACATCACACACACACACACACACACACACAGACACAGAAATACCCACGGATTGAAAAAGAGAGAATAAATATCAAGTAAACGAGGGGATGATCAGAAATTAGCTCTTTTTTCTCATCCCTCCCCTTCATCTTCAGCAGCCCTGAAACCCTGCATCTACCAGCCAGCCATGATCCTCTGACAGCAGCAATCACAGCCCATTGAAAATGTCCCTCTCATCAGAAAATGGCAGAATGCAGAAATCTATAAAAAGTGTTCAGTGCTGTGGGCCTGCCATGATTGCCCAGGCTTTTATCTGTTATTCACCAGGTCACACTTTCCCTCTCCCTCCTGCTTGTCTCTGCGAGGCTAAAGACAGGCACACAGCATTATGTGTAATAGCAGCTCATTTGTTGGAGATAGATGGCCCATATCTTATCAATACTGATTGTATCTGTTTTACAGTTTGACAGAGACAGTTTCTCCCTTCATTATAATTTCACCGTTTCCGTCTTTTGTCAAGAAAAATAAAAAAAAGAGGGAAATATGACGAGAAAAGTATTCTTTTCAAGGGATTAAATATAGATAACTCATGTAGAAAAATAATAATTTCATATTTTTTTGTATATGCATATGCACCATACATATAATATGAGGGAAACTATCTTGATTGAACCACATATGACATTCATGACAAGTTGTTAAGAAAATAAATTACCAAGAAAAAGCTTCAGGGCCTTTTTTTTTTTTTGAGTTCAAAGTTTTCTGCAATGGAAGAACATATTTCTTTTTGTCATTAGTAATAATGATAACCATTGTCCATGAAGAAAGATAAAGTGTTTGGAATTTTAATGGGTAAAAAGTTGACGTTGAGCAATTCATTTCAGCTTATTTACAGAAGCTATTTTGTCATGTTCACCGTGGCTATGATCAAAGGCACCACTCAGTCTGTTCCACAGACATTAAAGGAAAGAAATGATTTACCTTTGCAAATGAAATACCTCCCGTTGAGCCGTGGCCGTGCATTTCAATGACTCGCTTCCGAATCCAACAATCGCACGTCGAGAAATATTGAGGCCAAGGGGTTGTGTTAATAGTTTGCCAATAAGATTGGCCCACCGTTTCGATGAGTCCATTCAATTAGACTTCCACATCAAATGAAATTCAGCAACACAGTAATTGGTTTGCTCATGCATCAATTTCACACATCGGCAAAACAGAAATAGCGACTGCTTCCGCACATGAAAAACTGTCCATTATTAAGCTATGTTCTTTCGTGAAACATCAACAAGGAAAAGAAACACTGCAGCCAGATTTAATACAGTGATGAAGTAAAACTACCATTCCTGACAGCATTAACGGAGCAGTCTTTTTGACGAGTGTGTCGAAGGGTTATCGCTTCACATTTGGCATCAGTTGGGAAGCTGAACCCCTGCAGGGCTGACAGGTAGTCTGCTGTGTTGACGGCCAATGACCTCCAAAACACCACGTCTTTTAGACGCCAGGCCCTCTGGCCTGGTGGTTAAAGAGACAGTCCTGTCACTGGGGCAGCTCCAACAATAACTGCTGTCCATTAACAACAATGTGGCTCGTCAAAGTGTCCTTGAGCTGGACACTTCATTTTCATCTGCTCATTCAACACGAGTCACTCTATCGGAACGTCAGCTGTAGCTCCAATAAGTACAGATAATGGAAATGACATTTTCTTCAAAGTTGGCCCCTGACCTTTCTTTCCCATGATTCTGAACGTGTTTATAAGACTGACACAACATCACCGTTTAAGGAATAACAGCTGAAGCAGCCCTGGAGCTTTGTCCCTCTCTACTCACTCACACACGTACAGGCATATATATATATATATATATATATATATATATATATATATATATATATATATATATATATATATATGTTATCTTCATGCACACACATAGAGGCTACATCGGTCAGGGAACAAGAAGGAGCAGAGGGAGCTGAGAAAGAGGATCAGGAAAGGGAAAAACAGATAATAGGATACAAATTAGGGACGTGCGGTCAGGGGAGGCAGATGATTTGATCAGTCATCATCTCCTCCCCCTATCCAGTCCTCCCTGTTCCTCCCTATTGCCCCACCCCCACATCTACCCCCCTTCCCATCACATTCAACCTCCATCCAGCATGACAACTAAAGCTGTTCTAACTTTGGCAGAACATTTGATGTTCATGTAGGAACCCATCAGTTATAGAGCCCTTAAAATAATTAGTAATTCACATTACTTGACTCTAGATTCATAGCCAGCGTGTGGTGGCTTATTGTTTTCACCTTGTGAGTCGGTTTGTGTGTCATCATCATGTGGTCCTGACATCTACTGTACCGTACATGTCTGTCTGTCTGTCTGTCTGTCGACAGATTTATTCTTTGCGATAGCGTTACACTAAATACATTTTTTTAATAGGACCATTGGTATTCAAGAAATACTGCAATACTCTGGTGATGGATTAAAATGACTGTCGATCAGTTTGACAGTTTGTAAAATATACTCACTTTCTCTTCTCATCTTGAGTGATAGGAACAAACAATGTCCACCGAATGGTAAATATAAAAAAAAAAAACGCCAGCAGCCAGTTAGCATAGCTTAGCACAAATGATGGAAACAAATAGAAACAAGACCTGGGTCCGTCCAAAGGAAACCCTCCTAGCAGCACCCCTAACGCTGCTTCTGGTCCTGCTTTACCTGCAGTGCTAGCATTAATGATGGATATCATTTTTTTTTATGATTTCAGCCAAGACTGTTCTTAACTTTATGGTTTAATGTTTTATTGCACACAACCTGCGGCAGCTTCAGGGCAAGTTTCAAAGATCATCTACAATCTTCAATTTGGATCTGACGCGATGGCTTTGAGGAAGGATGGCGGAAGGGTTGAGAGAGGGGGAGAGGGAGACAGACAGAGAGAGGGGGAGAGAGAGAGAGAGAGAGAGAGAGAGAGAGAGAAGGGGGACAAAGAGGGACGACCTCTGTCATGCTGGCCAGAAAAAAAAAGGCGGCTTGTTTGATTTCTTCTCATGGTCTCTTTGGGGCCAGAGTCACTTCCCTGCTGTGCCTCACCAGCGTTGCCCTTTGAAGTGTGCAGCCGGGATGTTCACACTCGCACAACTCTGTGTGACACGTGTACAGAAACACACAAGGGCTCACGTCACACACGCACACACATGCGCGCACACAAACATGGAGAAGACATGCCGTCTATGCAGGATGTGTCTATGTGCGTTGAGTGCACACAGCATGGTCATGAACCCAGTGTGGTGGTGTTAAATTATTCTACTTTTGCTTAAGTAACTGTCAAAATACATCAAGGCAACAGCAGATGAGAAGAACGACCTCTCCAACTCAAAACCACGTTTTGAGTCACAATGATTCTTCCCCAATGATTCTCATCTAAACACCGGCCTAATGTGTATGTACTATGTGCCAGAATGGATCCCACCAATTCATTAGGGGCTGTTTATGGAGATGCAAAATAGCCTGATTGCATTTGTTTTACATAACAAGAGTATCATTTCCTGTCATGCAGTACTTCTCATGAATGCTGGTACAATAAGCGGCGCGGCCAAGTTATTCAGCGCAACACCTCCTCAGTCCATCTGATAATATCCAATCTATTCAGGAGCATACATCACAAGTGTGTGTCACAATCGTGTCTCAGGTCTCCATCTGGGGAAAATGAAATGAGGCCTCTATCCTTAAACCCTTTTCTACTCGCCCCCCTCTCCATCAGTGCCAGCTGTGATACAACAGTGTATTCTAGTCTTCAAATGCATGGTCATCATGCCTGTTTAACCAATCAGTTCCAGCCCGGGTGGTAAGGGAGGGTCCACAGGATGAGGTTCATCCTCAAATGAGTTATGTGTTTATTGATAAACCTCCCTTGTAGCCGGGAGTCTCACGGCCTCCCTTCATGTGGACCTTCCAAGCAATCTGAAAATTTAAATTGGTTTTGCACCAGTCATAGTCAGTCTATCTGTGTGCTCATCACTCACGCTCGTGTAATATATTACAGATAGTGGAGATGGACTAGATTATGTTGGCAGCCACAGTGATATGTGTGTGTGTGCATACCGTGTGACTGCAAGTAGTGTGTGTGAGGGATCGCGTTTCATTTATTAAGTATGTTCATAAGGTGTGTCATCTGTACAGCAAAGGTCAACCAAGGTGAATTTAACAGCTGGCAACAACATGAAATAAATAATCCCTCCTGCAGCCAGACCTCATATAATAGGATGTGCGATCCAGTATATTGAAATTGCCGACAGGAATGGAGTCTTCGGAAATTGGCCATCTGCCGGCAATTTCAATGTAAGCTAATAGTTTGTTTTAGAAAGTCAGGCATTTCTAGGGGGGGTTTATAGTTTAATGTCTTAGTGTTTTGACACACAGGTGCCAAGGTAAGGCATGGCTAATTATGTCTAAAAGGGCTGCGACACTGTAATCGAACGCAAACCCGTTGATGACAGGATGGGTCACGATGGTGGCCGCGCCTGCTGCCACACGACCGATTCAAATGTTGGTAATCCTCCTGCACTAACATGCCTTAGTTTTCTTTCTGCTTTTCAATTCACAGGATATTGTTTTTCTCTTTTAGTCTATGGTGACCATAGCTACCGGTTGATACTGCTGGCGGCACATCTTATTAGTCATCTTGTCAGTCATGAGCAACAGATGCAATAGCATCTTATTTTATATTTTATGTTTTTGTATTCATTTGTATTATATGTAAACTAACATATGTATTGTCTTGTTCTGTTTTGTTGGTGGTTTAATTAGTGTGTGTGTCTTATGTTTCTCATTTTGTCCCTGCGGTGGTCTGATCAGCCATTATATAAACTGTATTTGACCCCTTGTTCACTGTGTTCTGTTTGGTTTCTTCAGCTCTGTTCAATGTATGTCAGTTTGGGTCTCTGTGGTTGACAATAACTTTTGGTTCTTATTTTGTCTGTGGCCCTTTAGGCCTGCCAGCTCCATCCCTCTCTGTCACATTTGCTCACTGAGTTGTAAAAGAAAGATACAAAAAAAAAAAAAAAAATGTGGTCCTGTTCATTTATTCCTGCATTGTTGCCTTTTAGTACAAAGCTTCGTTTTTTTTGTTTTTTTTTAAGTATCAAGAGCTGTGGAATATAAGTCATTGATTTGACAGTTTTGGTGACTGTCATCCTGCAAGTTGTCATGAAGAGCTCATAGAGAAACAAGTGATTATGATCAAGCTACAACTCAGTATCCTTTTATGAATAATGACAAGCAAATAGAAAGAGGACGAAAAAGAAATGTCCTGCATTATATTAGGGGAGAATAGTTACAGTGTAGTTATGATGTGTCATTAAAGACACATGCCCAACATCTCACACATCTTGAGCTCCTTTTCTCTGTCTGATTTATCAGGGACAGTTCCTGCTCTCAAGTGCTGAGAGGCATACGCGTTATTATGGTTACTAAATAATTAGCATGTGTCAGTGGCTCGTGCAAGAGCCACTTACGAAATTGCCTCCTTAACAGTTCATGGCCTAAAGATTAGCTTCTGGGCAAAATTACTGCCACAAAATCTGTTCTGTCTTTAACGGACCAAGACCCGACTTTTCAGGCGAGTTTGAATGATAGCTTCACACCAACTCAAATTAACTGAACTAATATTTTCTTTTTAACCAAACCAAACCGAAGCCAGGTGTTTTGGACCTGGGTCAACAGTTTATACGTGGCCGAGTCTCTCCGAGTTAAGTCAGTTACCATCTGTGGTTTTATAATTGATCCCTTCAGATACATCAGAGGATATGACCTTGTACTATTTTGCCCATACCTGAGACACGTTTACTGTCAATATAATCATTTTACAACCAACTACAGTCATCCACTTTCATCATACTGCAGCGTGTGAGCTGTTGATTCATGTGAGGATGATAACATCTATCAGCCTCAACATATTCAATTGCATTTTTGTAGTCCGCAATATCAGCTCTACTGTAAAGCAGCTCCTTTGCAGTGACAGATGTGATGTGTGCTTCAGTAATGTGATAATGATATTTATCCAATACAGAGTACATATGTGGGTTGACACAGGTGGCTCTGTATGTGATTAGATGAACGTGCAACTGAACTGAACAGGTTTTAATATGGTCTTTACTGGGCCGCGGCTGGCTGTTTGCAGTGCCACTGGCCCAGAGAAGTAGATCACAGAGCTCCAAACAGCTGAACCGAGTACAAAGGAATTCAACACAACAACAGATGTGAATAAATTGTAAATCACCATAATCGTGTTCCAGGAGGCCCCAAGATATAGATGATGTCATTAGGGGCACAGCCGGTGCCTGGTCCCAGAACAGCCTCTCAGGTGGAATGTACTGCAGTCCCACTATTCCCCTGTCGAAAGGTAATATAGAGTCTAATATCCACCCTCTTCTCAGAGGGGAGGGGGCTGCTTTCTCGTTGAATAATTGAGACCCAGATAAAAGACCAATGGTTGTGCGTTAGACAGCGGCGTGGCCTCATTGGCTCTCACTCTCCTTTAAAAACTGTTTCGTACTGTCCGTTTCCCTTCTCGGTCTCCGTATGACCTCGTGTCTGACACACACGAGCCGCATTTGGAGGATAATTGTTTTCATAAATAATAGGTGTTGCTGTTTCCCTCCCCGCCGTTTGAGTAGGCGTGTTTGAAGTTGGAACTGTGCAGTGGAAGATAAACTGAGGTAATGTGTAGGTTAAAGCAATGCTACCTCGTTTGTTTCTCCTAAGGGCGGACATATGGTCTTACATACTTCCAATTGCCAGCCAGCAGATGTTATTGTCAAGCCAACATACACATTCACACTGCCCACCTCTTCTACCTGATGAATCGCTGCTCCGTTCCCTTCCCCACGGTATTACCTGCCAACAGGCAGATCAGTGCACCTACATCTCGTCGTCAAGAGATTAGAAACTTCCGTCCTGTACCGCCACACTCCCTTGTGTCAAGAGAGTCCTTTAGACCTCCAAGCTGCAGACTGTTAATGATTGGTCAACAAGCTCTAATCCGACATGTATTGGTAGAAGTGAGGCTGAGAAGCACGTTTTCTTTGATTTCTCCTTTCCTTTCTAGACAACCCGAGTGTTGTGTTGGCAAACTCTCTCAGTACATTCATTATACTCACAGCTCATTTTACATTTTATTCTATATATATATATATATGATGAGAGCGACGTAAAACCGGAGTCAAATTCCATGTGTGTGTAAACACACACGGCCAATAAAGGTGAGTCTGATTCTGATGTTGAAGAGACTCAATGAGTCTTAATTGCACTGGCCAGTTTAAACGGGATCTGGACGGAGAGTGTGAAAAGTGAAAATCAGGCGTGCACAATAATTGGCTCCATCTTGAGTCCGACGAGCACTTACTTAGGAAGGTCACTGGTCTTGATGTACTGAGTAGGCCATGATGAGCATGAGCCATGATACAGAGATGGACTTGCATTTCTCTTTTCTCTTCCGCCCAATCAATTTTAGCCACAATATCTCACAATGCCACTGAATAACAAGTCGCCTCACATGCAATAGTGTGTACAAATCCCAGGCAGTGGACAGTACCTTGCAGTAACTAGCAGAAAAAAGTGGTGCCACACTTGTCTCTCTATTGTTTGCCTCTTCTCAGATTACATTCTGAATGCCTGCATCATGCTGCCTGCTCGCCCCTCGGCCTTCGGGCTGACTCCCCCTGCTGTCGGATAAAAGTAGTTGACCGGTCCGACAAGTGTCTCAAAATGGCACATCAACAACCGAGCAGAGAGAAGGGAGACAGAGTGTAGATAATCACAATAGGCTATTCTTCTTGAAGAGGCACAGGTTGTCAGTGAATGTATGAAGGAATCGCTGGTGGCCTGCACAGTAGTTTGGGAGAGCTGACACCAAAGTGGTGCAGGCTGGTTGGATATAGGAAAAACAAGTAGACCAAAAAAAAGGCTGGCTTTATTGTGGCGCTGAGCTGTAACACGGTGTTGGAGAGGAGCGTGAGGACAAACCTGAACTCCTCCCGGTGCTGTCATGCAGCCATGGAGCACATTCAGCCTCACATGCTCAGATTGTACAGTGATTTATGCCCAGATGTCCCCAGCTGGCGGGTTGCCTGCCAAAACTGTCTGCATGAACAACCATGGACTGTCTTCAGATTTGTAGGTGTTATACCAATCCTTGCAGCATATATATATATATATATATATATATATATATATATATATATATATATATATATATATATATGGATAATTTAAGCTTTTAGCATATTTTTGACACCAATGCTTTATAGTCTGGCTGACTACTATGATCTAATAGGGATGAAATCAACCGGTTCATGTTCTTAAATATCTACATAGTATATATAGATATTTTAAATCTCTTGTAGCAGAGACTCTGTAAAGTCAACAGTTTTGCCCAATGTTGTTTTCAAAGTGCTTTAAAAAGTCCAAGGAATTCAAAGGAATTTAAATCAAAATGCTGTCTCTAAATCCGACTTTCAGTCAGATGAAAAGATCATTAACCACTTTTAGTTTGTAATGCCAGCCAGCAGCAGGCAAGCTTAGCAGACTTGCAACAGCAGGAAACAGCTAGTCTTGCTCTTCTTCCCTATAAGATGCACTTCTGAAGCAAACTAACAGATGATATCTCATGTGTTTAATCCGCACAAAGCAAAAGTGTAAATTTGACTATTTCTTGTGCCACTGAATATTCCTTTCTTGTTGTTGTCGCCATGAGGTTGGCAGGCTGCCATCTGAGACTCCAGAAAGTCACTGCCACTGGACAGCAGAAGTAAAATCTTCTCATTTCAGCAACTTGTAATGTCTCAGGTATTGGTTAAGTGCAAGAAAACTAAAGTCATTTTGTAGAAGTGGTGCATGTAATTGCAGTGTGTTGCAGAAGAGTGAAATCCTTTTAACCAGCACTCATGACTCTCTGTTGCACAAGGGTTCTTGCTACAGCTGAAATCAGACATATAGCCAATAACAGATGTCTGACTGATGAAAGACAACAAACTAATCTACGATGCAATGGTTGACTGATGAAGTAGCATATGGCTTCTAATTCGACCTATCAATAGTTTAACAGAGGTCGCAGTTGAATAGGCTCCAGTATAGAGAAGGAGTTCTATAGTGTTTACCAGGGTTAGGCCTCACTTACGTTACTTTTACCAGTATTCGTGGAACATTTTTGTACATCTAATGTGTTCTTTCTTCAGGAGCCATCCATCTTTGGTCCATTCACCGTCCCAGAATAAAAGAGAAAACACTTCCTCGTACAAAACATAGCTCTACAGTTTACCTGTTCCCTTTAGCCCTTTCCATTGCTTTATTTTCATGCAACCAAAGATTCATGTGTCTCTTCCTCTGCTGGCAGTAGTTCATTCACTGGCGCTCACAGATTTATATACAGAGAACAGTGGAGGAAACGTTCACACACAATACACCGTGGCTCCCTGGCCTTCTGCAGTCATTGTTGAGGGAATGGAATCCAGCCAGAAGATATGTAGCTCTCTGACACATTGAGTTATGGTATTCATTGCTATAAGCCACAAGTCAGGCACACTTCAAAGGGCAAGGATAAAACGGTGGCTAACGGTGAGGGAACATTGCAACAACTATTCCACACAAAGATATCGTTCATTTTCCAAACCAAGAATACATAAGCACCAGTAACAACCATACAAATGCAAGGAGGAAATGTGAAGCAAAATGTTAGCATGTGAGTGTAGATTTCAGGTTGAAGAAGTTATCAGATCTATAAAGCTTTAGAGTTGTTGAAACAGAATCAGTAAAGTCATAGACAAGTATAAATATAAATCCAGATGAACTAAAACTGGATTTGGTGTAGAACCGTCATGGATTAAGTCTAGTTTTCAAGAAAGAAAACCTATTAAAAGAAATATTACACCAGGATTGTATGATTGCTTAAAGCTCAATACATCTTGACCTTAAAAATATGCACAGCTAAAACTGTCAAATACTCAGCTAATTTGATTGCATAAGGACCGTGTGGGTGTGAATTCACCTGATGCACGTTCGCAACTCATCATCTTGTGAAGTTCTCAGAAGTATTTAAGTAACATTACCTATTTTCTACTGAGCACCTCAAAACAGAAGAGTTTAGATTTTAGAGAGTGACATAACCAGAAAATGTTGTAAAACTACATTAAGAGCTAATTAAGGGAAATTATTTCTGAGGCCTATAAAACCCCAAGCATGGATGTACAATTCAGCCAAACAGGACACATTGAATATTTTGACTATTTCAACACTAAGCTAGGCAAGTACTTACTAGTAGGTGTGACCTTTTTAATTTTGGGATAACCCTTGTCATAGTCTCCAATCTTAGTTCCTTTGTCATAGCAACCAGATTACATTTATCACTTTATTTTAAATGTCAAAGTCCCAAAAGTTAGTGCCTTTAGCTTCTTTTACGGTTTCATCCTGCGCTCAAGGGGGTTAACAAAAATATAACAATCAAATAAGCAGGGAAATCATGACGAATGAATGTTCAGGCGTCATTTTTTTTTTATTGAGCTGTAAATTACATTTATTTAATGTAAATAGATGTAGAAGGAATTCATTCATTTATTATTAAAAACATAATATTAATAAATAATTTAATTTTGTGGTCATCACGTCTGTGTTTGTTCCCCCGTTTGAAATCATATAAAAGCAAATAAAGTTTTATGAATCAGACGAGTGCTTTGTCTGCGCTTTTTCTTTTCGCCGTGGCTGTGGAGGACGCAGCATTCATTCATTTTCATCCGAAAAGCAGAAAGGTCACTGATGTATCATTGTCAGAGCCCTTGTCAAAATGTCCCCTGAGAGGTTGTCATGACACCTGATGCTAAGTATGAACCTCAGTCTTGTTTGTTTCACTCTGAAACAGCACGTTGCCGCACGGCTTTGCAGCCCACACATACGAACATCGCCGGCGATGTTTAACACGTAATGATCATGCTTCGGCTCACGAGGCAGAGGTGAAGTGAGGTCACTTGTTGACCTAACCTGAGCCTGCTTCTTGACTTTGCTCTGTAGTGAAGGCCAAGTGGGTCTAGATGTTAGGTCAGGTTGCACTAAGATGACCTTGACTCACGCATTTCAACAACAGTATTTAGGGTCAAAAGGATTTATACAGTAAGTACTCCAGCAGGGGATTTGCTATGATTGGCATGTCGCAGTGAAGAGGACTGGAGCACTGCGATTTTAGAGGACACACACGCACACACACGCACACACACACACACACACACACACACACACACACCCAACCTTGTCGCCTACACATTATATTTATAGAATATGTTATCCACGTGGCATTGCGTTCCCTTCAAAACACATTGGATGAAAGGTTTCTTTTATATTATACAGATTGTATCCTTCCAAAAGAACTCTTTATGGTCTCTGTTCTGGAATCTGTGATTGGGACACTGATTTGTTCCAGAATAATTTAATATGTATTAATCTATGGTGTACAATATTTTCCTGAAGTGCTCAATAAAACATGGAAATTGACCTCTTCTCTAATTACCGCCCCTTCGACGCAGACAGGCCAATCGTAGCACAGCTTCGGTCAGTTCTGACCAGGCGACAACTAACCGGCTTTGCTCCATAAACTCTCAGGCAATCGTTTCAGATTTTCAACTTTTTTTCTTCTGGTTTTGTGGATCTTGAGCTAGTCATGGTTTTAACGTTGTGTAACCGTGATAATAGTGACCCGGAAAGATTAGAAGGAGATATATAAACATGAATAACACGTTATGTTTTTGTGTAAAAACGCGTTAGTAAAGTACGTTAATTAGTGTCAACACTTCTGTGCAAGCTGCTGAAGGTTTAATGAATATGTTCATATGCTGCTTTTGATTGTTAACGACCGTGACAGTCGATTAAGAGCTACTCGATTTTCCAGGAACAGTGTTTCTTGAATTCCATCCCTTCCGTCTTGTTTGACAGATGATGTGGTATTTCACTTTTACACTGTGATTCAAAACGCATATTGTAGACCCTTCTGTCTGCGTCTGTCTGAAATCGCCCTTTTCAAAAAATGTAATAATATTTATTAAAGCGATGCAGTAACTGACAACATGTTGTCTCCATGGTGGCTCTGACAGCTTGACGCGGTAGCAGCGGGGGGGCGGCGGTGTTTAAAAAAGCAATTTTTAACACCTTTGAGAGGACTTAATGCAGTGTCTTTGAGGCATAAAAAGACACACTCAGGATGCTAATCTGAGAGTTATACCCTGACCAGGGTAGTCCTAAACATCCTCAGGCTCTTGTAAATACACCTGGCCACCTGTGAAAAAAACAGCCTCTGGAGGAAATGGCCCTACATGACTGCTTGTACTTTGGCTCATCTACCTCTAGGCATGCACAGAGTCATAGCAGGTCTCTTCACTCCTGCTGGGATGTAGAGAACTGGCGCGAATATCCCACATGCAGGCACCCGAGACAGGAACAATCTTCTAGGCCATCTGGCATTTAAGGAGAGTGCAATCTTCCATTGACTTCAAAAAAAAGAAGAAAAGAAAATCACTTCTTATAGAAAAAAAAGCTTTTTTGATCAAAAGGTAATTAGCTTTCTTACCAGGTCCATCTGAGTAACATGAATAAATAAATGCATATTGCAATGGCTTTGAACCCTACAGCTAGAATAATTCCATGGCCTGAGGTTGTAGAGCACATCTAATACTTGCCACGGCTTATTCAGCTCTGCAGGTAACTAACACAAACGGTACACCTCTAAAATGCAGCTCATGGCCAGTTGTATGAACATAAAAACAAAACATTCAAAAACATTCAGATGGATCACAGTGTCAGGTGCAATACTTAGCATCTTTGCAGGAGAAAAGGTGTTCTGGGGCTCGCTAAGTCGCCTTCTTGACAGACACGTCAAGACAATTATAGAATCTGCTATCCGTCAACAAATTACATGATTTATCATGTAAGGCATAGAAAAGGTTGTTCAGGCATTTATTCTTAGCAGGCTGGATATCTGACATGGTGTCCTTACAGCTTTCTGCTTTGCTAAGAAAGCAGAGAAGACTTCTTAAATCGCTTCATTGGCTAAATACTGTATGTTTGAAAGGATTGGTTTTAAAGCTTTTATCGCTATTACTTTTTATTAAATTATTTAGACCCCAAATATCTATAGATCTAGCATTTTTGTTACAAACAGGTTCAAACCCATCCGGTCTTCTGAGACTTGTTGGCCTGAAACAAAGCCTTGTGAAGCTTCGTTAACTTTCTATGCACCTCATCTCAGAACAAACAAGATCTGGCATCTGCTCCAACTCGTATAAATCAAGACTCAAAACGTTTATGTATGTCAGTGCCTTTCATGAAATGTGTGTCCACATGTTCTGCCGTGTAAACTGTACTTTCACACTTTGATGTTTTGTGTCCATTCGTGTTCCTGATCAGTTTCATTCTGTTTTTTTGTTTCATGGCCTTGAGGTAAACACTTCGAAGCTCTCACTTGGGTCGTATTTAATAGCTGAACGGACGATGCACTCACTGTAATGCTAAAACATGATCGACTTAGAGCATGCCACTATGAGACCATGAGTATTGCAACAGATGTTTTAATTTCTTACATTACTTGTTATCATAATAATTGTTGCGATTGGGGTCTTGACAAACCCTAATCTCTGGAAAATCCCTACAACCGATATCCAACTGGAGCAAAGTGATCTTCTGACTGCCTGACTAAAACTGTCATTCCTTGTGCTGTGTGTTCTCGCTATAAACATGACCGCATGTTTCGGTAAAACCCCTTTCTCTGTTGATGTGCTTGCCACACATTTCCAGGGCAGCACACACTCCTCGGCTGCAGCAAACAGGGGGAAACAGAGTGCATTGGGACCATTTATCAACTGTAATAGGTCATAGTTTACAACCTGACGTTGGGCATACATCACCAGTCAGACACAGGGGAACCATGGGAAAATGCAGGGGAAAAAAGACGCGATGGCACAGTGAGAGTCTGGTGAGATTAGATTATTTGATGTCAACCATGTTTAGCGGCAAACTGGACACAAGAACAACCAAGAAGAACTGGCACGCCTCCAGTCTATTTTGGAGGCATCCCGACCAAGGATTCGGAAACAAACTGGACAGATAAAATCTTTGGCAGCTCAGGTCTAAACTTAGTACGCTCTTCAGGAAAAGGAACACTGAAAAAGTGACATACGGTCAAGCTCATGGTGAGTTTTGTGCATAACCAGCACTTCCCGAAATCTGTGAGTCAAAAAAATGCAAATCTGGGACAGTAAACTTCACAGCGGCATGTGTCTGCTCCTCCAAACAATTTTATATGACTTCAAAATGGTCACATTTCACTGGAAACATCAAATAAAAGATAACAGAGGGATCCCGCCTGGCCAGGGAACATGTTTGTGTGTGGATTAGAGATTCTCTGCGATGATCATTGGCTAAGCCCAACTAATCTCGACATCCAGGCAGGTGCCTGTCCGTCATTAAGGTTTAATAAGGCTCACCACATAGTTCCTCATTAATAGCTGCCCACAGGGCGCACACGGGGACCCTTTGCATAGAAAGGGGAGAGAGCAAGTGAGCAGCAGAGAAGAGAGGATGGGGGGACTTTAGAAGAGGGAGTCGACACTTTCATATGTCTCTACTGACAGAATACTAATAACGCCGAACACTGGTACGTACGTGCATTCACACAACATATTTCTGAGCGCATACAGTCCTTCTCTGGGCTGCACGACGCTGCGGAGCAATCCTCTGACCGTAAAAAAAGAAAGAAATCGGATTCAAACGCCAACCAATTACTTCAATTCAAAGGAAAGAGTTTGAGACTCTCAGTCTAAACATTTGAGCTGAGGGAGCTAGTGGAGTTTTGGGAGTAAACACATTCGCTGTGTGTGCCCGATAATGTCAGGGTATGTGTGTGTGTGCGTGTGTGTGTGCGTGCGTGTGTGTGTGCGTACGTACATGCACAGGACTGAGGACTTAGAAATAACTCAAACACTAAATCAAAGGAAAGAGTTGTAAATCTACCCTCTAGATACTCACTAACTGCTGAACTCTAAAAAACATCAACTGCACAGCTCCCAAAGCTAGCAGCACCAAAACTATTTTTGTTGATCGTTCATGGGCATGAATAATGCCGGGTGTTTTCTAATCCTCAAAAAAAAAAAAAAAAAAAGAAATAAAGAAAAAGAAAGAATCACATTGTTAACCAGCTCGCCTGCTTTACCTGTTGTTTCACCATGAACAATTTATTTGTCTTTTATTACAAAATAAGCTCAACACTCACCTTGTGTAACCTGCAATATAAAACTTTGTGCCGCTGCGTTACTGGGAGCTTGTTGTTGGTGTGCAGTGAGAAACCCATGTCTGATTGCGGGGTGAAGGGGAGTTTTAGCTGCAAACACAAACACAGCATAGGCATTAGACTTGGCAGGTGAAGCACTTAAAAAGGCTTTCATGTTCAGAGTCTGAGATCCGTGAAGGGTAAAAACATGTTAGGCAGCTGGAGTGTAATAAAGACAATTGAAGACATGCACATGCTCTGTTTGCATTCTGACGGGGGAGGGGGGTTGAGCTACCCTGTAGGTTTTTTAAACATTTATTTTCTGATGTAGCTTCATCTCCTGTGTTTCTGTTTTGCATGGCAGCCGGGGTTTCACAAAGAGTGAGAGGAATCATTCCCCTCAATAAGTCATGAGGAAGTAGAAGAGGGGAAGCCTTATACATATATTGGCAGGCCAGGTGACTGACAGGAGGCTGAAAAGCCAAAAGATGTACATTGGCAACATTATTTTCAAAGTCCACACAGTAATTTGCCACATCTGATAGCTGGCAACAGGAAACTTGATTTAGAAGGTATAATGTGTGGTTCGAACAAAAATATTTTCCCTTATTACTTAAAGTATTTAGCTGTTGATTAGATTAATTGCTTTTGGTCATTGTACTATATGGATTGGCTGACGGAAGAAAGGACTCTGAATTTATTCATGATTTCCCGAAAGGAAATCCCTTAGTCGCCAAACAAAGTAGTGATCCCGGGGGATCAGAATCTCAACCATTTATTGCCAAGTATGTCTCACAAACAAGGAATGTGTCATGGCAGGTGGTGCATAACATTAGGCAATACAGTGCAAGAAATAGGAAGACATTTACAATTAAATTTACAATAGGCAGGGATTATCAGCAGTAAGCAGCACTGCAAATTACCTTTGAAGTGCAGGTTAAGGTCTGTTCCCTCAAATTTGTAAGCAGCTTTGAAAAAAAACCCTCAAGGAATTGACAAAGAGTGACACTTTACAAGCATGGGAAGCTTGGAAGTTGACTCCTACGGTCGTCCAGGGGAGGTTCTCACATGGGATAGTCAATGTTCACCTCTTGACCGCTCCTCTCTGAAGGCATTGCTGCTTGCACTGATATCAGCTACAATAGTGTTGGCGCACTACCATTTTGTATTGCTTGGTGGTGACTGTAGAAGGGCTGCACTACAAACTTAGGGACAAACTTAGGGAGTTATTTCAAGTTGAGGGTGTCGGGACTCCGGCGGAAAGACCCAAACGCCAACAACAGTTAAAATAATATTGCCATAAAAAACAAAGGGTTCGCAAAAAACAGACAGAATTGAATGAACAGGAACAGGCCAACACAGGAACCGCAGGACAAAAACAGTACAAACTGACAAGGAGACAGGAGACAAATGGGGTTTAAATATAAGCTGGAGATAACGAGCAACAGGTGGACACAATCAGGGCAGCACAGGTGCAGGGAATCCCCAATCAGGAACCAGGTAGACAGACAATCCCAGACAATCACCAGGGCAGGAAGTGCAGAGACACAGAGGACACAAGACTACAAAATAAAACAGGAAACAAAAGTCAAACCATGCCACAGGGTTATACAGCAGCAGAGGGACATGGCGGCAAAGCTACATCTGCTTTGCCCAGTTTGTGCGTTGGCATGTTAACGCACGGCCCCCATCAGACACACTGAACAGCTGTTTGTGTCCTTGGGGGATGTTAAAGCCGGTAAAAGCCCTATCCAAGAAACACCTGGAGTGATGACTTTGTGAGTACGTCTCCTAAGCCATGGCCGGAAGACATTCTTTGTAACATACAGTAGGTTGACATGTTACAGAAGTCACAGGACTCTGTTTACCGATCGGCTACGGGTAATCTCTGGCGGCACTTCACCGCTAAAAGTCAAACTCGGCGCGGCCCCTGAGGTTTTCTATAGACGATGCATGGCGGCTCACCGCAAGCTGCACTTTGCTGCGGTTCTGGTGCGTTTTCGCTTCACTAGTGTGAAGTTGTGGGCCAATAAAACCCTGTGGAAGCAATCATGCTAGTCTCAGCCTATCACCACAATAGCCTTTCTGTGGCGATTGGCTTTTCTTTTTTTTTTTTTACTTCACCACATGCTCATTTGTGATCCCAAAGACAGACTCCCTTTTTAACCTATGGGATGTTTGTTTTTTTCCATCAATAATAGCTACAGCTGTTGTAGTCGAGTTGCAAAAAGCTTACAAAGCAGTCTTGGCTCAGTGTTCCTATAGAACACACAGTACAAACAGGGGCACCTACCACGGCAAGAGAAGAAACCCTAGCATATCCAAGGCTGATGCATCTGGTTCTCCACCACCTCTCCAGCAATCTCCTCTCCTCTACCCACCCCCACCCCTTCTTTCCTTTTCTTTTGGCCTAGAAAAACAATCTAAAAACAAAACCAATTCTGACAGGGGACATATTACGCCCTATTGAATAAAACAAATAAATGTCTGTAAAGACATAAATAAACCGCCCCTAGACTTTCTTTAATGCACAGGGCTTTAGTTTATTCAGAAGATGAACAATGGATGCAACATTGTCAGATGGAGTTGAGACCAGACTGTGTGGGCGTGTGTGACTGACAAACCAGAAAGTGCTTGTTTTTAAAATGTCCTCTCCATCTCACGAACTGAGTAAAATATAGGGCTATGCCAGTTCTGCTGAGAACATATGGACATCACATTTTGAGCAGGCTTCAGAGAGCAGACGAGATAAATGTCATGCACATAGCTCACTTGAAAAGGCCAACGCCGTTGCATTGCACTTTTCTTCAGATCAGACCTTCATAAGAGCACCATTATTTCAACAAAAAGCCCTTTTGACAATATCACTGTGTTCCTCCTTAACCTTACATCCACTGGCATATTATCTCGACTTCTTACGCAGCTTTATTTCTTGTTCTGTTTGGGTCTGTGCATCCAAAATCCATCTGGTGCTGTTTATTCTTTAATTTAAACAAATTCTGTTATTATAGTTCTAATTATAGAGAAGTTTGTATGAAGAAAAAAATGAGAGCAGATTCAAATCCCTCCATTGAATATGCAGTCACACTTTGAGGACCTCTCAATCGATATTTTCTTCACCCTATCAGTTCCAGGCGAGTGAGCATGGTAGTGGCATACTATTAGGTTATTACAAAAGCAAATCAGTCAGCAGAATTAATTTTCTTCAGAAATATGAGCCTGGTTAGAGGGAGTGTAGATGTTGAATTTTCATCTCTTTTCCCCAGCCATTTCTACATGTGTGCAGAAATCTGTCTGCTTTGATGATGGATGCAGTGAATGAGGGTTAATTTGCTAACAGAAAAAAATGTTCAGAAGTCTGATAAGCATGCCTTCTGTGAAAGCGGAATATGTTGAAGTAGAAAGATGTACTTTTTTATTGTACAGTCAAAGGTCATAAAAAAACAATTCCCTCGTGTATTGTTATACAGCTTTACCCTGCTGTTTGTGTCATTGAGTCTGCATGTGTATTGTATGTGCTTGATCGAGATGAATGTCTAGCTTTCTATCTACAAAGACGTGGAGTGATCAAGCATGAACTTGTGATGTGCACAGAGATGAAAAGCTTGTACGCTCTTCAGGGCTCAACAGTGCCAAGAGAGACCGGAGAGCTGTGGGTTTAAAAGGAACTGGAATGGCACCGACAAAATGTCTGGTTAGGAAAACATCTTAACCGTTCACAGAAGCGGCCCTTTTCTGTTTTCAAAATTTCACATTGGCAGAATGCTCTGGGGTTTGGTTCTACATCTTTATTTATTCAGCTGACAGGCACTGAAATATGAAATGAGCATTGGAAACTTTCTATCTGGAAATTTCAGTGCTAGTTCCTATGTGCCAGGTGAAAATAAATACAGTAAATATTGAGTGTGAACAAAGCATTACATAGTTGTTTACGACATGTTTTCAAAAATGGCAAAAAGAAAAATGCTAGTTCTGAAGAATTTGAAAAAAAAAATGTCACTGAGCCCCAAACCCACACATTCTCAGTCCCAAATCATCAACTACTCATGCTGCAAACTATTTTTTGCACAACATATCCCCCTAAAATCAGTTTTGGACGTGTCAGACGCGGCGCGTCTGTTCGCTATATGCAAAGTGTCTCTTCAAAATAAACTCCCATCATCAAAGGAAGTTCGGTTGACGCAACAAAAACACGTAGTGTGGAAAACATCACGGTTGACGTCAACTTGACTGACGAAAGACTCACGTGACTGGCAACTCACGTGAGTCACGTGACGAACCACACTCACAACTCAGTCGACTCACGACTGATGTGACAAAATGTCAACAATAGCTCTATGATTCTCACGGGGCGCTAATAAAGTTCTGTATTCGTGTGTCCCGTCACTCCCTCTTACCGCCCAGGCCGGTGGGATCACATTGGAGTTAGTTGCACTGAACAAGCGTCGGCATTTGACAAGTTGGGAGTGAGTCCGAAAACAGCGTCACTCGTAATTTTCAGCACTGTGGGATGGAAGCAGTGTTTCATATCTTATCTACGGGGGGGGGGGAGTAATTGAGGTGATGGTGTAGAGCAGTCAACATTTCCACTTCTCCTCGCAAGTATCCTCGCCTTTTTCAAACTTCAAACACTGCCTATCAGACTATGAAACACAGAGTAGAGAGCACTGTACCTGAGGTCAAACACATTAACAGAATGGGAATATTACTATGCAAGCTGCATAGGTAACTCGTGTTTAGGCTTTGGGGATACTACAGGGCTTTTTGATTAAATGTGCTCATGCTCTCTGTCTCTATTTCCATCATACAAATGAGGACCTAGTTAATAAGAATGCAACACCACGCTCTTGCTGATACTGTGGATGGAGTGAGAGGGACAGCAGCAAATTGGCATTCAACAGCAGCAGATGTTGTCATGTGCTTAACTTCACATAACCACCTCTGCGGGGTCACTCACGTCCACTAAAAGCAAAAGGGTCACTTCCTTCATTCCTTTCTCTTCTGAATTAGTCGTCGCTCTGAATTATTCGTTGCTTGTCACTCTCACTGTAGCTATTGCGTAGTTCTTTCACGACACCTAAGTGTAAAAAGATTTAATGACCACATCTACATACATGCAGCCTGTATTGATTGGCTTCAGATTCTTTGCAGTCAGCAGTTTCTGAATCACCACCATCAACATTAACGTCATAACATGCCAGTTTTAGAGACGGGCCTGTAATGGCATCACAAACAACTTTAATAGCGCACTTAGCTTTTAGCTACAGTGCATACAAAACCACCTGCAGTGTCGTTGTCAGCTCACACGGCTTTATACAGAAGATGAAAATCTTATATATTGCTATTAGTATTTTCCTTTGTCCAGTTAGGTTTGTTGTGCTGGACATGCTTTACAAATGACATACTGATTATGAAAAAAACTCAAATAATCAGTCATGATTTCTTTGCTCGTTTTTGAAGTTGATTTTTCTTTCTTACGGCATCAAATATTAAATATGTTATGGAGCCAAGTTCCCCTTAAAGCTTCAGAAAATCAAATTAATCACTACTATGTGGGAATTACAGTTTATGGCTAAGCCAATAGAGGTGAACCATGTCTGTAATTGCCATATAATACTGCAGCATGACTCGTTGGAAGTGAAATGTGAAAACTGCCTTGCCATCATTTTCTCTCTCATATATGTGATTTCATGCAAATGTTCTAAACCCTTGGAAAAAGGAGTAATGGCTCAGGTTTTATAATTACTTTTTATGCCACATTTCACTATTAGAGATAGGAGGTGGCCAGTGCCTTTAGGGTCCTAAGACACATAAGGGCTCAAATGAAGTAAATCCAATATACAATATTTATGCACGCAAAATATTTGATGGTGATGCACTGCATGTATAATGGCCTTGTTGGCGGTGGCTTAAGGCTACAATGGTAGTTGCTAGTTGTGAAGTACTAACACTATTAAGCACACCATGTGCTCAGCTTATCCGTGTTGACATATTTTGCTCTTAAACAAGCTTGTGTACACCGTACGCCGTCTCACATGATCAATAAGAGGCTTTGATTAGGGTCAGAACAATAATGTGTTGTTTTTTTTACCCAAATATGAAGAAATCAAAGCAGATTTCAAATTCGTTTGAATCTGAATGAACGGCAGCGTGTGCAGAAACGTACATGTCCATCTCACGGGAACGCCCTGTGTGGCATTGCCGTTTATATAGGAGCTTACAGGCCACATTTTCAAAAGTCTCTCCATCTCTCCTACAGTCAATCTGTCTGGCTGCCCGCTCATGTCAGCCTGTTGCGTGGCGGCGAACTCGTGAATGACTGATCGCCGTCTGAGGTGCGGCGAGAGGGAGGTGCTGCCAAGACAGAAGTTGTGCATGTCAATCAGAGCTGGCCGCGACCTTGTGTCAAATCAAACGGCTCCACTGCTGTAACACAAAGGACGTGCAGCGCGAGGCCCCGTCACTGCACTGGCCAAGTGTTTTCCTCCAATGGAGTCAAGCCGGAGATAAGGGGTCTCTTTTCTTTTAACACGCACATCACACAAAGCAATTTATCCACAAATCAGGTACACCTACACCCATTTCATTTGGTGGTCAATTAAAAATTCAATTCATGGCTTGAGGGTACTAATTAGCTGTCATAACACATTTCGCTGTTCAGAATCTGTCTCTGAAGTGACGTTTTTTTTTTTACACGGTGGAATTTGATACATTATGCTGTATTTTGTTCTAACCATGGAATTTGATTGGATGAGCGACATTTCATTAGTATCGTGCTGCTGCACAGCACAGGCAGAGGAAGAGCGTGAGCCTTTTAGAACTACTTCTAACATGAGTGTTGCTGCTCTGCCAGCGATATCAGAGTTGGAGGTGAATGATCTGAAGTGCCTTTAGATACATTTTGAGAATGAGCCAGAATTAACTGTCAGAAATAACACCAGCTGCTTTGAGAGGATCCGAAACAATGCAATAAAAAAAAAAAAAACAACTTGGAGGCAAAAAATGTTTTCTCTCCCAACAAACCCAAATACAATGCCTTTGCTAATGGTAAAAGTTCAACATCAACCGCCTCCTTTGCTTGCCTTGACGCGCTCGCATCATCAAACACAAGCCACACGAGACAAAGTGTGGCCTTGTCTTCCCTCTGACACATTAAAATCGGAACATGCATTTACTGTTGCGATTCCATCACTTTAGAGTCATTTAGAGGCACATGACGTTGACTTGCAATGATTTGAGAATTAACCCTGTAAGTCTTTACAGATGGGAGATGTGAAGACAACGACACAAAAATGCAAAATACTTACATGGGAATATTTCTAATATATTTTTACCGAACGTGATGCCAATTTGAGACAGTTGCAGGCAGAGGAACAGCTACCTGGATCCTGTTGACCTAGAGCTGCGTTTGGTTGTCTAAGCTACTGCACTCCTTTTTATTGAGCTTCCTTTAAACACAATGCTCTGAATGAATTTGAGTTTCCTCTGCTAAACAGTTACGCAGTATATATACAGTATGTATATGTGCAGGGCTTTTATTGTGAAAGAAAGATATCGAGGAAGAAGTAGATTTGTGAAGGTTGGAAGGAGGAATGAAGTTTGCTGTGTGTGTGGTTGTATGAATTGTGTGTATTGTGTGTAACATGAGCTCTGTTTTAAAAATAATGCTTAAGCAATACAACATTTTTAAAAACAAAGTTTTCATTTTACTCTGAAAATTAAAATGGAGCATATTTAAAATATAATCAAGCAAAAATTTCTGGAGAAAAAAACAAAAGCATCAATTACGGTTTTTTACAATAATTGCTAATACACGTTTTTGAAAAACTCTTTAAAGGGCTCTCGCTGTTGGCTTCCATTGTTATTGTAAACAGGTAGGTCACCTGTGTCTGCCCTTTTGCCAGTTAGATTACTATACGAAGCTGCTCTCTGCAATTACTGTAGACAATTATGCTGAAAAAAATAATCGAGGGGTTTGTTGCCTTCATAATTGTGCCAATAAGAAGGGAGACAGGCATTGATTTTGTTATACTCCAGTTTTAGCATCCTTTTGGCACCAAGTGGCAAATTGGTTATGTGAACAAGTTCTCCTTTACCCACAGGTTTATAAATTTGACGCTCCAAAAACTGCTAGTTTTTAAAATTATTTATAGGAAGCAAGATAATCATGAGAGCGAGAGCAAGAAGCTTAAGTATGAAAAAGAGTTATGATTATTCAACACCTAATATGATCTTGCTTTTTTATAAGTATTTAATTTGAACTGATATAGAGGTGAAATGTTGTTGTATTATAATTACATAAAAAGCACATATTTATACATCTATATACACATATTTACAGTGTACGGATATGTGTGTATGAGGGCATATTATAAATTGTATTAAGATACGTCTTCAAATGGGTTCAGAGGAATATATCTAATGAATTGAGTTAAATAGTCCCATGTTATATCTGTTCATATTAATCCAGGTCAAAAGTGTCTGATGGATTGGGAAAGCGATATGTTGACATGGTTTGAGAGATGTAATCTGCTGTGACGGATGTCAGAGTGGGAGGCTTGGTGCAGCAGGGTCTGGCTGGAAAGATGGAGGGTTAGCAGGTTTCTAAGCAGCCCACAAATTGAAAAAAAAAAAAAAGCACAGAGAGGACCCAAGCGTCCTATGAGGGGGCGGTGTCAGCAAGTCATGTGGCAGACATGTGGAGACAAATTCAAGACCCTGACACTCACGCCACGGGGGAAGGGAGGTCTGAACTATCTTGGAAGGAAGAGAAATAACATGTTAGTAGAATCCATGTCACGTGTTTCTCCAAATATTTGAGAGCCAGAAGGCAGGACTCGAAGATATACAGCGCTGAGCAATAGTTAAGATTGACGACAACGAGTGAAACTAGGGGGGGAAATGAGGGATTTGATTGGGTTACCATACACGGACAATAAAGACAAATCACTGATCTGGAACCATCGCAGCGCCTTGAGGGACGCCATTGTGAGTGGTTATAAGACAACAAGCCCCTAGTCACGGACATGCAAAAGGCCACGCCATCTCTCCTTCATAAGAGCAAGACACAGATTTCATCGTTGTTTCGTCTCTTTTTCTTGTTGTTTTGTGTCTCTTTGTAGTCTTTTCGTACCTCTGCGTGGTTTTGTGTCTCTTTGTGGTCATTTTGTGACTCTTTGTAATCATGTTGTGTCTCTCAGTGGTTGTTCTGCCCCTTTTAATAGTCAGCGTGAGTCTCTTTGTCTTTATCTTCGTAGTTGATTTATGTTTCTAGTAATTTTGAGTGTTTTTCTGGTTGATATGTGTCCCTTGTCAACGGGCCAACGGCTTCTTTCACGACAATCCGGCCGTGGCCTGCAGCACCCTTACGTGCCCGCCTTGTGCGAACCCTTTCCTATCCCATTACTGTAACCCAAACCCTGAAGTATAGCTTAATGTGGCGTGATGTGCTACTCAGGAGCGACAGGCTGCTGTTCCCATTACTGCATCTTATACAATTGTGATCACAAAATCTGTTCACAGATATATAAACACCTGGCAAAGTACTTCAAACTGCCCCTCTGATAGTTCCTGCCACAGTAGAGTCTCAAGGACCACGTCCTGCCACGATGGCGTACAAACAAACACACTCACACAGACTCAATAGGGCAACATTACACCAGCAATTGACAATGCAGGGTTTTGTTTTTTTTATATCTTTTTTCAAGATAATCATGTAAAACTTACTGAATAATCATGTTGAACGCTGTGCAGATCCAGTAAAATTAAAAGCGAGGTTGAAGTGAGTGGCACAAAGTAGATGAGTTTATTGATTTACTTTTGCCTACCATAAGTTCACTTGTTTACAATGTCGCTTGAAAAATCTGCCTGAGTGTATGGAAGTTGATTACATTCAATTAGAACAATAATGTTACTTGATCTAAAAGCATTCTATAGCTACAACGATGAATATAGCAAATCATATTATGGAGGGTCTCTTAAGTGGCATGTGTTACACTTCCAAAAAGTGAGTACATTTTCAATAATAGATTCACACTGGTTTACATTGTAGTCATTTTATTAGTAAGGCCTTAGCTATTTTTTTTAAATGATTCTTTTTTCATGTTCTCAAACATGGCTTGACTTCTGCTCCCCTCAGTCTATTCAAAAGTCCAATTATTCAAAGACTAACACACAGACATCTTTCACATTTAGGCCTACAGCCTTGAGCTATTGCTGTTGAATGATGTGTTCACAAAAGAGGCTTTCAAGTTGTTGCCAAATGGCAGTATTTAAACAAGTTACGAGGGAATTTTAAGAATTTTAATTTCAGAACGAGCAACAATGGAATTTCTGTATTGTTATACATATGGCAGACGGCATATGTGGTCCTGATTTATACCTATCTACCACCTTACAGTATGCCCAAGCTTACAATAATACAATGAAGAAAGTATGGTGCGATATTGCACTTTCTCCATGTGTGAGCGGCCCTGGAATTTTGTTAAGAAGACAAAACGCTGGTATTTCTTCCTCACACATTCTTCTCCTCAGTGAAATAGTCCGGTATACAATAAATTGCCTCTACGTTACAAAGAAGCCCCCCACCCCTCTCACACACACACACACACACATACACACATGCATACACGCTTGAATGCATTGCCTTGGTAATATTATACGACTTAAGAAACTCTCTTTGGGAAAATAACTGGATTTTACCTCCAATATCATGTCTCTGAGGGGCAAAGAGAAAGATTAATGTGGTAAATATGAAAGACTATTTTTAGCTCCCGTGGTCTGCTTAGCATTGAGTCAGTCTGGTTTGCTTCTCCACAATCTTTGGTAAACTAACATTTAATCTGATGAGGGGAATCATACTTCACTTCTGATGCTGCGACATGTTGATTGTCTTATTTCTCTCGCATTTCCTCACGTTGAAGCGGCGTTGACACCCACTGAATGGATTTGAAAGGGTTGCAGTGACATAGAATCCGGAGATCGTTTCAACTGGCAAGGTTTCTTTGAAGGAGATCCCACTGCCTGCAAGAAGATAGCATCAAATCAGCACAGATTATCAAGCCATGGTACTTTACAACCCCTGCTGGGCGACTGTGATCTCGCTATGGGCTACGAGAGTCTCAGTGATATCTGGAAGTCCTTTCTCCCCACATGCTCGGGAAGATGAACAGAGAGATTGGAGCTGATATACTTCAGATGTCTGTCAAATGGGCAAGATAACTGTTTTTGCCTGCAGTCTGAGCAAAATGCCGGGACAGTGCCGCTTTATGAATCGTTGTGTTGATTTGTGGACAACAATGTTTTATTGAATTATGTGAAAATCTCACTCAAAATCCAGATCCATCAAGAATTATGGCATACTTATGTATGTACTGTCACTGTTGAGTGCATATCTGAACTCTGTGGGATGTAAAAAAAAAAAAAAAAAAAAGAGCTTCTGTTTATTTTATGATATTTCGGAGCACTTCCAGGGATCGGGAATTATTAATCTGTGACCAACTGAACTGTTGTTGTGCTGTACTGGATTTCCTTGTTTGTCATTGTTGATATTAAACTCATTAATTAAAACACTCACACACACACAGTACAACTTTGTTATACCGCCCAATATCACAAAACTAAATTTGCCTCAGGCAGCTTTACAATCTCCACAGCGTGCGACATCTTTTATCCTGAGACCTTCGACGCAGATAAGGAAAACACATACAAAGGGTTAGAGTAATGCAGTGATTTCAAAATGCTTACAGCATTCTTGGTGGGAGAACAAACATATTACGCTAAATAGAAGAAAAAAAATACAATGAAATACAGTAATACGCTATAAAGGTGCACTTACAGCGGTTAAGCTGCGCGGCGTCATAAAAAAAAACAATACTCAAAAACAAGTGACAATGGATAAACTTTCATGGTCCAAGGTTACATTACATGCATCTCAAAACAGGGTTGTATAACACACACATTCTATAGTTGTTGTGTAGTTGTCCCTTTACAACAACAACAAGAACAACATCAACTATATATATATATATATATATATATATATATATATATATATATATATATATATATAAGTTTATAAGTTTAGCCCGTGATTTGTGACACAGAGCAAAAGATAAAAGGTGTATCTAAATTTGTTAAATCTAAAGCGAAAAAATTATTGCAATTCTCTATTGGGTTAAATTTGACATCCTCGCCCTGACAGGTATAAATGGCAATTTGTATTTATTTTTTAATCTGACTTTATTTTTACTTTTTTTTTTAACAATAGGGGGGTTTAGCAAATATAACAAGCTTGAATATTTTATTAAAACAAAATGACATAGAAGAGAAAATCATCTGTGAGTAAATGTTACCCTTTAAAGAGTCCGACTTTCTGATGCGGCAAGGCGGTTAGTGTCTCTGTCGAGCAGGTCCACTGACCGGTGTTTCAGTTTTACGTGACATCCAGGTTTTCACGGTAGATAATCAAGCCTCTAATCTGATGATTTGGGGATAATCCTCTGTTTTTATAAGCATATAATTATGAGTATCATCAGTGTGGTGGAAATGCATTAAGGGCCAAGGAAAAAAGATACTTTATATTTCACATAAAAATGTGTTGATGTATTATTTCTAAAGGAAACACAGTCTGTTCTTTTAGATACGTATAAAAGACTTTAACTGAGCGAAAGCTAGACTCGAGACGCCAAATTGATTTTCCGGTCACTCAGGAGTATGAATATTTATGTTGTCAAAAGTCGCACTAACATCAAGTAATATAAGCACTGACTGGGAAACCAAATCCAGTCCGTAATAAGCAGAAAATCACTCCTCACTCATCATTTTGGAAGTGCAGCTTCAGTGGAGTGACTGGCCTTGGAAGCAGATTGAAAATGTTAAAAAAAAAAAAAAAAAAAGATTTCTGATCACTGCACATAACAAGTTGTGATTTTACAGAAGACCACAGCAGTTTTAAAGCTAATGGCGACGGTGACACGCGTAAAGGATAACATATCAATAATCAGCATTGTGTGTCCCAGAAATGCCGAGAGATCTTTCAAGTTCAGCAGGTGGCAGGTTGAAGAGAGAGAGAGAGCTATTGGGTTTAAAAGCCGACACCAGATTAGGCAATGTTTCAAGAGAGAGCCTCAACATTTATAAGAACAGAGGCTATCTGGAGTTCAACACTAAAAGAATCATGAAGCGTAACAGCTGAGATGCTAACAAACGACTGCTTTTGGCTAAGTTTGGCTACAGTGACCAAAAAGAAAGATTGTGTTCATTCTTACTTAGTTAGCGAGCGATGTATGCAGAAGGAGCGCGCCTGTAAATCAACACACATTTGTTGAACAAGAGATAGGAAATGTTTTTTGTTGATTTACACCTTTTGTTTTCCATTCTTCGGCCGGTTTTGCTTAAGAGCTTTTCTTGTTTTGGAAGAAGGAACTGAATCCAAGAGACTAGAAAGGGCTTTGTTTAAGTCACTGGTACAATTCTCCACATGGCTTTCCGCCGCAGAGACAGACAGGAGCCATAACCGCAGGCAATTGGTCACCAAGCACAGTTAAAGTTAACGGCCGAATGTGGCGAGTGGTAAATACTTCACCACCGACATTTAAAGGACGTTGCTTGAAAGTGAATAAGAAAGTGATCCGACACCATGCGATATGAGCGACAGCAGATCACTACAGTGCAGTCCAAGGCACTATCACAATGCCAAGAAGTCCCAGAAAGCCTTTATGTCGAGAATCGAAGGTCGAATTCAAATGACGATCGAAATCACCAACATCTAAAATCTGTGATTAAAAGAAATTGGGATGTAGGTCCAGGTGGTCTGTGGAGGTAATTCCTATATGTTTAAGCAAATCATATTTCATAAAGATGGCTTTAATAAAGTCTCCAATGAGTTTTGGAGGTTATACTGAATGTGACTTTAAGACAACACCCGCTTGTTTAGTAGTCTGAGCACGAGCAGCATGGGCATTGGTATAGTCAGGAGGGAAAACAAGTCATATCTAGACGTTGATAAAGTATTCAAACCATTTATCATGCAGGCTTTGGTAGACATATGTCCACATTAGGTGGTGTTGTTGGGGCCACAGCGTTCAGTTGTAAGATATTGTGTAGATCTACAAGTGTACGATGCATTAATTGGAACAAGACACGATGTACTTTTACTAGACAATGCGGGTGGCCTAAGTACAGCATGTTGTGATTACTTTAGAAGGAAGGCCAGTTATCAACAAAACCAAATCCCCGCTGACTACAGTAACGATCCAGGCAGCAGACCAGTGAAGTAAGCCCACTGTACAGTACATCTCATCATTACCCATCACGGACAAAAGACCACAGAGAATTCATCAATGCCGACTCATCTTTCTGAAAAACGTACACCTCCAGGCTCGGCATTCTTATTTCGTCTCCACCTGGTCCAACAGGGCTACTCGCGAAAAGTGGTCAGCGTCACACTGAAAAGGGATGATCTTCATCCCCCAGGTTACGCTCGTGCCATCACTAACAGGCTATCAAGCAGCGTCACGGCGTCTAAAAAGCTCCCGTCCATTCTGTGACACCAAACTCGTTATTTAAGATGTTTAGCCCAACGTGCACCCCTTTCCTTTGTAAGCATAAATACGCATTTCATTTAGACCATAAATGTGACAGGCATATAAACTAACAGAACATCACCATTATCAGAGGACGTGGTTTGTTTGCGAATCTGTGGTTGACCTTTCTGTGAGTTTTGAAAAATAGACTGCTGGAAATAGCAACAAGAACTGGAAAATGAATGCACCACAATCAAGATACAGAAAGGCAATCCAAGCACTGCAAAGTAAAGCATACGGAGTCGTCTCTCTCCTACGACTGTAGAGGCTCCAAGAGGGACGAGTCCTCTTCACCCAGAACTGCCACGCACTGAGCCTGCCATGTTTAAATGAGTTTGTGCCTGCATGTAGAATAGAAGGACAGTGGCTTGAATTGCACACAGTTCAACGCGGATGATGCACTATTGATCGTCTCTGATCCCTCCAATCTGAGAAGGGTCGGTCTGGCAGGTGTGTTGAATTTACCTTATCCCCTGCACTCACTTTGAAATAGCTAAAAAAAAAAAAAAAAAAATGCTCCGGTACAACTATAGATAGATCTGATAGAATCTGAAAAAGGGTCTGACTGGAGAGACGAACCGCATGGAAGCTCCAAGTTGCTTTTGCTCCAGTGACTTGTTTCATATCTGTTATGATATCGGCGGTATTTACCGATGCTTCATAATGAAGGCCCTGTTCCTCTTTGTCGTCTTGCCACTAAGTTGATTTGGTAGCTCGCGTGCAACTGAACCTCTTATCGACCTCAACATCTTGGCGTTCTCTGCTAATCACGTTTGTGCGGTCTTGAGGCGTGATTGAACGTGATTAAATGCGCATGTTTATTTGAGCTCGTATATGGAGGTTAATGTTTGCTGGAGTTATATATTGCTGTATTGGGTAGGTTTTCAAAAACATTGAACTCATTTAATTTATAGTGTGTGCTTTTGTAATGTATTTTTATCCACCATGAATACTTTCCTGCAGGGATAAATACAGTTTATAGGATTGAAATGTAATTTAATTGAAATGGCCTTGCAATGGCAAGAGTAAACCTTCAATGAGTCAAAGCCTCCTAATTTGACACACAGCTCGGACAAATCTATAATAGAGTCTCTTTTTTTTAAATGTGATGGAGTTGGTGTGCTGTAAGGAAACAATATTACTCCTTTCTGAATCTTGGCAAGCATTGTTCAAAGCTTTGTTGTAAACAAATGTAAAATTATATCTATATCAGTTTCTTGGAAGAACTTACTCATAAGTTTCTGCAATAATCTTTTTAAATGTTACGCTTGCGTCTTTCCTTCTGCCACTGGCTTTTGCATTTTGTTTATTTCTGTAACCTTGTTCCTGCATCTTTTTTCTTGCCTTTGGTTGTACATTATTTCGAAGAAAAAAAAAGTTGCATATAGATAAGGTTACTTGTCTTGCTTCCCTGAACCACAAACATGTGTTATAATTTACTTGTTTGTGATAAATAAAGAGCTCCCCCTCCTCCCTCCTCCCCCTCCCATAGAGAGTGCACTACACAAGAAGTCACTATCTTATAACGCAACTCTTTGTATAACTTCCGATGTCATCCTCGGAGAATAAATACCGTTTGCTGGTTGTGGCGTGAAAAACCTGCGCTATAGATCAGTTCAGCTTTGAAGCAGCTTTTACCTTTTCTCTGCGGTAAGGAAATAAAGGAGTTGTCCATGGTGCTGATTTGGGATCAGCTTTGAGGCAGCTCTCTCTCTCTGTCTTCAATCTGAGAATGATTTATCCATGCTGTTGATTTGGATTCTGCTTTTAGCCACAGTCTGTCATTTGAAAATGAGAAGTTGTCTTTGATGCTGATCCTTAATCAGCTTTTCAAGCGACTTTCCACCACAGTCTATTGTGTGGAAACGAGGCGCTATAGCCAACGGGCTGATTTGGGATCAGCTTTGAAGCCGCTCTCTGCTGCAGGGTCCCCTGTGGAAACGAGGAGTTCTCCATGGTGCTGATTTGGGATCAGCACGGACACAGCGCTCTCTTCCCGACTTCCATTTGGAAAAGAGGAATTGTCCATGGTGCTGACTGAAGCAGGAGGCCATAAACAGCAGCTCACGACGTAGCCAACCCACTGAGCCGGCTACGACACAATCTGACAGTTTCAATGTTGCAAGTAGCTGCTCTGTGCTGTACATGTAATTATGCCAAGTTGATTTATGTTGTAGGGCTATGTGCAAGAGGTGTTTTAAACCAGCTGTTGTCCCGAAATACAGAAAACATGAAGTAACTGGGTCACGCTAAAGTGGTTGCAACCTAGTAGGCTATTGGTTTTAGAGCTGGGCAAAAGTACTATTGGAGATGTGAGCATGGATAGCATCACAAGAGGAGATGGCAATAATACACAGTAGCAAGTGTGGCAGGGAAACGTCTCTTTATTGGGAGAAACAGATTGCTTCAGTAACCTTTGACTAGTACCTTCCTTTAAAATCATTTCCACATGGGAGATAGAGTGTTGTATTGGTGAAGTATGCCGGGTAATGCTACTGTTTCTATCCCTGGACCTTTTACCCACAGTCCCTCACCTCACTCTCGCCTCTCTCACATCGCCCTGTATTGATCTTCTGCTGGTTGTGTCTAGCAGTACTATATCCACTGATATTTATGTTTGTAGGTGCTAGTCTCCGGTTCCCATTATGGGCTTGAGCGATAGGCACGCGTAGTGTTTCAACACCTCGCTGCGGAGGAAAAATGTAATATTCAGGAGGCATGTCCTTAGTCAGCACTTCCGTCCCAGGGGCTGTTAAATTACCAGGGACAGCAAGTATACGGAATCATATTGCAAAGGTTGGGCGACAAGGAAAAAGGCAAAACCTTTTGCTTGAATACAATGAAATTACTTTGATCTTGTCCTTTCACAGAATTTCAATCTGGGCTACAGTTGCTTTTCAAAGTGTCTCAGCCAATATAAGGTTGATTTGAACACCTCGAGAATGCAACTCTGAAGGGAAACGTAGCACTGTGGAAAAGTACATTAGGTTAAATATCAGTTTGCGGTAATGGTTTCGAAAAGAGACGTAGAAATCAACATTTAAATGTCATCAAACCAATTTGAGGCAATTCACTGACACTCAATTGCAGGAGCATCAGCGAACAAACTCACACAATTAAGACTTGTTGAGGTCATCACTTATTCATAACACAAGCAAGGTGCCTAGACAATGAGATGGTCATGAAATACATGATGCTCATCCAAAACGCAACACAATGGACATTGTGATTGAAATTGAACAAAACAGTTTCAACACTTTGAGTTCTTGATAACCAGCAGTTATCTTATTTGGGATTACCCTGAGAAAATATGTTTATAACCCACGTCTTTCCTACTTCTCTCTCATCCCCTGACTCCTCTCTCTCTCTCTCTCTCTCTCTCTCTCTCTCTCTCTCTCTCTCCCTCTCTCTCTCTCTCTTTCTCACTTCATCTGTTCCTCGCTTCTCCGTGAATAGCCTCCGTGCGACGGCCCTTAAAACCCTTGTTGGTACATCAGCTTCCTAACCCTTGTAACCTTCCTGACTGAGCCTCTGAGAGACTCCAGCTGGTTGTGATGGCGGGTAATCTCTCTTTGTGTCAGTCTCTCTCCCTCTGTCACATTACTGTCTCTCGTCCCTCACTGCCTATTCCTCAGACCGGCACACTCAGGTGATCCACTTCAAGGTAGCAGGCACACTTGTCATTTTCACCTTTTCTAATTCCCCCGAAGAAAATACATCGGCACCTCTGGACTTCATCAGAGTCCATTATGCTCAAACATGTCTTCCATTCCTCATATTGCACCCTTTTTCTTTTTTGTTGTTGTCTGGAACATGTTTCTATTTCCATTACCTGTGTCTTTCTTAAAGCCGATAGCACGTTGAGCTGCCTCCGAATATGACATATAAACTTGCCTCTCCTTGTTTCGACTCGTGCGGGTAATAAAAATCGTGAACTTCCTTTCTCCACTGCAGCAGAACATCACGGTGGTCCCTCTCACTTATTGCAATGGTGGAAAGCAATGCTTACGTATTTACATACAAATCAAATGTTTTAGAGACTTGACTGAGGAGTAAAGTTATAGCAAGGAGGAATGCAAGGACACACACACACACACACACACACACACACACACACACACACACACACACACACACACACACACACATACACATTCATAACAATACAAGCAATGGCCTGTGGCAGTTTATGTTTCACCACTAAGAAACAAGTCCATTAAATATCTTTTTAGTCGCTTTAATGTATGATCATCAGATCACCCACATGTAGTTTAGGTTGAAGCCACAGATCTATTTAGAAGAAACGATGTGCCAAAGAAGCGAGCTCAAAACCAAATGATATTACTTTTTATTTTCCATTGGTGCGTCTCCGATGAATCCCCCCCTCCCTCCCGCCCCCACGCCCTCCCATCCTCTCTCTCTCTCTCTCTCTCGCTCTTCTTCCCCCACCTCTTCATTTGTAGGTTCCTTCCATCACCACCAGGGGCTTTCCACACCACGCCGTTCCGAGAGTGTCTTTAGACCCGTCCGTCTCCCCCTGCGCTCCTCGGCACGGAGACTCTAGACGCGCAGCGCGGTGCGAGACGAGGGCGCGCAAGCGTGTCTATCCATCCCTCTGGTTTTTTTTTGTTTTTTTGTGTGTGTGTGTTGGTATCACGCAGAGGATCGTACACCTTTCATTCCGGGAGGAAAGCGGCAAGTTGAGAAGCCGTCACCGCATCCTACTGCAACTTATCAACGCACACAAGGTATTTGTTCCCGCCGCACGGCTGCAAAGGGAGGACTTTTTGCGGGGTTGTTTTTTTAATTGAATGGGAAAGTTCACGGGGCCGTGGCGCGGTCATGGAGCATACAACTCCACCGGACTTGAGGAAAGCCTCTCGCCATTGCACTGTGAGAGTTGTGTGTGCACCACACCAGAGGGGGAATTGCATTTATGCATTCACAGTGATTTTGGCGCGCGCGCGCGCGCGCGTGTGTGTGTGTGTGTGTGTGTGTGTGTGTGTGTGTGTGTGTGTGTGTGTGTGTGTGTGTGTGCGTGCGTGCTTGTGTCTGAAGAGGTGCCTTTTTTTTTTGCATTTCATTGAACCTTGTTTTAATCTTTACTTCGAGCCTGAGCATCACCGCCCAACTTGTTGCCACTTGTAACACAATTAACGGAAGAGGGGTAAGTGTTGTCGGCAATGAGCGCTGCGCACGAGACTGCTCGTGATCCGGATCATATTAAAAGCTTTGGACTGTAAACGGGCGCGCACATATGTTCAGATCACGGCGAAGTACGACATGGTTTCCGACAAACTGGGAAATGTCTGGACTGATAATTACGTCGGGCGCATTTATTGTGTAGCGACGTGTCAGTGGGATGTCCACGGTGGGACTGCATGGGCAGGAGTAGTGGGCGCGTGCATTTCATGTGGCATGGCTTTGGAAAATGTGAACACTCCTGCGTTTGAGGTGTGCAGCTGGAATCAAGAGTTTAACATGTGTGTGGATATGAATGCCGGCCGAACGTTTGCAACAACACGGCATACTTTCATAAATGGATTTCCCCTCATGAATTTAAAGGGGAGTGCACGCGCACCTCCCGCACTGTGGGATGCGTTTTTGAGGACTGCGGCCACTTGATGCGCCAACAGGATGCATTTGGGGGAAGTTGGATGTGTGCCACTGTGCACTATAAAAGCGAGGTTGTTGAATAGCTGGATGCAGACGTGCAATCCTACTACAATCTAAAGCGTTTCTGTGTTATTTAGAATAAGGAAACAATACATTGGAGCTGTGCTTATCCGGCTTTGTGATAATCCTTCACAGAGTTGTGGTGGATTAAAAAGTTAGTCTCGTTACAGAGAATACGGGTCGAAATAATAACAGTCACTCCTTTCTTTCTTTTTTAGCCATTTGTTTTGCTGGGCACATTTTCATGTCACCGTCCATTACGTTATGGTCATTCACATTTACTAGTTGAACCATTTTGAATCTTCACATGGGTCAGATGGATTTCCAAAAATCGAATTAGCATCAACAACTATTTATATCCTGTTTGTTTTAAGGCATTTTGCTGGACATGATCCAACTGTTGTGCCACATGCTTTACTGTTACTGTGCCTTTGAATTATGCTTCTCTCCATCTCAATCCACAAGCTTTCATTTTGATTTGTTGCCTTCAATTTATTTCAGACCAACTGCCCAGACTATTTGTAGACATGGCATTTAAATTTACTTCCATATCGTTTTTTAACTCACAAGACAGTCAGCCACTGGTGGGCCAGACGGATGTTAGCTCATTAGAAAAAAAAAGCTTAATTGTCTTGTGATTTAGTTTCCATGGGATCACAAAGATGCTGTGCGGCCATACATAGATGAATGCACGTTGATGAAATTCATTCCATCCCAACTTCTTATTTGTTTCGTAGGGAGGCAGACACCTCAGTTCTGTGCTATCGGAATGAAATGCAACCTATTCCCCACAGTAAGACTTGTATGTATGCGCTCAATATCTCAGAATACGATGTGTGACCGTAGGGGTTACGGTCCACTTTAGATGGATATTACTCGGTGACCTTGGATGAGGTTAGAAATGCTCAAATTCTCTCCTTCAGGGTGACGGCATTCTTGACCGTGTGTATCGGGACACGAGTGTGTGTGTGTGTGTGTGTGAGCTGTGTGTCTGTGAGACCGCCTGCATGCCTCAGTTTATCACTTATCACGAGCTAATTGGTGTTTCAGAAAGTGAGAGGAATGCATTTCATCCCATGTAGCCAATGGATTGCTTTAAGTTTCCAATTAGATGCTGGTCTGCAGAGGAATCTACCAGAAGGGCCGAAACCTCTGGGTGAGGTCCACGACCTTCACTGACCTTGTGTTTGGAGAATTGATTTTTTTTTTTTTGTAGCTTACAATTGAGGATGAAAATTGGTTGGCAAATTTGCTTTACACATATGTTATTCTCAATATTCTCATAAACAATGTTATCAATGTAACAAAAAATAACTAAGACATACCATTCCAGAAGAAATACAAGTATTCAGTAATCTTTTTTTCTTTTCTTTTTTAACACTAATTATGGTATTTTCTAGATTTCTCCTGCATGCTGAGAAAAAAAATGTCTGCACCATTGTGCAAATGCCTCAGAGTGTGGTGATTGAGGCCTGTTACTGCAATTTCTTATTTTTATTTACTAAACCCATCTTGACAGGGGTCACAGTAGGCACTGAAAAACAAATGTAAAAAAGCAAGATCAGCTTTTTTGGACACACGTATTAGTGGCCCACGTACAAAACACACATCTCTTAACTGCTTTAGGTGATACTGAATATGATATATAATATATTATCTGCAAGTAAGAAAAAAAAAAAGGAATATGTTTGCCGCCTTACTGTCCATTACAGCAACGTATCTGCTTCGTATCCGAGACTCATTTATTCAGCCGGTGGTCTAACCAGGGTGTACATTACAAGGGCCATGTAGCAGTAACCCAGATGGCAGAATGAGCTGATTGTGATTTATGTACCAAAAGTGAATGCATTACTGTGAGCTCCTGGAGTCAGTGCCAATTCCAGGCAGGCCTTTTCACACATTTCACACAAACACACACACTTTCAACAAACACACACACACACACACACACACACACACACACACACACACACACATCCACACATTATAGATACACAACAATGCAAGCTTACGACAAAACTTTGTGTTCATACAGTAACAGTTCTCTCTTTTGCACTCTCTCTCTCTTTCACACACACACACACACACACACACACACACACACACACACACACACACACACACACACACACACACACACACACACACATGCACACAACTACACACACACACAGGCCTCCTGAAAAATCCTTTAGATGAAGCAGTCCTCCATTGTGAGACATTGATTACCGTTTACCAAGCTGGAGCATAAATGCAGTTTGTGAAGGAGAGACGCGAGGAGCAAGAAAAAAAAAGGGAGAGGGAGAGAGAGAGAGAGAGAGAGAGAGAGAGAGAGAGAGAGAGAGAGAGCAGGAAACAGTCAGAGAAAAAGAGAGAGGAAGAGAGGCTGATGGATGATCGTCCTGTGGCAGTAAAGATGACAGATAAAGGTATAAACCAGGGGATATTTATGGCTGACAGAGAGGGGAGCGATTAGGCCAACTAATTGATCTGGACCGGTGGTTAGGTGCTTAGTTCCTTCTTAGCCATACTCTCTCTCTCTCTCTATCGCTCTCTCTCTTTCTTTCTCCTTCAAACACACACACACACACACACATTTCCACAGTCACACTCCTGACTGCTCACACCTGCTGTCTGGTTGCCGGTCAGAGACGGTCAGCCCTTAGTCACTTCATTACCCCCTCCGGGAAGGGAGTGAATCAACCATATTAACTCTTGAGCTCTGTGATGGAATCGCTGGGTAGAAGAGGAGATGGAGCGCTGAGGGCTGTGGACAGGCTCCATGCTGGATTTTCCAGTCATGTTTGTACCTAATTTCAAGGAGAGGGTTACAGGCAACACTTTGATCCAACCATTTTAGAGGACTGTGGCTTTGCTGAGGTAACTCAGGTAGTTTTTTTTTATGCTTTTACTTGGGATGAAACAGGTTACTAATGCAGTTTTTTTTTTGTCATTGTTGAAGCTGTGTGAGAGGATACATCGCTGTGAGCTGGAGCACGCTAGCTGAAACTCTTTCCTGAGGCCTACTATAGGCTGTTCACATCATCATCATCACGTTTTGTCATCGTTCATATCCCAAATAATTGTAGCACATGTTTTTGTGTCGGCTGTCTTGCTGACGGAAGATGTATTCCTCTTTCTGCTAAATACAGGCGAGAAACTAAGCAGTCAAATAATGTACAAATGATATAGAATTCTTATCATCTGCACACACCTGTAACTTGTTTGTGGGAAAAGTCTGCAGATGTTGGTCAGCAGATTTTTCTTACTTTGTTTTAGGGCTATGGCCAGCTGTTTCCTCCTGCTTCCAGTGTTTACTCTAAGCCAATTGTCATTTCTGCTCAGGATAGAGTGAGATTTTCATCAAACTCAAAAACCACAAATTACAAATTCTGTAACTTCCTTTTATCCATTTAGCCAGTTAAATTTAATTAAATTACATGTAATTTGTAAGACCAAATATCACAAATCCCATTTGCCGGTAGAACAGACAACATTTTCTTTCCTTGGACCCTCGTATCGGGATAATGATGATTTTGTATTTACATTTGAAAGTAGTTTTATCTTTTTTTTTCATAGCAAGAAAACAGTGATGACCTTGAACTGGTTAGTTTCCCTTTTTAATTGGTTACAAGACATTCCCAACCCAAACAACCAGACAAAGAAATAAGCTGAAAGTGGAAGAAATGAGCAAGTTTTCCTTATGATGGAGAAAAATATGAGATTGTCCTCTTCAGCCATTTGAAGCCAACAAAGTAAAGTTCAAACAAAATCTGAATGCCTGCTTTCAATCGACAGTAAATTCAACAAATCAAAGGACTCTTCAGAGGATTAAAGTATGGACATGTAAGCAGACTAATGCATTGCTGAGAAATGGCAATTTTTGGGGGTATCGTAGATATACCGTGCTGCACTGAAATGAAAAATAAAAAAAAAACTATATATAAAAAATAAACATTGACATCCAGATTCTTGACAGCATTATGATTTTCACTTCATTCCTTCTTTGCATGGCCGATGAACACGGCAGTGATTAAAGATCAGAGGACAAACATACATTATGTACATAGTTGATGGTGTTTTTAAATCCTGATCCGAGTTCTTTTGAACTTTTCCTGTGGTTCAGAAAGCTGCGACTTTGTACACAGCTGAGAATAACAAGATATGCGAAGCCATTGCAAAGATGAACATGGACCTGATGCGCTGTACACCCGTTGATGGTTGATGAAAGATACTTCGTGCTCCGCTGGTGCTGTTGTTCGTTCCTGTGTCTCACCACCTCATGCATAGTTTCCTGGAGGCAGGATTCCATCTCTAGTGATGGATCCCAGGTAGTCAATCTGCCTTCGGTAGCTGGTCTGCCGTTCTAGGTTTGTGCCTCTTGCACTGGAGTGGGAAGAACAACTGCTTTGTAAACAGGCAGTTCTTCACCTGGATGTCACGGTTCACAAAGACTCTTCCTCGGAGTCTGGCATAACCCCACTGGCAGAGCTTATGCGCTGGTGTATTTCTGCATCAGTGTCGGCTTTGGAGGGATGAAGGCTGCCAAGGTAGGGAAAGTCATCCACATTTTTTCGGCTGAAATATTTGATGTGTTGAGTCACACACGCATGCACGCCGTGTTTCACCCCACACACACACACACACACAAGACAAAATCCTCGCATGTGAAACATACCTGGTGATAAACGGTTTCTGGTTCTGATGCTCGTGCACACTCGCGGGCACGCACCTGGCCACAGCCATGAGGGGATTTTTTGTTTGTTTTGCAAGAGATACAAAGCATTAGATATGTTTTTTTTTTGTTCGCTCTTCTCAGATTCATGCACGCAAGAGGAAGAGTTGGGGTCATTTTAATGATAATCAACGACACTCAATGGTAGCTGATATCCTGTTTTTTAAGTGAATGCTAGTAAATATGAGGATTATTCAGTTTGACAGGGGAAGCTCATGTTTTTTTCAGCTCTCGTCTCATATCTGATTATCTACTGGCGGTGTAAGGTGACATTTTTGCAGGCTAAAGATGCTCATTGACAATGAGTGTCCCTGAAATTAGATTTATGATGGGCCGTCAGTTTCAAAGACCTCCGAAGTGAGTCAGGTGCTCTGTAGAGGAGGCAAATCCCTCTTTATAGTCGAGATGGCTCGCGAACTAACCCGTGCAACACTTCATTAATAAAATAAGCCTATTTAATGAGTTCATTTGGTTCATTAGGTTCCAAGCTGAATTGTTTAAAGTGGCAGACGTGAACGGCGGATCTTCAACAGTACAATGAAGCTTTTTCTATTCCAAACAGTGTTTGTATGTTCCACATTTGAGCAGTTGTTTCACAATCATGAAGGACAATTGTGGCTCAGTATTTAGAACTGGTGCCGAGAGCAAGAGGAATCTATACTCCTGGGTTTCCTCCAGCTGCCCCAGTTACCTGCCATGGGTCAAATGCATGCATGTTAGGTTGATTAGAGACTACAGAATGTCCACAGATGTGTACGTGAGCACGAGCGGGCGCCTATCCATGTCAGTCCATCTGTGAACTGGCAACTTGTCAAGGGCATTTTCCAGCCTTCTGTACAATCTAGGCTGGGACAGGCTCCAGCACCTTGTGACCCTGAGTCGAAATAAACGTGTAAGACAATGGATGATGCGCAAAAGTCAGTACAGGATTTAGTCAAAATTACACTCAAAAGCTTTTTACTCAGTGTCTGTTAACGCAGCCTAGCAACAGACAGTTTGCTCCTTCGAGCGGCTTATACAGGCTTTGGATAATTTTATTTTTCTTTCTCTATCTCTTTCCCTCTCTCTCTTGCTCTTTCACTCTCATTTCACTTTGGCAGCACTTTAATCATGTGTCTAATGAATAGTTCTAGTATAATGATTGATTGCAATAACATAGTAATATTTTCTTTGTCTTGGAGAGCAATTTATAGAAGCCGTAATGTTGATGTAAAGTGAAATATTATCGGTACTATTTGTATTATTGTGTATTGTCGCATAAACCAGTTGTTACAGGATCGAGTCATTAATATAAATGTCATAATATGGCAACCATGACAATTGCTTTATTGTCTGCATTGTTGCTATTTCACTCTGCTTTGCAGCTTTGAAAATGGGAAATGAGGAAGAGTATTGGTTTCATTATACAACGTATTTGCATAATGTATAACTCCCATATAGTTGCAATATTATGCTAACTCTTGCACTGTTATAATCTATAATTTGCATGGACATCACTTCCTCCAGGCAAAGTAGTAACTCTTATTACAGCCCCCTAAGAGACTCCTTGTGATCACCAGCGTGTTGCTGTTGCCACCTTGCAGAAGCCTAATGAAAAAGACAAGTTGAAATAATTGTTGTTAATGTGATTCTGAGTCATTCGAGCAAATCTCAGTCAGCCATCAAGAAACGACGGCCTCGTGATGTGATCCAAGAATTACACGTTTAATTGTGAATTTCAATTTTCTTCTGTGCGAAGATGACACGTGATTGAATAGTTTAGGTATGAGTGCATGGATGATTTTCATAAGACACTCGTTAATTATCTTGCCTCTCACTGCCACCCACCAGCAAACATACGCAAACACGAAAAACGATCAAAATGTTAAAGTTTTCATGTGTTTGCTGAATTATGTATTAAGAACACACTCTTGGGCATAGTCAGTATTAGCTTTTGCTGGGCAAAGGATGCACACACAAGCTTAAAAGAAAAGCAGACACACAAACATTTACATAGATTTGTGCATGAGCATGCATGTGCAAACACAAATACACATTTCGAGTAACACAGCGTGCCTCCGTGTTAAAACATTCAAAAGTGTATTCCCTCGTGAAAACATTTGCTGCTTGGGTAGAGATTTGGGAACTTTAGCATAAGCATGCGCCGGCCAACCAATTTGAACTCTATACTAGCTTTGCTTCAAATAGATCCTGATCGCTGTCTTTAGAAGGCATACATTTATTCAAGCCATTTATCCAAGGTCATCAATATGCCTTTATAATAACGTATAGTTCTTTATAGACATCTTTGCTCTGCCCCAGGCCTTCAGGCTTCACTGTGCGATGGTACCAACATGCACTGGGGTCAGGCTGCTTGAGTTATCACCTTACATCACAGATTATGGTCAGGAATCCATCCATTCAGCTGTCTGTGCTGGACAACAACGCCTTCAGTTGAACAGCCCAGACAAATAGCTGATAATGCAAAGTTCTAACTCATTTTTTCTTTCTTTCAATAGGATAGGCATAATCTCCATAATACCTCATAATGGAACAGCATTCAATAATATTCCCCAGACATGTCCCCAAGATGGTATGAGAAAAAGCTGTGAAACTTTGACATAATCCTCATGGCTCCCTTAGAAGCAGACAATGAGGAACTTGTATTAAACTTAATATCACTTATTCAATAATATCTCAATGCTCTAATTGTACTGTGTGCACTTTTGGTGTCTGGAGTGATGTGAACAATCAATGCTACACGAGCTGGCTGAAATGTCATGAAAATTAAATACAATTTATGGGAATTGATGTGTATTGTAAAACATTTTGTCAGTCTTTGCATTCAGGAGACTGTAATTGGTTATTGTGTCTATGCAAGATGGCCGCCTAGGTACTGCTTTCTCTCCTACTTTACTACTCTGACTACTCTGTTGTCTTTTTTTATATTGATTTTGTTTATTGTGCATAATATGTACATATGTACGACGATAGAGCAACGTGGATGTGTACACACACTTGGCCTGATACTGTAACCTTGATTCAGTCATCGGCTCTCAGTTAAAATGTTCAGCTCCTACATTTGTAATTGTGTCCATAGTTACCTGTTCTATAACAACACTGCAGTATGTGTCAGGCTCTGTTTGTCTCACTCTCTTCTCCTGTGCACTCAGTCTCGCTCTGTTTCATAGTGCTTCAAAATTCTTTTTCAATTCTCACAATGTGATCACATTTTGCATGCCGTGTCATGTATTTTCAGCTTTTTGAGTGTCGTTCACCAGGTTGTTCTCATTTCCAAATCATCACCCGCGGACGCACAGTTGCAGTTTCAAACGTGTGGTTAACGTCGTTGATTCAAGCAAAACTGGCGTTAAGGGAAAGATGTTGGTCTGGGTTTAAGGGCCAGTGCGTTGGATCTAGTGGCATAGCGGTGAAACTTGGTTGCAATCTGCAGTGTAGGAGAACTACCGTGGCATCCCAAAATGCAAATGACCTGATCTAACGCCAGTGTTTGGTTTACTGTAGAAAAATAGCAATGTAAAAATAGCGGAACTCCGTGAAGAAGACTCGCCAAGTATTTCGATATATAACAGTAACGAAAACACAAATGATTGCTATTTTCAGTGGATTTTACAATAAAGAAAATGTACATTGATATCAGAGCCAACAACAGGAACACGGCAACAGTGCTGGCAGAGCTAATAGTGTTATACTCAGCGACAACTCCGATGGTCGGTATGGGTTTATCAGCTGTAACCACAGTATGAGCGCAGTGCAGGCGGCTGGCATTAGCTAGCCAGAGGGACGCGACAGAGAGTCTCACATTCACACAAATGCGTGGGTTCCTGATTATTTTTTGTTTGAGTTTACATGTCTCTCCTTGTGGGTTTCCTACTTGTGCTCTATTTGCTTTCCACATGTCCAAAGACATCCAGGTTAGATGGAGGAAACTGTGAAGTTCACATCGTGTTTTTCTGTTTTCATCTGGTAGCCTAATGCATGCTGGGATACGCTCGAGTACAACCTGAATGTGAAATGGCTGAATGGATGGAGGATGGTTGTACTTCTTTCTCTTGGTTCTTTTGGTCTTTTGGAACAACCTGTAACATTTCTAACAGCCCAAGCGCTGCTCCCAGACCATCATTTGTCTGCTTAATAACCACTGTGGTGCCATGTTGAGTCATAGTGATGACATATTAAGGTTTATTCCACTGTCCAATTTAAGCTCTAGTGAAAGAGCATGGCTCATACTTCCTTCTCCCACCTAAGCAGTGCAGCTTTTCCTCCTTCTTCAGGTTTTTTCCAACTAAAAATGCAAAGGTCTTTCCAGCTCTGTGTGTGTACTTGCAGAAGGGTTCTTTTTACAAAGTAAATGAGCTCTTCACAGACAAAATGAAATACAGAAATGTAACAGCAATGTTAACATTTTAATGAATACCAACCATTAGTTCTCAGTGAGCATGTTCATAAATGTCAAAATGATTGATCACTATTTCAACCAACTTGCAATGTGATGATAATACAGTAACCACATGTATTAGTCCCACAGGTTGATTACAGTGATATTTGTTGTCTTTTTAACGGTACAATCAACGGTCATTTTGATAGATTTCCTACAGCAATACTACAATGATTGTCCTGTTTGTTTTGGCTATTTTGGCAAATTCAAGTTCCAACCAAAATGTATATTTTAATCGTTAACTCAGAGTATGCCCCAAATATACACATAAGTATATACAAAATATTTAGATTTTTTAGATTTTTTTAGCGAGTTCGAATAACATCATATTATGACTGCTTTTATACATCATGCATGTCATTTGTTATGCTATTTCGCGAAGCAAAATGTATATAAACATGTGTGAACATTTGTAATGGCTGTACCCATTAGAGGTTAATGAAGGAAGAGCTGGTATAAATGAGAAATTACCTTTTTTATGACACATGTGGCATTTATGTGAATTCTATATTGATATTGACAGTGTCGCCATTTGATGAAATAGGGTCGTATGTCTTGTGTTGTAAGTCATCTGTGTCGTTGATTATGCTGTCAAATGTTGTTCATCATCTCATATAGTTATGAACTGAACTGCTATTCACTTAATCATGGACGTTATCCTATCAAAGGAGATTTCAAGAACATGTGAGCAGAATGATAAATTAGTATTCAACAAAATGCAATGGGATATTCATGTTTATAATAAGGAATAGATTAAACTCATTATAGTACAGGTATTGTCTCTATTAGTTGAGCTAATTTTGCTCAGTCTACGATGTTCTATGAAAGTAAAATTTATGGAAATGTGAATCACACCTGTTGCAATTTAAAATGATAACACTAATGCATCATGCTGAATGCTGGTTTAAATAATAGCGATAGTAGAAGTAAACTGATATTTCTTATTTGGCATTCCTGTCACCAAGCAAAAATTATGGGGAGTTTAGGAATATATTAGTCAAAAAAGCATGATACAAACCCAATTTTTGATTGAAAGAACATTTCACATTTCAATGTATAACACCAGAGAAGTGCAAACACCAACATTAGCTCTGGGGAGTAATACACAGGAGTAGTTTTTTGTTTTACTTTCCTGTACTTTGTCTCAACTTAGCTTGTCTAAAAATGGTCTCCTTTTCAAAAATGTGCAATAAAGACCATCCGTACAATTATGGAATTATAGAAGGGCAAAAAGTATTTAAAACCATCACACAAACCTAATCAACATGAGAAAGAATACTTTGTATGGTGTGTTTTATTTGATTATATTCAACTGAGGGGTAATGTTTGGTAGTAAGATAACTTGTGCTAACTTTGCAGGTTGGCTGCGAATGTGCAACAATAAACTTACCAAAAAATGAAAATGAAAAGACACCGTGAGCCACAAGGTCTTAGCCCCGTAACTGTGCATCAGCACTTTAATTCGTAGAAGCTATAGAAGCAACCCAGAGAGGAAGAAAAGACTGACAACAATATCGGCCTCCGATTGGATCACGTGCGGCTTGACACCCTCAAGAGTATGTTCCTTCCCAGATTTGCAATCCTACAAAAAAAAACTTAAATCTCTCAGAGGCTCAGCCAACAAAAGTTAGTAAGGTTACAAAGCACATCTGCCAAGACGGTCTAGAAAGTTCCCTCTCCAGTGAGCTGAGGCTCTTTTCACATGTACACTAGACTCTAAAACATAGATAAGTTGAGCTTTTAGATGAAGATTCATGGCAGTTTGATTTAAAATATCTTTGACTAGTTGCCGGGGTGGTGTCATTTTGAGCAGAAATGTACTCCCCTACTGGGAACAACCCAGCCTCAGTAGTTTGTAGTACTCCACATACAGTGCATTCTAATTCAACTGTATTTATATAAGGTAATTTGAACACACCAGTTATTTGAAACACTATAGAGTTGATGGAGTAAATAATGTATGCGTCATACTCAAATGGCCTTTTGAACTGGATGGCGGTCGGCTGGAAATTAGAGAATTGAGTGACTTCTTTCTTACTGTGCCTGTAACTAGCAGTTCATTCTTAATTTCAGAACAGCAGTGCGATCTGCAATTTTGTTCACAGTGCATGTATTTATACTGCAACATGAGAGCTCATTTACCAAAATTATGGGAGACCACGCACGCATCCAAATGAGCAAGTGCATATGCCTCCGACAGCACCAGTGATGATGACTCGACTGACTTAATTCACTGAACATCCACAAGAAATTACAAGCTTCAATGGGTTATGTGCTGTAAGTGTTGGGGCGTTTTAATGCATTGTTTACACATTGCTGAATTTGCTGTACTCACATTATCTGTCTCAGAGAATTTCTGATATGAAGATGTCACATCTGTTTTTAATGGTGCGCAGCTGCATGCACACATATCAGTAATCCTGGGACACACCGGGATTTGTACTGATGATACGTATCTTTGTAAAGATTAAAGTGCTATGCGTGCATGTGTCGGTGTGTGTGTGTGTGTGTGGTGTGTGTGTGTATGTGTGTGTGTATATTTACTTGCACACTGGAGTTACAGTCATGAGCTTGTGTCTCCTCTTTGTTTCCGCAGCATAATGGGCTTTGTAAGATAATACCCAAGAGACTTAACAATACTTCTGAGCTTGGGGATTTTGAAGCCGTCCCAGTTCGCAGCACCGCTTTGGCTCCGAGCTTCATCTATGATTGGAAAAGCAGCGAAACCTGGATTTACCGGCAAATGATATTAATCGCAGCCGTGGTCCTCTTCACTTTATCATCTGCTCTCTTTTCAATCACTGAGCTCTCGGTTTCAAAGATATTTTCCCTCTACTTCCTAATTTACTCCTAGAATGACACTCAATGTCAAAATAAGTTTATCCTCTGCAATGTTTTACTTTATCGCAGGACAAAAGAAAGACCTTGGCAGGAGCAAGTTATAGACCAGCGAGAGGCTCAAAGCTTTTTTTTTCTTTTCTTAAATAAAAAAAAAAGTCCAAAACATTGCTCACAGATATTGCTCAGATCTGTGTTTCTGTAAAAAAAAAAAAAAAAAAAAAAACAGGAGGAAAAAAAGAAACAAAAAAATATACCTGCCAGCATGAGGCTGTGAATAGAATGAATAAAATGTGAAAGGAAAATCAATTTAGACCTGAATGTGCAAAAATCATCAAAAGCCAACGTTTCAACTTTACATCACAGAAGGTTAAGTGCAACCAACGCGGCAAACGTGAGTAAGTGAGTGACTAGGTCTCTAAGCCTCGAGAGTTTTTTTTTTTTCAGACCAAGCTCGGGTCGGACTCAGGCTCATTCAATTTCCCTTTGCGTGTTTGTAAGCATCAAAGAGTGTGCTTCAGCAAAAGCTTAAAGTGATGGTGACAGTGTCGATCTTGGGCTGAGAAAATTGCAGACTTTCTCGGGCAGGGGCTTGAGCACCGCTGGCTCTCCTGTGTTTCCATTTTCAATGTGTGGACTGCAGAGCTGAGCGAGCACAATCGCGGGATTGTTTGACGACGCATGCTCCAGAATGGGTTGCCAGGTACAACTGAACAAATTATGCAACGCATATCTCACGCAAACAGTTCACAGTCAGATGAATTCACGGGTATCGTGAGTGCAACCTTTTTGTTGTCTGGTTCACGTGACTTTGTTGGCAAACATCCCAGTGTTGACAGAGAAATAGCTTAACATCATTCCATTTCTGCTTAAAGTCATGTCTGTTCTCAGGTTTACATTAAGGTTACATGTCTAGTTTTTATGGCTTTGTTGGGCTTAGCTGTCATCTTTGTCGAAATGCGCAACAGTTAGCCCAATTACATCATAATGTTTCTGTGTTCATGAAATGTAAAAACACAATAGCCTGTTGTAATGTATTGTTTAAGAAATGACACGACTTGGTTCAGTTAGTCTGTCAAAGTAAGTTTTGCTCACTAACTACAATCAGAAGCCAAACTTAAACTAGCTAAAGTTAGCTTATCAACCACATGCCATGGACTAATACTGTCATTTTATTCTAGACACTTAGTAGAGACTCAAGTGCACAACAAGAGATTCAAAGCAGAACATTTACACATTGCTTCACTCCTCAGCAAGCCAGCTGTGTCTTGATTAGCTTGATTAGCTATATTAACTTCTGCTTCTAGCGAGCTAACATATTAGCAATATTTTGTAGGTCAAAGGCCACTTTCTGCCGCAATAAATGCAGAAAGTAAAAACTGAATGCTAAGCCACATATGTGTTGTATGCTGGACTTGCTCTGGTGAGCATCTGTCACAGAGTGAGACATTGTATGGTGCTTTTTTTGTTTCCACATGACAGTGACACACTTTGTGTTTTTCTGTCCTGTGGTGCAACCACATTTATATTACTGGCGCAGACATATTTTTGGAAAGACAGTTTCACCTTCATTAGTTTTTATGGGCCATATCATTGTTGAAAAGTCTTGTGCGAAGTTTTTGTTGCAGCCCCGCGATTTAGTTTACCAGCGGGATTAGCATGAAACAATGACATGCTCGTGTAAATATTGAATATTGAATCAGTATCTGTTGCTATTCTTGCATTAATTGATTTGCTAAAATGTTGTATTTGAAGTAAGCAATGTTGACTTTTCACCCAAAAAATCAATTACACACAGAATTGCAAATATTTCACATTTTATTTAATAATTCATGTAGTTTTCTATCACGTGCAAATGAATAGATACTTGTAATTTCTAACACATTTATGTTGAATATAGCAGTGAAACTAACCTTCAACCACTAAAAAGGTGTAAATTATAATTATGACAGCGGCGTGTATCAGGCCCTCCTGATGATTGCTTTGGTATAGGAGACGTTACACTCCAGAAGGCATCGGAATAGATAGCATAATTCTTTGTTTGTGAGGGATGCACTGTTTATTAGAGATCTATCAAGTGCGATGGGATATTGCACAGTAACGCCACAGAACCTGTGTATTTATTGCCCTCGCTTGACGCCTCTGGAAGGCCTGTAATAGAACTGATAAACAGGGCAATTATGCTTGGAGCTCTTTTAGCTTGTATTGATAAGAACATTTGGCACTTCAACATTAACTGTCTGGCTTTCATTTCTCGTGACAAGTTGTAGTTTAGCATGCCCCACAATCTTACAGCAGCTCATTTGACACCTAGCCACTCACTTTTTCAGCCAGTCAGTTTGCTTATCCAGCCAATTAGGACATTGAAAAGACAGAAATGGAAAAGCAAGGTTACTAACGAGCCTGTCAGTTATCAGATGTCCAGCCCCCTTTTTCATCGACGTCGATCAAGTTTTTTCAACCGTTCAGTCTGCAGTTCATCCCATTACATTGTATATCAATGCAGCCATACTGCTGTAATATCTTCATGGCATTTATTAGCAAACATGTTGCATGGGTATATATTCAGTGTTAGAAAAATTCACTCGACACCTTGGAGTAAAAGTACATTTATTCTTCAAAGAAGGAGCAGAGACAGAGACAAAATGTGTTACTTTACTAATTGCATATCCAAGTGTGCTCAAAGAATGAGCGAAGCACTACCTACTTAAATAGCATAAGGTTATCAATACACCGATTGCACCTTCTTTCAGACAGAGACATACATATTCCCCTGTCTTATGGCTATCAGGAGACATGCCACGTTTTTGTGTAATATTAAAGAGAGACAGTAAGATGAGAAGTCTTAATATAACAGTGAAACAATCACTGATTAAGCGTACATAAGTTTTTCTTCCAACATTTAGCTAATCCGTTTTTTAATTGTTTATTATTTAGAAAAGCAGAGCTAACACATATCCCTGCTGAATCTCATACTATAGGCTTCTCAACTCATTGCCCTTCTGGTTGGAAAGTACAGCAATTGTATAGCAATTGAATGCTCACAGCACACACTATGCTGTTGTTTTTAATAGAGAAAATGGTCTGGACTCCCAGTTCCTTCTTGTTCCATCATGTGTTTCCCATGTATGTGTTAGTTTTACCTTTTACCTGCTAATGTTGGCTTCTCCTGTGCCAGCTTTATAATGCTATTTATGGTTGACATATAAGATGCCTTTAAATGGAATAGTGTGTACCAGGTCTTTGGCCTTTTGAAAAAAGATTATTTTGAATTAGAAGTAAAAACCCCCCTCTTGAATTGACTGAATTCCAAATTGTATTGACTACCTGCTCTGACTTGCGTAGACTTCAAGGAGCCTATTTGTCTGAATTGACCCTTCGTTAAGTCCTGTCTATCGACCACCGGGGTTTGACAACAATCTGCCATGCAGTCGTTTCAGCTTCCCCTTTATTTTCAGGCTGGTCTTGAAAATGTAGAACTAGCCATGGTTAAATGTTGTTAAATAGTGATCCTCCTTACACACAAAGCGATAACATTAGCAGAGTACGTTAACACAGACTTAATTAGCATTAGCACTGCTAAGTCACGCGAGCTGCTGAAGGTGTGCAAATCCAGCTTTTGCTTCTTAATGTTTTTACAACGAAATAGACCCATTTCCCTAAACTTTTCCTTTTCACTGTTACTAGCTGGGCTGAGATTTGACAGACAGGTAGTTACCCTCCTACCTGCATACTTAAGGGGGATTACATGGCATCGCAAGCTTAATGTAAAGTGTTAGTAATGGATTCTCAACTCTGTATTTTTGTGTGTGTTTGTGAGAATGCTTGCTTCAAAGACAATGACGGTCTCTGTGTGCGTCTGTGCCCTTGGGTTTATGTGATGCCTGAAATGTTTTGATGTCCACAGCGACTGGTTTGTTAGTCTGACAGATGCTTGCACATGTTATAGTCATTGTGATATGCTCACCATTGTGAGCGAGACAGAACCTCAGAGTTATATGGGCTCATGATCTGGTGTGCTTTGTTACCTGCTTTTTTGTAAATGTGTGAGTTTTTGTTTGCAGCCTTTCTGTCTTCTATCTTAACTTTCTTGGCTGCACAATTGTACGAAGCCGAGCGCATACTAAAGATGAACACGTCTCCCCTTCATCTTCATCTGTGGAAATAAGAAATATAGATTTATGTTGTGCTAGTTTTGCAGCTAGAAGGAAAAGGCCGTTTTCTGCTGCAGTGTGTTGGAGTAACTCTATTCTAGTTTGTTCTAGTTGTGTTTCTACATATCAGAGATTGGGGTGGCAGACTAATGAAAAAGAGGGTAAGGTATAGGTTGAGCTGAAATGACGAAGTGGAGTTCACAGTAAATGTCACCTGCAGGCGGCAATAGCTGCAGCGGATTAGTGCAAGTCGTTTCAAACCATCATAAACATTTCTGTCAATGATGAGGTTGAGCAAAAAGAAGGTATTTTGTAAGTGATGCATTTATATGCCTACATTCCAACTTTATTGTAATCCCAGATGGCTACTGCTGTAACACAAGTATGGAGATATGATTTTTTCCCTAATGTATAAGGAGATGTCAGAGGTACTCTCCATCATACACCTACACTGTAATTTACAACCCCACGTTCCTGCAGATGAATCTGTGCTTCATTATGAATAATACAATTACAAAGATGCAATTTAAATGCAGACCCTCACACATATGTTCAGGAAACTACAAAACGTTGAGGAACAGGATCAACAAACGATTATGTAAACAAGCTACAGGGACTTTAAGAAGCTTGAGGCGGGACTTTGAGTTCTATGACCTGAATAACAGACAAGCTGGAAGTCTTGAAATCCTTCATGCAACCACTTTTTTTATAACTTGTAGGGCAAAAAGGCATTTCCAACAAAATGTTTAATGACATACTTGCTAAATTAGAACACCAAATGCTCTTATATCTGTTGGTTATTCTTTGAAGCCCAGCGCCCCAGATCTTTACCATAAGAGAGAAACAAGTTTCTTCTTCGCTTCCTTCAACAAAGCCATATGTCTCATGGCCTTCAAAGCAATATTTGTTGCATGTTCTCATTTTTTGTCAATGATAACAAACATATAAATTGAATGCATGGCTCCAGTATCTGTATTCTATTAGCAACATATCCTGTTTCTTGTACATTTGCAGTGTGAATCCTTTATAAATCATTGGTTGTTAATGGGACATAGAGTATTCCAGTCACAGCAAGAGGAAGGGGAGGGGGCAGCTGGGAGTCCCAGGGGGACTCAGACCCGTGGCAGATCCATTATTCATGGTTCACCATGGGCTTGTAGCGAACACTGACACCCGACCTGCCTAAATCAAACAGGGCCAGTGAGTTTAATGCCCCTTGGGAAATGCGAGGCTCAGGTAAAGGTGTGGGCGGGGGAGGTGGAGGGTTGTAGTGGGGGTGACTGTGAGGGTCAGATCAGAAAGGAAAGGAAGGGAAAGGAAGGAGGGCTGAAGAGGAAAAAAAAAGGGAACGGCCCCTCTTCTGACACTGGCTCTTGATTCAAAAGCTGTCAGCACAGAAACTGCTACAATAGTCACTTTTGTTTTATTTGGTATGCTTCCTCTTGCTTTTGTCCACACGGCGGTTTCTCTCTTTTACATACTGATGTCACTTTGAGTCTAATCATGAAGGCACACGCTGCAACGGTAGGACCGCCTAAGCTTTTCTTAGTAAATCACCATGCTCAACAACCTCTGTCTCATTCTGATAAACTTTACATTGACTTTCACTCATTGAGTGATCAGGGAATGTAATGGGAAAACCCTATCAACTGAATGTTTTCATATTCTAGTTGCTGAACTCTGAATTTATTGTGCACATTGCAGACCCAGTACATGCATTGTGTCTGGCATGAATTTGAATTAACCGTCGTGATCTTTGTCCATATTGAAGGGCTCAACCTCAAAAAGCTAAAGATAAAAGTAGTATATACATGACACAATATAATGGAAATTAAATGTGAGCATTTTAAAATATGTATAAAAGTGTAGTATGGGTGACAAGTTTTCAGTGACGAACCCGAAGGATCAGAAAGCCTTCGGGGTGGATGTTAAAATGATGTCAGGGAAATCAGCAAGACCTCACTGGTGTCCTCGCTGAGTCATTGCTATGCAAGACAGTTAGTAGTAAAGCTCCATTCAGCCCCAGAGCCAGAAGGTGACACTATATAGAAGCCAAGCACTAAATATCCACCGAGGGATTGATTACCGTGTACCAGCATTGGTACGAGTTAAAATCACCTTCATCGCTGTCTTGATGTGATCAGAGCACGTCTTGCTTTCACACATATTCTTTCAACCTTTATCTCACAATGGCAAACACATCTGCATGATCTCCGTGTACAGTATTCATGAAATAAAACACAAACAAACTGCGAATCACAATGGAGGCCATCTTCTTTGAATTAATTATTTCTTCTTGTTACTGAGCTGAAGAAAAAAAGCATGCTTGCAAACACCCTTTACATACATTTTCCCAAGATAACTTGTGCCCCAATGTAACAAGTCATTACTGTCTGGTTTCTGCATGCTTGGCTAGAATTGAGTAATTCTATGAAATCAATGGCACAACTATTAATATTGCCTCACTATTTTATTTAGATATGGAGTCTAAATAATTCAGAGACTGTTTTACTGTCTTCGTACATGGCGCGTAACTCGTTTTCCACATACAAAGAGGCCCTGAAGTCCCTGGTAATTACCCACCGAGATGTTAAGTTCGTGGCTTGCGTCTTTATCTCCTTCAACTCAACACTTCCCATGGGCAGCCCCATCTGTTCGAGCTAAAAACTCTCCAGTAATGTGTAGCATTTCCTTTGATCTTGCAACATTGCCAAACTAAGTCAAATGTCCTGGATTTGCTCATTAGATAACCATTAGCTCGTTTCCACATGATTTGACATTGCAATCAACAGTCAAAGCACATAGTGATCCAAACAGAAGCAAAACACAAGAAGTAAGTGCGCTGCGGATGCGGTGTGTTTGAATGCGTTAGTATCTCTGATGTATACAATTATTAAGCACTTCGCATTGCTAAACTTTTGTATCAAATATGTAAATTCATGGAGAAAGTTTGTTCCTGCTTTATATTCACAATGTAGTGAGTGAGAACTTGGTTCATCACAGGGACTTGTTGGTCTGTTTTGTCTTATCAAACGTGTAAGGGTATTTAGCATGCACTTTCGGGAGCATTTTTTGGGAAGGTAGCCAGAGGCACTCAATGTTTCATCAAACCTGCAGTGTCACCTCATTGTGCTTGTCACTGCATTAGTGCAATGTTGCTTCTAATAAATATGCAATGGTGTGCATAATATGCATGCCGCAGTTTACAGAGTTTCAACGAGCCACAGCCAAGAAAAGTGCCATTAATTTAAACTTTCTTTCAAAGTTTTGAAAGGCTCTCATACTCTATGCAGATATGCGGCCGCAACTGCAACACAAAAGCCAGAGGAACAAAAAAAAAAAAAGGAAAAGCAATCAGTGTACCAATCAAAGTTGAAAGGAGTCTGGTTCTTTTTAAAGCCGATTTAGATAATGATGAGAGAAAAATGATCTTACATCGAAAATGGAAAAGTATTTTTCAAGCAATTGTCTTTGTTCGCTGTAGGTCAGTCTTTAGACAGACAGAACAAGACAAAAAGGTTCGCAGTGACCGAGGATAAACTCTGACAAATGAATAGAAATGAGAAAAATAAAGAATAGAATAAAGATATACATTTTTTTTGTTTTTTTTTGTTTTTGTATCTTGTCACCCCTCTTCTCTCCTCTTCTTGTTTTCAACAGCTTCCCCTTCTCTGCCCCCATCCATCCATTGCAGATTAATGCATTTGACAAACCACTGAGCAAGAAAGGGCATTAATAGCTACTCAAAGCAAAGAGCTATCATGGGAACCCTTGTTGTGAGAAAATTACGCATCTTCAAACCCGCAAGGCGGTATGCAGGGATAACAGAACGCTTGTACACACTGTTTTCTAAACACTCTCTTGGCCAAGCCTGAAAAGAAAGAGGCGGGAGAGACTTCAACTGGCAAGTCAAGGCAAGGCGAAGTGTGTGTGTGTGTGTGTGTGTGTGTGTGTGTGTGTGGACGGGTGCGGGGGGGGTCTGTTCCCTGGATGCATTGGTATAGGCCTCTGCTTCTGAAACAGTTCGACCACAAAGGCCTAATCACCAAATGACATGATGATCCAGCTTACACTGGCTGACTAAAACTGTATTCCATTCCTTCAAATACAGCATATGGGTCTCAAACAATGTGCAGACTCACAGGTTTTTGTGTGTCTGCACGCACACGCACACGCGCACGTCTGTGCTATGCGTGTGTGTTACTTTTGTCATCTTCAAAATACCAACTTTATCCTAATTCTCTTGTGGTTAATTTGCCAAAGCTTGAGAATGTTTCGTTAATGTTTGATGTTATTCTCCACAGTTGCTCTTGACAAATGACCACAAAAAAAGCTGCAGTGTTTACCGATGTCTAAGTGTATAGTGCGTTTTAACAACGGTATGACCTTTAGCACGTTGTCCAGCACTCATAAACACTGATGACTCGAGGTGAAAAGAACACACATTTAGCTCCAGATTTATAACAAAAATAATGATTAAAAAGCGCGTGCGTGACACAGTCCAGGGAATGATGGGAATACATGGGGCTAATTAGCTTTCAAAATCGGAACTAGGAAAAACAAATTTCTGTCCCCCATTCCCACCACATGTAATTTTTAAACAGGTTTGTGAGTTTTTCATTTAATAACGTTGTGTTTTATTTAAATGGAATGAAGTATTCTTTATGCATATTTGTGGTGAATACTGGAGGTGCCGCTTTGCTTTTTTCTTTGAGTAAATCCTAGCAACAAAGGCAATTAGCAGATATTTACTCAGTATGTTTCCATACGATTTAGTGGCACCATACCAACTGATGCTATTTGCTCCATCTCATTAGTAATCAAAAATAAGAAATGCATTGTCAATACAGGGTCTTAATGATGCTGTCAATATTTAAAGAATCCACCCACCACCAAAAACAGAAAAAGAAGAATTGGAAATCTACATATTTCACATTAATGGAACTGCTTGCACTTCCAAATGTGTGAACGTTATATTATAAATTTGGAACAAAACACATATAGATATATCTCATTCCTGATATATACTGAGAAATATCTATATGTGAACAGGAATCAAGAACTCTATTTAAATTCCGCAGCACAACATTTATGACCAACACCAAAGCTCCCTGCCAACACAGGAAGTAGTGTTTACTGCCCCTTTTGCAGCCAAGTGAAAAGTGAGGGTGTGACGGTTGGTGTAGTGAATGAGCCTTCAGCGTGTCAGTATGTCATGCTCATGACAGAAGATTACATCCAATCTCAGAACAACACTTAAGGACATACTTTCCCTAACCTATTATCACTTAACCGTACTGTAGGTACCATGCACGGACATCGGGGATTTCTTTTAAATTTGATGTGCAGTTGGAACTTTGTTCTCTTAAATATGGCTATGTTTCTTTCATTGAAGATCGTTTTGTGGCTTCCAAAGTGGCCTTCCTATGTTTGAACCTGATTGAAGTGGTTTGATAAAAAAATAGTCTCTATTTTGCGTAAAATACGCCTCATTCAAAAGACAATTTGCATTGCCCAAATGGATTTAATAACTAAAACAGAAACAGGAATCACGTTTCCTTAAAAGATGCGATCAATACTAATACGTGTTGCATAGATTATTTTACCTGGAGTTGGAAGCATTCCCAGGTCATTACACTATGAATCATAATCCGTTATAATTTGTACCTTTACTGAGTAAATATCAAATACCTGGTAGAAATATTGACAGTTATTGGTATGTAAAAACAATCTGATAATAATACAACTATAAATAATACCATTTTATTTGAGCAATAAGTGTGCTGGTGTATTGTTCTATGTGAGCAGAAAATACACATGAATTGTGTTTGTGTTGAGGAGCAATGTCGTTACAAGTGGGAGAAATGGACAATGTTTGTTTTTTTAATTTTTTTTAATTGTGTTATCTTAAAACCTGTAACGCTGCTCTGACCTCACAGCATTTGTACAATAACCCACTTTCTCCACGACACCTCGAGACAATATTTCGAACTGGTTGGATATTACCAATTCACATCCTCCAGCGTCATGCACATCTGTACACGAAACACATTTGAACTCTGCCTGAACAATTCATGAAAAATGCCTGTCCTAACAACACATCAAATATACAAGTCCCACTTTTGTAAATGTCAATTACAGTTATGATTACACTCTAAACTCAACCGGCAGAACAGTAAAGTCAGATGAATCAAGAGCAGATGGAATATCAGCAGCGTTTCCTCATAATATACTGCACCTGAGCTGGAACATAAAGAACATTCCATTTTCTGCCCCTGATTGAATGTTTGAGTGCCTGACTGTGTAAATAACATTGAGCACAAACACACGCACACACAAATTCATGCCCAAGCAAATAGGTGGAGTACACTGTCAAGCATATGTTATACACCTCAGAGTAGGGACTCAAATTTCCGAGAGCACTTGCCTCATTCATTACTGCAGTAACTATAGACATAATTGTGCTCTCAAATTGTCTGTGGAAGTAGTGTGTGTAGGTGTGTGCATGTGTGTGTGTGTGTGGGAGAGAGAGAGACAGTGAATAATAGGAAGACAAAAAAAAAAGCTTAATTTTAATGGCTGTGGGCTGTTGACAAAGGTTGAGAAAAAGGCTTTTCCTCATGTATAAAATCTCACATGTGGACACAAAATCTGACACGCGCACACACACACACAAACACACACACACACACACACACACACATCAGTACACACCAACATGTGAACTGACACACACATAAGCACACATCGAGGCAGTGATCTGACAGGTGAGAATGGCTTACAGCTAGGTTAAAGGGGAAGCACACTACATAAGCAGGTCACCTCTCCTGGGACACAGCAATTTTTCAGTGTGTTGCTCTGGGAAGGGGGGGAAAAAAAAGCAACACAATGAATTGGTACAACCTGGTGATCTTTGGGTTGACAGTTTGTCCCTGTCTCACCTCTGTCTTTCGTTTCGTGCAGGTGGCTTCTTCATTAAGTCCAATTCTCTACTTCAAGAAATGTTGGCAGCCGAGGGAAGAATGTCAGTGAATAATTTAGTGTATTATATAACAGGAGTAAGTTGTATGACCTTTCCGTTTTAACACTTTATCCATGCAAATGGTGTTTTTCTGAGCATTTATTCTTTTTGGAGTTTGCAGAGCTCAGTGCAGCATGAGCAAGACACATCTTGACCTCAACCTTTGTCTTTTCCGTGTGTGTGTGTGTGTGTGTATGTGCATGTGTGCGTGTGTGTATGGGAGGAGGGGGGGGGGGGGGTTGGCGAGAGAGAGGGAAACACAAATAATTGTCAGCGTACTTTTTGGAATTATTAGTCCAAACCACGTCTCACCAAGCAGCAAGAGGTTGTAGCGATAAATCACTTGCTGTAAGAAGGCTAAAAACCTGCATGTTTTGCAAATTGAACTGGAAGTACAGTAGTGGAATACTATGGTATGACAGCCGTACCAATACCGTTTTAAAGTGGTTTTAGATAGCAGGTGTTTTTTTTTAGGGTTAGGCATACTGTCTCAAGAGTAGGTAGTTGCAGAGACAAACAAAATACATGGTTACTGTATTGCCATAACGTTTACATCTTTTCATTTGGAAATCAACTTGGGCACTCAGGAGAAATCGTGTCATCTGCAATATAATTCCGATTCAGATTAGTAAATATTAGACCTGAGGCTGAATACATGGCATTTGTTCTAATACAATATTCAAACCATGCTGTTGTTAGTTGGGTCAATATCACTATAAAGTGCCTTTGGTGTCCTTATCAGAATCACTCATGAATGGCCAAACATTTACACACATATTAATACAATAATAAGTCTCTTGAACGGTGTTTCCTTCGTTTCTTACTGTTTTGTTTCATTGGCTGAATGTGAATTCGGTACGTCACACACACTTCTATGCTAACTACAGTGTGTAATATATATAGTTAAATGATAATAAATCCCCCTAAAAATAAAAAATAAAAAGTTATTTGATAAAAGGAGTCATTTTGATCATGTATATTCTATTTTCATAATCATATTGAACATGTTTCACCTGTCCCTGACATTGCTGTTCACCCTGTCATTATGGGTTAACTTCCCCTTTAACCTCTGATGTTTGCATTTACATTCCTACCATCAATCGGTCTTTCTTCACAGCAGGCTGAAACCGTGGCATGTTGCAGACTAAGTTTTTACACGTGTATTTCATAATTTCCATCACATTATATGTAGCGTTAAGTTGTCAAGCTTATCATGTCCACTCTGAATCATGTTGCTAACTGAAGGTCCACCATGTGCTAGTTAAATGCTAATATTAGCCAACAATGTCCATTGCATGGTGGATATTATTTGCATAATTTCATTTTTATCCACATACTTTTCCCATCAAATAAACTATATTGTTAAGAAAGCAACTAAATATCTTTCTGAAAATGTACTTTTTATGATCACTATGTAATTACAATGTATTTACTCTACTTTGCGTTTGTCCATGACAGGGTAGACATATTTGGCTGTTTGGATGTACTTTGATGACATGCAGTTAATTTATAACAAGGTGTGGGCGCTTGCCCAACATGCATTACTAACAGTATACCATCGATACTTAATACAATGCATATCAAGTACAATGGAAAATCTTAGCTTTTTTTTGGGGAAATGGGACGTCTCAAAAGGAACCTTATGGCGATATTGACCCAATGAATGATCCAAGATTACACTTAATGTGAACAACAAAATGGATTAATTGATAAGTAATATAACTCCATTCCTTGGAATGTCGAGTCTATTAAATTTCTAGCTTTCACTTTTTGGTTGACGACAATTCAGATTATAGCTAAAAATCTAAAACTGCAAATATTGTTTCAGTTCAGTTTTTTCTTGAAGGAAATTATTTTATTTAATCTTAATCAACAAAAATATTTTTCATAACATATTTTTCCCTTTAGTTTAGGTCTTAGTTTACTCATAATTTCCCTAATAATGTACCAAATCTAGTAACACCTATTTATCCTCTTATAAATGTTATTTCATTGTTTTTAAACGGGATGTTTGTCATCTGTTAGAGAATCTGCTGGATGCTTCAACATGTTGCTCACAATGGATAGCGGCTATCCAGAAGCTGAATGGGCTCTGCTCATCAAACATGTTTAACTTCCTCGTTTTATAGATTCTCCCATCAAGACCATTGGCACCACTCAGAAGGAACAAAGTCGAAAAAGCAGGCCATACTGAAAGACCTCTCACAATACAATCTGTCATCTTCTTCGTGATGTTGCGGTCTGAGGAGCCGCAGACGCTTGTGGAGTTTTCCCTGTGAACAATGGCTCCATTTGGACGGGTCGATACATGGTAGTTCATGCAGGTTTATTCAGAGCACTGATTTTTTTTTCTTTTCTTTTAAAAGGTTGGAGTCCAACGTCTGTCCATCACATTGTGAAGCTAAAAGCTTCTTGAATAAGGTGACATGAATTTTCCTGGCGAGGCGACACTGTGACACTGGAGCAGCATCTGCTCCTGCTCTCTGATGCTTTGTTTCCAGTCTGGTGAAGTCTGACTGGAGAGATAACTTTCAGACGTTGGCAGGCTGTGAGAAGACAGGCCTGTGCTCAGCATGCGACTGATTCTCAAAAAAAAACAAAAAAAAAATCTCCATGTGTCAGTTCTGACAGTCAGGAGCTACTTGTAAAGCATTGTCACTTAACCATAATGTAATGTTGAAGCAGTTTGACCAATTGTTACAGCACGGGTTGAACGCCAACACCGGAATAATATTGTTTTCACTTACTGTTGACAAATTGTGACACATGTGATTATGATATATATATGATTTTCTTGGCAGTACATAATTAAGACGTGTCTTATAATCCGCACAATTCTTCAATTGTTCCCATTAGGCTTTCATTTCTCTCCCAATCACCCTGTTTTGTAGGTTTTTACAGTAAAAAAACAAACACCAGTGCGTTCAATTAAAGTGCTTTTCAGGGCCTTTTCACATCGATGCTGTGGAATCTGAAAATACCTTTGGAATATGAACGTTCTTATTCGCTGAGTCGTCAGCGTAACACTGCATGCATCAGGGGGCAGCGTTCTCCCTGAGTTAGTGTTAGAAATGAGCTGGAGCTAATGGTACTGGCTAACAAGAGACATTCTCTCATTAAGTGGGAAGATTTGTCTGAAGGCCAGTTCGTTGGAGGACATTACACAAGGTCAGAGCCTCTGGCTGCCATGGGAGAGTAATAAGTAAAGTAGAAAAGAGGCCGAGCAGACAGGCAGATATACTTGCTGTGCTTTTTGAAAGTTTCTCTGCTCTGTGACTGGCAGGGCTTGATGTGTGAAGAGTTTGAAGTTTGGACTTTGGTCACTGCTGCTTTTGAACACGGAGCTATTTCAGTCCTGAATGGGGCGTGTGTGTGTGTGTGTGTGTGTGTGTGGATGCGCATGTGTCTGTAAGGCAGGATGGGTGCCGGTCCATGTATCTATTTCAACTGACTTTGCTGACCATCATCGAGGGGAGAAACGAGTCTTCTTCCTTCCACAGAGCTATGAGGTTTGCTAACAGAATGGGGAATCAATAACGTCCATAGCATGAGCATTAGGATGGCCAAGTGGTTTTAACAGCCCCATTGTCGTTGCACCATTTTGGTGAAGCAGTTTGCGGGCTATTCTTTCTCCACATCAATTTTCAGAAGGCTGAGGAAGACAGACAGCTTCAGACACGGAGAGACAAAGACAGAGGGAGAGAGGCATAAAGAGGGAGTCCTCAGACAATCAAACTGGAAGCGCATATCTGACACGTCTTCTGTTCGACAGCCATTCACAGAAGCTTTCAAGATGTGTATTATTTCCAGACCATCAGCCTGAATTGAACCAAAGCTGTTTTCTCATCAGTGCTGAACACTGCACACAAGCTGCCCTTCACCAAGAAAGGCCGGCCTTCATGAGCCGGTCTCCTAATAGTCCAAAAAGTAAACCATTTTCTTCAGCATTTTCTTCATCATCACAAGACTCTGGTCTATCCTTTCATTCAAATGTGGACACAGATCTATTGAGAAAAAAGCTATTTCTGCAGCACCTCTGTGCAGTGTTGGTTTCAAAGAATATATGACATGGCGCATCAACAAGTTTTACGTAATAATTCTGTAATATTTCATAGGAAGGGGTTTAATTGCACGATACAGTGTATGCATAATATGCATCAGTTACAACACATTGTTGAATGTATGTGGTGTATGCTAGAGTATTACTCTCATTCTAAGACAAGACATTGTACATCGATATCTGAACAATCATCCAGGTCAATCTGTGTGTGGTGTGAAATCAGAGATAAGGGTTGTAAGGCAACCTCTTTCTATTGCACAGATTGCAGGAGACAGTAATGAAAGCTTAGTAATACAGACCAGAGCCCGATGTGGCCTAACTAATTCAGGCTAACATGATGTTATCAAGATAAATTAATCCTGTTTAATCACATCTAGCACATTTGGCTCTTTGAACACAGTTATTGCTTTGATTTGTCAACCCTGCATGACGTCATGTTGAGTGTGTTCCTCTTTTCAAATAAAGGCAAAATGAGTAGAGTTTCAAACCATCACCATTTGTGCTGTATGGCTGGCTGAGTGCTGATAAGGTGATTACAGTTGCTACATGTATATGGGGTATGCAGGGTAACCATCAATTATGTTGTGTTCAAGATTACACTAATTCATTTGCACACTATTTCAGTACACACAATTTTTTTTTCCCAGCAATTAGGAAACTTGTTTCAATGTACTCATTGTTCCAAAGATGCAGGTACAACTTATACATATTTTCAGAGTTGAAATGAAGTCACATCCCACCATAATGTCACAGTTAAATGTCACATTTTCTGGTCTTTTAAAGGTCAGAACGTTTTCGTTAAGTTCATATCTTTTTTGAAATAGGATTGTTATCTATTCTATCAAGACTATCTCCCCACACAGTTACATATTCCATGTGTATAGGAACTCACCCCACTGGCGCAGCTGACGTGGGTCAGGCAGCTGATGGAGGTTGCAGACAGTGAGATTGATGTTCTCAGCCTGGAGCCCTCGGGGGAGGTTGATATGTTTCCCTTTGGGGCAACAGGTGACAGTCATTGAGGAACGTAAGCAGCAGTCACCTCCCCTTTAGGAGATTGTTAGTAGGCTGAAGCTTTGAATGTATATCTGCCATCTGATCAGACAGCCCCTCCCACTTTGATGATGAGGCTGGGGACTGTCTAGCATTTTTAGTTTATCTTCTTTCTGACAATGAGGAAGTAACCCGGATCCAGTTTCAGACACTGTCGGGGGCCGGTTGCTGGTCTGGCCGTAGCTAGCGCTTGACGTTGGTTCCTGTTAACGAGGCTTTTGCAGCCTCGGTGGCTCATTTTATGTCAGTTTTTGGAAAGAGTACTTGATGGATGCTCTGTTTGAAAAATGCTTCCTATTTTATTTATTTTTTCGTGTGTATTTCCTTCTAGATATTTCCATCCCTCTAAGAAAATAACTCAGAAAATAACTGTGTTCAAACTAAAACGTCTCGGTCACGATCCAGCAAACTTTAAATAAACCTGCACATTTGCAGGTTTGAGCGGAAGGATTTGCTGCAGATTTTTAATCCAGTTTTGATGAACTGAAAATTACAGACCTGTGTCAAATCCTCAACGATCAAACGAAGCTAATTTAAGGGCACAGGCCAAAAGTGTAAAAATAAGGCATTCATAAGCAAAAGACAAAAAGTGCCGAACCATGTTCAAGATGTAACACTCTCAGTCAGTGAAATTATTTTGAAGTGCGAGACCAGAAAATAAGAGTTGACATTGGGAAGCTGTGCTGCTGTCAAAGTGGCTGTTTCGTGGTAATTTGCTCAAATGCTATTGTGCTTATTAACGCATCACTTTCAGTCATTATTGTCTTCATATCTGTCCAGAAGCAACACATAGAGTAGATCATTCTGTTTTGTAGTCACGTCGCTTCATACCCAATCCTCCTCATACAGACAGGTTGATCTAAATCTTGATCTCAATTTTAATGCAATTGTTCATTTTCGTTATGTAGCCCTGGTCTGGATACATGTTGCCGTACTTGGGATTACTTTACACCAATGTTTAAACTTTGAATTGAATTTAACAATCACATGTTCCCTCCATAAAAGCGGGGATTATTATGATGGACAAAAGTGAGGGAAATTATTGGTCTTGAAGAAAGTGGGTTAATTGACACAAATAATTTCTCTCAGCAAATCCACAGTGAGTCTTTTAAAAGTCGTCTGCACTCTGATGGCTCAATATGTCTGTTGCTTTTGTCCTCCGTATACATTGTTGTTCATTGTATGTGAGATTCCATTATGTTTGAAGGATGAACTGACGTTGGCGGGGACTTTAAAAGGTCCAGACACAGATGGATAGACAGTGAGAGGTAGTAAAGATAAATTGGTGGTCATGGAAGATTGTAGATGACAAGAGCAAGAGGAAAAAAGATAAAAGAAAGGATTAATAGATCGTGAGTCAGACATTCAGTTATCACTTGTTCTTTTGTTATTCTCCTGGATTCTCATGTCATTTTATCTTCACTGCAAGATTGAAGACTTTGACGATGGACGACTGGCTGCTATACACGCGCAGCACCATTTCCAGGAGGAATATATAAAAAATAATATGAAATTCATTCAACGTTTTTAAACTGCATTAATTCATTTTTGATACAAAAACTGCTTTCATATACAGAACAGATGAATGCATGAAGACAAATATCCAGAGATGTGCTTCTATAAACACATGTATTTTCCTTTTCAATTTCAACACCTAGTGTACTGTAAAAATGTGGCAAGGCAAGTACACCAATGGCACCGTAAGATTGTTTTTGTTCACGCTGAGAGTCACATTTTTCAAGACAATTGCCTGTTGGAAACTGTCTTAAGCAGAACACTTAGAAGAAGAAAAAAAATGTGTGTACAAAAGACAGAGAGACAAAGAAAGAGACAGATAGAGAGAGAAAATAGTCCATCAATTGGATGTATCTCTTTTCATTTGAAAAGCAGGTAACATAATGGAAAGCAACATGAATCATATCAGAGCTCTTACATTGTGTATACCTGGCATGTATCTGTTATAGCTCATCCTTCATCAATATAATGCGTTTGAGCTTTCACTTCCTAAAAGATAACTATTAGAGAGGCTGACACAGGACCATTGGTTTCTGAGGTGTTTAGAGGTAAATGGTTCCTGTGAAAGTGTATGAAATATAACTTTGTATAGCATGTTCATTTCCTTTAAACTATAGTAAAACATACATCGAGAGTTTACTCTAATCTTTGTTAGTCAAATAGGAGACTCACCAGATAATTTTCGATCTGTAAATGCCCTGCCTGCTCAAATTATGTGAACCAACAAGTCAGATTTTGACCAGTTATTGCTTAAGTTAAACTGTAAAAAAGAAAGAAAGGAGCAGAGCAAAGCTCAGAGGAACAGCATGTCACTGTATTGGGAAAAACTAGTCAGTAGGTCAGCCCACCTAAAGCTAGCATGGACCAAATTTGTCGCTAATTTTGGAGCTAACTCCCTTCTCTTAAATCAGCAGCAATACACGGGTACTTGGCCTGGATCATGGAGAGTAGAGCATTTTATTCACCAACAAATAGCTTAAACTGTACACACAAGGCACGTAGCTATAATGTTACTGCTTAGTACAGATTTACCACCAGACATGCGGCGGTCTGCTTGCAATACACTGGCTGTAACCCAGACAGTGCATACCAGACAGACACACAGCTGACAACCTCGCAATGGACGCACAGGATACTCTTAATGGGAATGTGGCTGCATGTGTCCAAGACAATGTCTGCCACATTGTGGCTGCTAACTCTCCTGGAAGAATGAGCCAAGTACTCTGTTGCCTGTTTAGCTCGTATGCAACAGAGTACATTACTGACTTAAACTGCTTTTGTTGACTGTTGTTGGTTAACGGTTATTTATGGTGAATAAGGACTGACTCTCAGTCAGAAGCACATTCTAAATTAGCATCCCTAGTTCCCTCAGCTATAACATACAAAGATAACTGAATTAAAGTCCTTTGCCACCTCCCAAGCATAGAATGTAGAAAGTACGCTAAAGATATTTTAATGTTAAATGTTTAAAATGTATCTCTATTCAATTATTCTCTTTTTCTGTATTAATTGGTGAATATGTGACAATGTTGCTTGGCTTTGACGCTGTTTTATAGCTGTACTTTCACTTTATATCCCCAACTTTGTGAGAATTGTCTCACCAATGAGACTTCAATATCAACACTAAACATTTTCATTCTTCAGCCTCACTGAGTCAGAAAGACCAATATAACAGACCTTCCCTTCAGTCTGGCTCCATACACAGATAAGAATAAACCAGAGCAGCGAAGAGAACCTTTTCCCTTCCCTTCATCGTGTTATCATAAAGGCATATTCTCTCACTTCCACCGAATACTCTCATGTTTCTCAGCCCATGTTTTATTTCTCTGCTCTGCACAGGAGAGCCTTGTGTCAACTGAGAGAGGCAAAATAAATTGCCCCTGCTCTGTCTCTGTCTTTTTGACTCACTGTAGAGCTCTTCTATCCCCCTTCTCAGTAGTAAATAATGCTTTTTCATTGAGTGCATACTTTAGCTCAACAGTGTGGTGAAAGCATTTAATGGAAATCAAGAGTTGTTTGAAGTTGAGGCTTATTTCAAACTTAAATCTCTTGGCCTTCTACAGCAGCCCCTCCCCTTTCCTCATTCTCTTTGATATGCAGGCAGTGTACACAGAGCTGATTGAATTTATATTCATTTTTCCACAATCTTTTCCTTCTTTGAGACCTAATTTCATCAAATGCGATGGTATTACCTAATTTCTAGTGGTTGATAGCCATCCCTGCAATCATATATCCTTGATGTCTTTCGGCGGAGATTGCTGGATGAGAGATAAAGAAAAGGTGGCTGATTGACTTGGATATTTGTTTTGCCTTCTGACTGCTGTTTGAAGTGGTATACGGATGAGAGTGGGATGCTTATGAACCCTTGTGAGTCTCTAAAGCTTCCAGTGCCGATTCATTTAGTGTGATGTGCTCTTCAAAAATTCCACTTGCCCAACCACACTCACGTTTACCCCCCCCCCCCCTCTATCTCCCTATACGCACCCAAGCCACCCCACACATGGCTCCTACATGCTGTCAGTACACTAGCGCTCACAATTTCCCACATGAACACAAAAAAAGTCACAGACACACACAATGCTTTCCCTCACACAATGCTCATGATATGCCAACTTAGACCCAGAAACAAAATATCTCAGTGAAGGCTCTTGTCAGGGTTGTCAGATCTGACAGCCTGTTCTCCATTAGCATAGTTTCGGCTAACAAATCAATGCACCTCTGGCCTTTTGGAGCGCTTGTTGAAGTCAGCTGCTGCTTGAAAGTGTTACTGAGTGTGGAGCAGATTGCAATTGCTGGTTGTTGTGGCTTATGAGCCTGTGTGTATATTCAAATATGGTTAAACAGATACAAACAGTGTACACTGGGAAACAGCACATGCCCTTTTTCTCCTACACACACACACACACACACACACACACACACACACACACACACACACACACAGACACACACACATTTAGTCATAACTTGCTGTGTTTTTAGCCATAGGGAAGTCCTTTATCCACATAACCAGATTAACTCACAGTGAGCTCTGATCAGCTTAATTTGGATTCAGCCTACTTACCCCTCCCTGCTCTTCCCGTCAGTCTGTCTGCATGCTCATCTGTCATGCTGTCTCCATGAATGGCAAGATGTGTGTGTAACTTCATTTAAGTATCCCTCTCTTTAACAAGGATTACCACCAGCAAGCTACACCCCCATCCCCTCAATGCTCAGCGCACAGTTGTTTTGTTGTGTCATGAATACTGTTTTACGCTTACAATGAAAAGATAAACCATTATTAATGCAGTTTATTCCGAAAAGCAGAACTTACTCTTGGCAGATTCTATTTTTTTAAAACTACATGTCATGAACTCATTCTGTCTGGTTGGGTGTCAATGCAATATGTTGACAGCAAAAGTGTCGTTGGATTGTAGAATCTCTCTGAAGGGACTGACTGACAATACAATACAAGGAAAAGTGGGGAAAACTGTCAATTTACTGAATCTAAAAAGACACTATTTATACAAACAGAAGATTTGATCCAGTTTTCCAGTCACATACTCTGACAATTCACAAAAAACATGATGTTAGTTGTGTATTATTTTCATACACCAGTAATTGAGTTTACACAGAAGCATTGTTGTTATGGTCTACTATTTCAATTAAATTCAGTCACCCTTGACGTACAGTGGCTCCATCCAAAGCAGCTTTACGGGCCAATCCGAAAGTCACTTTATAGAGGACATGGAAGAAGAAAAACCTTCAGTGTAAGACATCATACTTCAACAGTTTGTGTTAATGTAATTTGTTACTTTTCAAATAATACAAATAATCCCAGCATGATTAGTTAAGTCTGAATTGGTTTTAAAACGTCAAAACAAATAAGACAATTTGGGACTAATTATTCAACCAAAGTTTAACATATTCAATAATGCTTGCTCCTACTCACGTCACTGATCGAATGATAAAATGTTTGGAAGGTTTACATTTGTATACTTATTTCTACGAAATGTAAAACTGGTAACATTAAAAGGAGTGGATATTGTAGGCTCAAGGCCCATTGACCACTTTCCCCCAAGATAAACTAGTCACTTAAAACTTGGTGGATGAGGAATCGGGAGTACATGGCCTTTTGGGACCTGAGGACACTCAGACCAGTGGCCATGGCTCAAAGGCCCATTACAGAGCTCAGCCTGGGTTCACAGCTGGGTCACCTGGGTTTTCAACGCGTAACGATCGGTTCTTTTACGAAGATGGCCCGGGAGGTTCGTTCATTACTGAAGTCTAGAGAAAGGCAGCAAGATGAGGGTAAAAGATGGAGAAAAGGATGGACACAAAATGGGAGGGGAGCAGGATAAGGAGTCGCAGAAAAAGGAGAATTATATGAATCGGCCAGAGGGAAGGAGGGGAAAGATAGCAGGACAGAAAGCATGGGATGCTGAGGAAAAAGAAGGGGGATAGAAATAATGAGGGATGGAAGGAAAGTGGGGATAAGTGAGGAATTGAGGAAAAGGAGGGGGCAGCAAAGAGAGAGCTGAGTGGAGCTGAGGAGGCGCCGGGCCCGAGGGATTGCTGTGCGTTTATCCTCCTCTGCAGCAGGCTTCTGAAGCACTACCTCAGGAAAAGACTATAAAGCAGGGTGGCTGCTGCTCGGTGCTGATCTGTTAATACCCGCAGATACATGAGGCTTCGCCATAGTACTCTTGGGGTGGGGTGGAGTGGGACAGTGTGCATGTGAGTTTGTGTGTTTTCTGTTTTTTTTGTTCAAGGATCATATCATATCTCTGCAGAAGATATCCCTTTCCCGCCACTGGCTTCCCCCAACTCACCCGGAGACATGAAGTTACCGGAGCGATTAAAAGATTAGATTGAACTATCATATGGCATGGGGTGACAGCATTGTCATCTAAAGCTGCTGCTGAGATTTGGTGGCTGGGTTATGACTACCTTGTTTTAGGAGCCTGTATAAATAGATTTTTTCCTCCTGGGAAATGGTGTAAAACTCCCTTGGAGGCACAGTATGCAGCTAAAAGTACTGGGAGGTGGAGCCGCTGCATGGGATCTGTACTGGTTGCTTCAGAGACGATCATGTCATGTACTCTCAAGGGGGGACTTACATGATTAATTCAACGAAAGTAAAAGACCTAAGGGGATGTACGATGTGAAAGATCAGTTCCTTTGTGTGTGGCTCTAATACTTTATATGCAAGGTTTTACTGATAATGTGAAATTATATAGCATCGTACCATCAAGATATGGGAGAGTATTCATGAGAACGCATGTCTTTATATTCTGAATGGCAAAGTTACAAATGCCCCTTTCGGCAACTGAAGGTCATTGTTTAAAAGAATGTTTACGACTACATTGAGATCTATTTCCCGATTCTTTTTTTTCTCGTGGTCAACTTGTTTTCCTCGGCTGCCGCGTCTTTGTTTGTATCACACAATCCCCTCAGAACATAGAGCCCTTTCTTGTTTTATGAAAAGGAAAGCCTGCAAACAAACTACTAGACAGAGACACACTTTTTTTTGTACAGTGACTTTGCACACGAGCTGTCATTCTTAAATCATGTATTTTTTTTGCAAAGTACATGTTTTTATTCATTGGATTTAGCGAACAGTGTCTCAATTTTAGTGGAGACGATGTTCTGTCACCTGACAGATAACTCTTCTAGTTTTGGTTGTATAGCTGGGCTAATCAGCAGCAGCAGATGATACACAACTAGACAAGCAAGGAAGCACAAAAGCAACCCACCAATATGCTGTTACTGTGTGTGTGTGTGTGTGTGTGTGTGTGTGTGTGTGTGTGTGTGTGTGTGTGTGTGTCTGTTTAGTAATCATATTATTCCCTTTGTGTGGTATAAAATCTCTGCACACAGCTGCATTGTGGGTAAGGACACAAAGCCAGTCCCCTCAAGGTAAACCAATAAATATTGACCATTTATTTTATTAAGGATATAATTATGCTTAAAGTAAGGTTTAGAGTAATAATTGGAGCTAAGCATACAGTTTGGGCTAGTGTAAGCATTAACCTCTATGAAATAAGTGTAAGTCAATAAGTCCATACGAGTGACATTGTGTGTGCATTCACAATGTATGCATCATTTACTGAATTTCCCCCCAAAAATTGTAGTAGAGTTACAATTCAATCAAGTGAATAGAAATTAAATCATGAATAAAAGACAAATGTCACCATCATTATGAAATACTAGTGACAGTATCGCATTGCCGTACTGACTGCTGTGTTATTTGTTTCAAGTTGCGGACAAAGCTATAGCAAATTGCCGATGTGGGGACAGGTAAATTATACCTTAAAATGAGACGAGATGATGAAAGACTCTCCGGCGTCACAGCAACAGACAAAAGCTAAGAGAGGAAAAAAAAAAGATTGAGTGGGAGGAAATAAAAGGATAAAAAACAATGAAACCATTGCAGACCCAGTGAAGAATAACAAACACACACACACACACACACACACACACACACACACACACACACACACACACAAACACACTCACAAGATCAAGACAGGCTCAGAGCTTTGTCCTCAAGGCCCTGTACACCCATTCAGCAAAATTATGCCAAAGCGCCCTTTTGTTTTCTACTGAAAACCGTTTGACTTTTCATCATCATGCTTTATGCAAACTCTGCCTAAAAGTTAAACATGCAGCATATCAGACGTTATTTTGTGTCGCACAAGTGTTTTCATCACAAATGTGAGTCCAGCCGGGTGAGACAGGAAAAAGATGAGAATAATTTTGGGAGCTCAAAGCAACAAAGTAGTTTATTCCATTGATTTTTCCCGTTATCATAATATGCATATTGACTTCCCACAAGTTCTAAGATCCTCTCATTTCTCTCAGTCCTACATTGTCATCTCCAACAGTAATGGCAGGGGAAATACGCTTCGTCATGTGCTTGTGTTTTAAAAAAACATGTTGACTCATACTCAGTTGATTATGTCAATACAAGTTAAATGTGGTCTGCTGGTGCCAGTAAGACTGAGCGTTGTTTTTTATCGACCAGGCCCACTTATCCACTTGATCAAAATCACCTGTATTCTCAGATAACATGACAGGCTATTAGAAAGCCGTGGTTAACCAGGCGCGTCATATTGCCTCCAGTCGTCTTTAACGATGGTGTAAACAGCAGTGGTGCCGGGTCACTGCTTTGTGGTACATGCATTGAGTCTCTGCAGCCTGTGCAATGGTATATTTCTTAATGCAACTGAGGCTCAGTGGTAGAGCCGAGTTGTCCTTCAATCAGAGGTTTGGTGGTTTGATCCCCGGCTCTGCTAGTCAACGTGTGTTACGGCAAGACATTTAACCCCAAATTGCTCCCGCAGCTTTGCCTATAAGGTGCGCGAATGTTGAATAAATGTTAGTTAGAATCCTAATGGGCAGGTGGCACCTTGCGTGTTAGCGCCTGTCATCAGTGTGTAAATGATGACAAGAAGTGTTAAAGTGCTTTAAGTGGTTGAAAGACTAGAAAAGCACGATACAGTACAGTTTATTTGCAATGTGTCGAATATTAAATCTGATTAAACAACAGACCATCTAATCACAGCATGTCACTGATACAGCACAAGAGAAAGTGGAATATAATTCAGAAAGTTAGTTATTTGTTGCCGGGTGATTTTCTGCTGAAGTGGTTTCCGCTGTTGTACATTATAGTGTATCAGTGACCTGTGATTAAAAGACATTCAAGTTCCATTGGGCATAAAAATGTTAACAAACATTTTGACAAATTTCTGATGTGACACAGATGCCTTACAGCTCTCCTAAACTTTAATGGATCGTGTAATGGCTAGACAAAAACACTGGGACTAGAAGGGCACTCGGAGAGCACGGACCTCCGCCAAGGCCGCTTTCATAAGTGAAAGATAATGTGTGTATCCGCCACGTGATTTGAATCGACTCCAAAATTTAATGGGTTCTTCTTTGGCCCGTGCAGCTACATCCTTCCACCAACTGAAGTTTGGGCTCGTAGTTTTTCCATAATCCTGCTGACAAACAAACAAACCAAACCAAAGACATTGCCTCCGTGGCCGAGTTAATGAATGTATTTGTAATATCTGAAGATATCCGTCCACCAATGCTCATCATACCTGGTGGCCCAGTTTGTTGTAATACTCATTGGCATAAACGCCCGAGTAGTGTTGCAACATTGACTGCAGTCTGGATGTGCACGCCTTAGGAGATCATGACAGTTTGCTTGTGCTCGCATTTCAGTCAGCCAAACATCTAGTCCAGTTCAAATGACCTCTATTGCAGCCAGTCAAGAGAGATTGTAAAAAAAAAAATCCAATGAATTAAGAGGCCTAAACCCTGGAGCTTCATCTTGCTGACAGAGCCCGTAGCTTGTAATCTGGACCGTTACATGGCAACTGGGTTCCAGGAGAACGCTGTTTTGTCATGCCATCGTCAGGACAAAGTTTGTGTGATTAGACTCAAGTCAGACTTTAATTATCATAGTTAAATAGCTGCACTGCAGTCTCCGTGGACCACTGTGTGTTACACTTGTGTGAGGAAAGAGGTAGTCTGGGAGGAGGAGGTTTGGAGATGTAAAGCAGGTAATTAAATGAAGATTGTAGGCTATTGAATGATCTCCTGGGAAAATATAGTGCCTCCTCTCCTCCCTCCCTCCTTCCCTCCCCTCCTCTACTCCCCTCTCTCAACCCCCGCTCTCTAGCCTTGCACCTGAGATGAAGATGACAGTTAATGATGGTGTTTTTTAAAACCACTTTACCTCCTGCCCTATAGCTCACTCTCGCTCTCTCCAGACAGACTGGGGTTATTTTTTTTTTTTTTTGGCCTCTTCTTTCATCCTTTACTGAGATAGGTCCACACCATTTTTCTCTATGTTCCATTAGCAAATTGCCTCCCCCTTTTTTTTCCTCTTCCTTCTTGTTTCCAACTCCCCACCCGCCCCCTAACCTTCCCATTAAGAATCTGACTGGGAAATGTATTCATTCAAACTGGAAAATACAATGAGGTTCACTCCAGCGTCTGTTTTCTATTTTTCAGAAGTTGGAGCGGAGCCACAGAGCTGGAGAGAGACTAATGTGTGATGGCATGAAGACAACCTGAAGGACCTAAAAGCCATCATTCGCTCAGAGTGGCAGCAAGGTCATCTGGCTAAAGGATGGTGAGTCTGTTATTTGCATATGCCGTGGGCTACGAGGTAATAAGGTCTGCTTAGCTTCTCCCTTTTAACCATTTAACAAAAGTGCAAAGACAACCATTAGTGAACTGACCAGCAGTCTCTTTAATTTGCCGAGCTATTATCTACTTTCATGCACACTCTGGTGTATATAAAAGAATCCTATCCAACATCCTTATGTTGAAAACAGCCATACATTTATCCATAACATTTATTCTAATATGACATATGGTAATTGGTGGAAAGGCCGCAAATTCATAATTCCTGGGACTGAGGAAGTTTTGCCCGATAATGAAAATAAATCCGTGTATCACAGAAGACAGATTACAATATTAACTGTAAATCTAAGTAGCATATAATCACAACAAAATATCTCGCTGAATAAATGTATGAATGTGATCCATTATTATTAATCAATCTAATACATTCACAACAAATGTGTTTTCCCAACACAACAGCTGTGTTAGATTTGGGAGAATTAGCACTTAATTATCATAATAAAATAAGTCAGTTAGTTAAAGCTGAGTCGATTAAATAGAAAGGGAGATGGGGAGACGTGCGATGTTTCCGACCCATGTGTGATTCACTCAATATTCTGTCCTCATTCATGTTTCACTACAGTATGTGTTTTCCCGATGCTCTGGATTACCCCATATCCAAATAACGGCTGAGTCAGTCATTTTAGAGCCCTCACAGGCCGCTCCATCTCCTAATATGTCAAGTCCTGTGTCAGGTCTTTGGAATCCGGGTTAATATCTAACTGAAGGATCCAATCTTCAAGATTATGTGCGTTTGATTTTGTTTACACCATCTGCCATAAAATGTAATTGAATGTACTGCATGGTATAATCTGATACATCCGGGGGTGATGTTTTGCTACCGCTGTGTGTGTGTGTGTGTGTGTGTGTGTGTGTGTGTGTGTGTGTGTGTGTGTGTGTGCATGTGTTTGTGCAGTGTCCCATAGCCCATAGATGCCCTGCAGGAATCCGAAATAGCCAGGAAATGTCCCGCAGGAGTTAGCCCTGTGTTCATGGGTAAATCACGCTCTCTAACCTTGAGCCTTTACTCGTTGTGGTAATAGCCTCTGCATTTGATTTAGTTGTTGAGGGTTGGTACGCATCATAATTACAGTACTTTCTGTTTGTATTCATTGGGGTGTCCAAAATAGGTGACACCAATGCCACATTTGTTAACCCGATTTTCCTGTAAAAAAAAAAACACATTTTCAAACAGCTGTTCATTATATGTGCGCTTCCTTTTGTAATAGTTCTATTTCACTGGAGTACATATTTCTTTATGTTCACGATATGTATATTTTATGTTCAATTCAGGCTCCTTAATGCAGCAATAGATTATCGCGGGGAACATTTAACACCACAGTCCTAATTTACTCCAACCTGAAGCATTTGATACTTACACTTGACATACACATTAACATTTTAGACTGATGCCACCATGGAGAGTGATGAGTGAGCAGGTGCAGTGAGGGTTCAGTGTCAGGCTCAAGGACACATCGACAGAGCACAAGGCTGTTGCTGGGACACATCGGCACTTGAGTTGAATAAAACGTCCCTATTTCAGCCAGGTTATGCTGGTGGTATAGAATGATAAATTAGTATCAACTGTTCTAGTAATTATGTCTAAATTACAAAAAATAATTTCTACAATAGTTTCAAATACCTCCAAGGATAGTAGGGTATCTCTCCCACTCACATATGTGTCTGTTAATATGAAGCGTAGCCAGTCTATAGGTAGCCCAACCTATTGTCAAAACTGGAGGCAGAGCAAAAATGTCAATCCTAGTTTTGCCCGAACATCAAAATAATCCACTTGACGTCATAAAACTTGCTGTACAACAATGGTAAATGATGTATTAAAGTGTACTAATAATAATAATCAGTTATGATGCATCACCGAGGAAGTGCATCGTCCTCGATGAGGTCACGGGCAACTCACTCAACATATTGGTGTGTACACTACAGTTTATATGGATTAACCAAATGAGATACAATACAAAAATTCACAATTTGTTCTTGAACAAGGTTCAGCAAAAGCGTTAAAGACAACAGTCGACTTCAAAGCCGTATCACAAAAAATACAAACAGAGGATGTTACACTTGATTTGTTTACTTTTTTCACCCCGCAGAGGATGTGTAGTTCAAAAAGAGAGACTCGTGAAAAGTATGTCACTGGTACCAAGCCAGGATAAAGTATTACTAGCTTTAAATCCTTCTACACTGATCAAAACTAGACTTACTGCACACACACAGAGTGCGCTGGTACATTCAACACACGGATCTTCACTCTCTCCAACACACACACACACACACACACACACACAGAAACTAATGCTATGACCATAACACCACCAACAGTGCCCTTTATGATCCGGTTCACAGGCTAGATACCAGTCAGCAGTTGATCATACCACGCGGCCAGCGATGCGGTCGTATTGTAGTCTCTCTCTGTGAGCAGTCTTCGGCTATATTTATCTTTGTCCATTTTGAACAACTGCAGTGTTATCAATAATGCATCAACAAACAAGGCCTAAACATTGTTATTGTTTCCCAACTCTCCTGTTCTTTCAGATACGGTTGTTATACTGCCGTTGCAGTCTCCTTGAGTACAGTGATTGTGTTCTTGGACTATTGTTAAATTATACAGTGTTTCACATTCGACTTTCTACTTAAATCAGTTTTACTTTTACTATCGCAATACGTACAAATTCAGCCCATAGGAGCAGTTTTACTTTGGGGTACTAAAATGATGGTAGATGGATAATGCTCTTTAAAGTATGTTGCTCCAGCCCCAGAGGTTTAACAAGCAAAGATTTGGATTAACTTCTTCAAATGAAAATATGACTGTTAAGTCTACATGTCTGAGTTGGGGTTTTTTTTTTTAGAGGCTTTTCCAAATCTCAAATTCTCATAGTTTAGTTCAGTAAAATATGTAATGTGCAAGCTTTAAAAACCTGTATGAATATTTACAGTACCTCTGAATGTGGCCATCCATATTGATTTCTCTCATCAGAGTGTTTACACAGTGTATGCTGTATCTGCAACTGAGTCAGTAAGACTTCCAGAGTTCATTTGCTCATGCGTGTGTACTCACATGCCTCCATATGTCTCATAATCCAGGAGACTGGCACACATCATAGCGTTGGGAGCCGGGGATTTTAGAGCTGTTCTGCAACATTCATCAGTCAAAAGAAACGGACAGAGAGAACTTATGTGACTGTGTTTAGCATATTACACAAAATAATGAAAGATTTTGACTGTGTGCAGGGAACAGCTGCCTCACTAAATGAGGAATCCGCTGTGGAGAAGATTCAAAGGGGCAATTTTACACCAGCTTATGAGCAAGGGAGTGAATAGAGGGATGCACAGTGCCTAGAGACCGCCAGATGTTACACAAGGGAATCCATCTACAGCAAGACTGACCAAGGGTGGAATGCTTCTAAATTGAGTCTGAAAAACGTAGTCCTCGCATACAAACAGATGAAGGAAATATTTAAGCAACGGAGTGTCTTAAAATAAAACGGTTGCCAGTTTAATTCAGCGTCTTTTTCCAGTACTTCTGCCAAGGAGGTTACGTTGCGAGCTCTGTTCGTATGCCCGTTGTTCGTTTGTATCATATCCCAAAAACGAGCAGATTTGAATCACATTTGGTGGAATGTCCAGCCGCACGATCGTCCACTGAACAAAACTGTCACGGTCAACAGCTCCAGATCGTGCAAACATGTCATTGCATGCATCATGGCAAGATTATGTATTATTATTTATTCATTTAGGTCTCTTCAAGTAGATTATTTCTTTTTCAACAGAGTACTGATTCGAGCAGCAGTTGGGAGTGGTTAAAAAGGGATTAGAAGATGTGCAATTTTACAAATATCAAATGAATGAAAAAAAAATCTAATATAGAAGTCCCATTGGGAGGAAAAAAATACTTTGTGCCATATGTCCTTTGTGCAGACTGGCTGGTAATTGTCATAGTGAGGTTTACATTGTTTACAGATAAAGTTACAACGAAATAGCCACAAAGCTGAACTGTAGAAGTAACATGGTTACTGCGGTTGACATCATGGTTGGAACCTTTTTTTTTGGCTACAATGGTTCAAAAGACTTGGATGAATTTTTCCTGTAATTCAAAGATACTGCTTCAGATGGCTAATCCTGTAAACACAATAAAAACACAACCCAGTATGTGGCTTCTGTTTGTTCGAACCCTGTTAAACATCTCTAGAGATGCTGTGATTTCATGGCAGATGGGAGGTGAGAAGCAACATCACAGTGCAGACTTATCATTACATTGATTAAAATGTGTGTCTGCGTGTGTGTGTGTGTGTGTGTGTGTGTGTGTGTGTGTGTGTGTGTGTGTGTGTGTGTGTGTGTGTGTGAGGGATTGAAGCTACCGCTGGTCTAATCGGTCAGTGTGTTAGCCGAGGCAGGTGCCTGGCAGTCGGGCATGCTCCATGTTGAATCCAGCTCCCGTTGCGTTCATTGATCTTTTATCTCTTAAGAAGTAACAGACAGGGCCTTTGTTTTTGCATCTGTAAACACTGACGGTAGTTGTAGACCTTAGAGTTGATTGTTACTGACTTGAAGGGCTGTGTATATATGGCAGAGAGATGAACAAGTTGCCCTTCAAACTAGTGCTATATTTCTTCTTCACACATATACAGGAATTAGGATAGGTCCTGGCTGCTGGTCCTTCCTTTTTTAGCTCGTCTGGCAGTGCATGCTGTTTCCTCTCTCCTGCTCGACTGTAATTATGCGCCTCTAAGATAAATAGCCGTACTACTGTGATTCTTACACGCCATAAAATAAGCTCCCATAAGTCTTTTCTCTCGGTTTGAAAAGGTTTCCTCACATTCAGCATGCTTCCAGTCGCTCTTTAACTTCCCTCCTATTTTGCATTAGCTGAAATAAAAAGAAGAAGAAGAAGAAGAAGAAGAAGAAGAAGAAGAAGAAGAAGAAGAAGAAGAAGAAGAAGAAGAAGAAGAAAAAAGAGAAGCCACAGACATGAAACCGGAAGGGAAATTCTGCCAGGCTCTGCCACCTCCTCAGATGCAGTACTGAACTATGCAAGGGGATCTTTGAGGAAGCAAAGGGACTTTTAATGAACAGGCCCTTCATTGATCTGTGGACAAAACAGTCGTTAATTATGTGCGGGTGGGCATTTAATTGAGGGAGTGAAACAAGGTTCCTGCTTGCTGAGCTAATGCATGGTCAAGAACGAGGAGAATTTGATTGAGTCCTGTGCCATCTGGGTAAAGGATGAGGCACAAAACGATCGCTCACTCGGACGTTCCTCCCTCTCACACTTTTTTTTTTTTTTCTTATCTGTTCTGTCTGTCTCCGCCTCTCCCATTGTTTGTCTTTTAGTGAGTGACACATGCTGCGTTATTCAGCCCACATTGTTTCCAAATCTGGATGAAATGCGCTCCGTCTCCTTATTTTCCCTCAACATTTGGTTCTCTTTTGTCTTCTCTTCATCCCCGTCTGCCCAGGGCATCTTTGACTCTTTGACTTGTTAATGGCAGCGGTGAGGAAGTGTCTGAAGCGATAGAAAATGAGCATATTGACTCAATGTGCTGTACGTGTGCGCGTTTGTTTATTACAGCAACCGTGTTTCTGTGGTTAGTGCAATCTTGTGTAAATCTTTAAATTTGCAGTTGTCAGTCATCGTCTGGCAGCCAACAGTCTTATATGTCTGCTCGGTGAGTCTTATGTGCACAACTCTCCACCCCAGTTTTCTGTCTGGTATAATGTCTGTGCGAACCCTCGGAAACTGCTCGTCTTCAGCAGTAGTTTCAGTCCTGATTCTAACTGTTATTCTAATTTGAATGGTTATTATGCCCTCTTCTAGGAATTGAGAGATGAAGCTAAAGAGATGGATGAATTGAGGATGACACAAACATTTGCTGATGACAAATAGATAAGATTTCAAATGACGATATGACTTTAAAATATGAAATCCTTCAAGATTAAAGACACAGTTATCATAAAGTATTGATTACAATAATGTATGGCCTGTTGTTTTAGAAGAAAACAACGACACAACAAAGCACAGGAGCAAACTGCAGATATTACATCCTAATAAATGAAGACACACACACACACACACACATACACACACAAATCTGAACACCCTAGGGTCATTTGTGTCTTATGTGTGAGTAATCAATTCCAGTGCAGTTCGTCACATGAGCAACAATATAACCTCCGTCAGTCACATCACAGACACATCTGGAGATGAATGACAGTGTTTAACTGAAGAACTACACAAGGTGTAATCCCTACAGGGGATAAGTTGCGTTGCGCGAGCACGAGTGTATAAGCTCAGCAGGAGTTAGATTCTCATTAAAAGAGGCTTATTTATCTCTACACCTCCTAAAGAATCAAAGCTGGCGCCTTCAAGTCTTTGGGCTGGCAGCAATTACCATACCTATCATGTAGCTTTTATAACGCCTCTTCTGTGTCATGAGAAAGATGTGCCGAGCTATTACTCAAGCTGCCGGCACTTTTCACAAGGTGTAAGCGCTGGATGCACTCTCAACACGGATTTGTGTAAAGGGATCAGTTTCTGTGCATGCGAGAAAAAAAAAATACAACATCAATTTGAGAAGTTAAAAATATAGCGTTGCCTGTTTGGAGAAACGGGAATCGTAGCATTCATAGCTGTAAGCTGCTAACACCTTGAACATTTCAAAACATCAAGCATTTGCCTCAATCATACTGGCACTCAGGTGCATAACACAGATTTGCAGAAAAATAAGAATAATAGTGTCACTTTGTTTAAACCTTAAAATAATCATGCCATTTCTTGAAGGCAGATGTGAAAAAAAAATTCAACAATATGTCGTGATTTCTGACATTTTAGTCCAGATATGTCATCCTTTATCATGCACAGGTGTGTAAAAGGTAAATACATATCCAGTAGATTATTTGGCTCGCATCAGCTCAGTAAACCGAAACCGAAACTAATTTTGTCTAATTTTCTTAAATAAAGAAAACTCAGCCTATCATACAACTTTAAGTGTTCACATCCAGTGTGAACGTGGACACTGGCCCACTCGATGTGTGCGATGCCACGAGAAATTGCAATCAGCAGAAGATCATTTCCATCTCACATGACAATAATGTTTGAAAAGGTGTGAAAACAACATCATGCTGATCTCAAATGAAAATGGTTCCTCCACGCTGCGAGTGATTGGAAGATTCATTATCAATGACTCAAGTCATACTGACAGTATTTTTAGCGCTAGTTTAACTTCCAGTGCTATTCCTCAGAGAAATATGAGCACTGATCATGTATGATGAAACACAGAGCAACTCCTTGGACTTGGGGTATCCAATGTTAATTTAGCATATGAAAAGATATGTCTTTTTATTATCCCAGGTTGAGCTATACCTCTTTAATAATGCACACACTCCTACAAATGTTCACCTCAGGCTCTGTTGTAGAAAAATTCCTCTGCTGATAGTATTGTGTGACTAGCTGTAATATCCTACTGCTGCTCTGAGGGCTATTACTGTCATACTATCCCAACAGGGTGTCATTAAATGGCTAGCAGCTGCAACTATTTGTTTTTTTCCTGCGGCAGCACAACCCGCATAGCTGTGTTTGTGTCTGTGTATGAGCACGGAGAGGAATGTGTGCCTGTGTGTGTGTGTGTGTGTGTGTGTGTGTTTAACATGCAACATGTATCATGTGTGTTTGTGTGTAATCTACAATACTCTTTTCACCCGGGGTCTCTGACCTCCCATTGCTGTATGATGAATGGGTGGCACTGTTGTGCATGTGTGGCCTCAAAATGAAACGGTCGGCTAGCTGCTGTGTTCAGACACATCATTACCCGTATGGATCTATTGATTGTTTTGCTGGTGTGTTTTTCTATTCTCTCTTTGTATTGTTCTTTTCAAATATATATATATATATATATATATATATATATATATATATATATATATATATATATATATATATATATATTTCAATTAGCTGCACTTTCACACACATTAAACACCCCTGCTGAATGATTCGCACGTCTGAAGTACGGTTTGATGCATTGTCATTAGAGACTGTCCTCAATGGGGGAAAAACAACAACACCGATCATTCTAATCGGAAGCTTTTTGTTGATGTGTGGAGAATTATTCCTCTGCCCCCCCACCCCCCAAAAAAGTCTGTATTGATTGTTTGTTCATATGAAATGCTTTTTTTTTTTTTTTTTTTTACCATCGGTGGTAGTAGCATCGTTATTCTGCTGAAAAACATTTTTAATAAAATTGCTTCTGGCACAGATTGTTCATTCAGGTATGTTGACCCTGTGGTGACTTACAATGTATAGTGGCTACAGCCATCCCTTCTTTTTATTGTGCCATTGTGCCATGAACTATAATTCCTCAATAGATGCACACACATTGTAAGTTGCACATATACTGTGTATGTACTGGTGCCTTTAACGGACATTTAATAAATAGATAGACCAAAGTAAAAGCCTTAAAGCTGCCGTGCTGTGAAAATAACCAAAATAAGGTGACATTGAATTCTTACACTAATTTGGTTATACTGACTTGTTGCTTGATTTCCCCAGTAAATAAATTACTGAGGGTATAGGTGAGAATTTGCAAGCATGAAGTGAGCATGAAGTATTAGTCCCCGTAATGGTCTGTAACGGATTTTACCTGAGGAGTCATCATTTGCTGTATCTTAAAATCAACATTAATTGATCACAGGGTTTATGTAGGCTTTACGTGATTAGTGTGACATGAATGCATGTGTGTGTGTGTGTGATGTGCTCTATGTGCGGTCAGCGGCAAGGAAGTTACTTGCAGTCGTACATGGCAAGGTGAACCCACACACCTTGAAGGCCTCACTGTCTCCAACTCAACACTGTTTTTTAACACTGTAATCCTTTTACGTTACAGGTGTCTTTATCAATTATTGAGCAAATCACTCACCTTATATTAAATCATAGCATGGGTTCGAAAGTTTCATTTTAAGTGTTTAATTGAACGTTATGCTCCATACAAGTTGGGGTGAAGGGTATCCGTTGCTCATCTGTAAATAGATAACTCCTCATTTGAATAAGAATACAGGACACATTTCTACTCGATGCCAAAAACCAATCAGTCCTCACGCTCCAGTGCAGTTGGACCCTCCCTCCCTCTCTCCTACCCCACACAGACTCCTGCAACCTGACAGGAGATTTTCAATTTCCAGCAGCGATCTTTGCTAACAACCCTGGCCCAGCAGGATCTATACGGCCATTACCATTCATAGGAACAACACGAAACAAGGCCGAGCAGATGTCCCGTAAGACTAACAGCAAATGCATGGTCTTGTCTGCTCGTGTTAAATCAACATCATGCTCCGTTTAATTATGTCTTTTCACTCGAAACTTTGCTCCCACTGTTTGTGTCTTCGCTGTCTGTGAAATGTGTCTTCTCTGAAGTGGGATGAGACGAGCCCTAATGCTTTATTTTGGCAATGCAGCACGACAAACTTAGAGGACACTGATTGCTTGTGTCCTCCACTCTAATGCTCCTGTTAATTCTCCAATGAAGCTGATTGCCACATTCAGATGTGGAGGGGGGTTAGTGAAGGAAACTGTTAGCGGTGCAGCGACGAGGTCCTGCCATTCATTCAACCACTGAGCTGATTCACCCCTTGTCTCCCCCCCCCCCCTCCACCTCGGTCTCTCGCTCTCCTCCTCCCAACCTCTCCATCTCTTCCTTTTTCTGTCCCTTCCACCGCTTCACATAACGCTCCAGGAATTAAATTAGAGCTCGCAAAATCTTCAGACATGCTTATTACCGGGCTGGCATTGTTGTAATGTGTCTGACCTTGACCTGTTAGGGATTAATCCAAGCAGACAGGGCTGAGCGGGCACCCTGGCTGATTCCCATTCAGAACGCAGACACCAGTTGTGTTTACCAATCTGAGATGGAAGAGGAGAACAAACAACACGTAGCGGCTCCTCAGTCAGGGAGAGCAGTTTGGACTGGACTCACTGTGTCACTTCAAAGACGAAAAGAGAGAGAGTTGTCAATGAATGTGTGTGTTTGTGTGTGTGTTTGTGTTGAGGATGCACAAACCCGCGTTCTCAATGTTTGTGCGGTCAGCGTACCAACCTCAGTGTGTATTTCAACATCTCATGTGTGTCTTTGCAAAGGTTGAAACGGAAAGAACACTTCCCAGCCCGTGCGGGCCACAGTTAGGTTTGGAGAGCGGCTGCACGGGATTTGAGTTTGGTTTGGACAACTAATATGTGTTGTGTAGTGAACCAGTGTGGATGGCTAATGGGGCCAAAGTGGGCTTCAATTCGGGCCGAGCAACTACCCTGACGACTTACATGAGTCATTTTGTCTGCACCGTTCGGGCCGAAGGTAGGCGAAGCCTGTGTGTCAATGAATATTAATATATTATTTTTGCATTCTTCTCATTTTCATCCCAGTCAATCCCTCGCATTATTTAATATAGAAAGCAAACATTTACACAAGGAATTGTCAATATACAGACACAAACTAATCCAACAAGCTTATGATGTGAAAGCAATATTGGTTTACAGTACTGACCTGCCATAAGCAGCCATATATGCAACCCCGCCAAAAAAAAAACATTGCATGCAGACAAACTTAAACTTCAGCAAAAGGCAATACAATGGCATATGAATTAATAATTAATTAAAACAATACAGTGGCATATTGAAATGAAGCAAAAAATAAATAAATTAGAGCTACAAACAAAATGTAGATTTGACTGTGCAAATGTATTAATGAATATTCAACTTTGTATGTATTAACACAACATCATACATGATAATTTGGTGTGCTTTAACAAGAACAACAGAATGAAGCAGCACGGAAATGGATAAATAAATCATTGGGAAAACAAATACATAATAAAGTGTTTCTTTTACAATGTTAATCTTGTACAGAACCGGCAAGGGCAGGAATACAAAACCCTCACTCTCCCACACACACGCACACACACACACACACACACACACACACACACACACACACACACACACAAACACACACACACACGCACACACCTGACAGACAGAGTGGAGGTACGGACCCCAGCATCCTGTGTGTAATATAAATGTTTGGCGTGGTGTACAAGTTTTCTGATTTATGTTCTTCAAAGAACATGAGCCAATGCCAATGAGTCTGAGTTTGAAAAAAATAATGAATCATATCATTTTTTTGTTGATTAAAAAAAAACAAGGGTTTCTAGACAGAATTGAAATGCACTGGAAACCACAACGGGGCTTTGGAGCCACATATTTTGTTCCAAAAAGAAACACGACTTTCCATTTCATTTGCAGGGTTGTTACATTACAGGCACTGGAATATATGATTCCATTGTGAGTGAGGTGTTGGTGTCTCAGCTATCCTGAAGCATCCTAAACTAAAACAACATGCAAAGTGAATTCTTAACTGGAAAGGTGACGCTTCCCCAAAATAGGACAATATACTCCGCTTCTATGTAGGTCATTAGTTCTCAAAATCCTCCTTTTTCAACGTTGCTAATCGGTTGCCTAAATTTAGTAATCCTGTTGGCAGTGAGGGCAGAGATTCTCAGAGTTTGGCTCCTACGACACTTCTGAGGAGCCTGCAGAAATGTTGTCTAGTTAGCTAGTTACGACTTCAAATTAAGAAATAGCTCAACGGGTTATACAAATAGTGGCGTTGCGTCGTTGTCATTGACCCACAATTGTCTTTTGTACAATAAGCGATGCATTTTAAATATTACTTGTTGAAGCATAGATGCTATTTTTGGGAGAATATGTTTTTTTTTCTGAGGGTGTAAACTATTTAGAACTCTATAATGCACAAACGCTGCTGTTGGATTTAATTAGACCGTCTATATGCTACAGAAGTTGTGTGCTTACCCGGGCTGCAAGTAGAACAGAATATCCTAAGCATTTCTAGCGTGCTGAGTCGTATTTATCACAGAAATATGGAAAACAAAAAGAAATGAAGTCATCTGGCTTTTCAGTTCTTGCCATGGCTGCAACCTTGAATGCCTGACCACCTCCCCCCCCCCCCCCCCCGGTCCATTTCATTGGCCCTATAGCCCTTTATAGCCCAAAAATATTATTTATTTTCTGTATCTTATTCTGTATCTTATTCTCTCTCCCTTGTTCCACTTCTTATTCCTGCAAATGCAGAGACTTATCTTCTCCGTCCCACTGTTTTGACCACATTTCTGTGTCCCCGTGTCTCTCTCTCTCTCTCTCTCTCTCTCTCTCTCTCTCTCTCTCTCTCTTCCCTTTCTCTTCCTCTCCCCGTGTCTTTGTCTCTATTCCTCTTTTCTCCTCCAGCAATGTTTTGTGATTGGCAGCTGAAGCTTGACTGCAGTAGAGTTAATAGAGAATAGAGAGAAATACCTGGAGGATTTACAGCTGAGTGGAGACGCACAAATAAGATAATGACTTGGGAATAACAATTTCGCTGCACCGTTTGGGAAGGCACTGGAGAGAGAGAGGACGAGACAGAGGGAGGAAAGAGAGAGAGAGAGAGAGAGAGAGAGAGGCGACAGACAAAGAAAGCCTTGAAGACAGCGAGGAAGAGAGGGAGAAAAAGAGACAGATATAAGTGGTGAACAGATTCCAAGGGCGGCCCACTTAACACAATTTTACTAAATTGGAGAAAATAGTCAGAACCCCTGTGAGTTTTCCGAAAAGATAAGCAATGTATTTGGAGACAAGTGGCACTGATGAACTAAAACAGTTATTTTCCCTCCTGATGCATTTTTCTTCTGGAGGGAAAAGTCTGGTTGATTGCTGACCATATCTTTTGTTTCCTAACGGGATACAATAGACATTTTGAATAATAATAATAATACGCACAGTGTTCTTTGTATGTGTGTGGTGTGGAGTGTCTGCGTTGGTGTTACGTCTAGCTTGTTTGCACATCCCTCATTTGAAACAATGGCTTAGTACCAATGGAAACCATTTTTTTCCCACAACGAGAGAAGCGCCTGGTGAGTAGAGATAACCCACTGAAATTCATAATGTCCTAGCATCACCAGACAGGAATGGGTCACCCATCAAAACCATAATCTACAGTCATTTGGTTGTCAGAGTTGTTGGTTGAGTTATAGAGTCTGGCGGCACTCGGAAGGCCTTCTTACGGGACCTAATCTCAGACGAAAGACAAGGGCTCTCGGTGATATCATTTTCCCCCTCTCGCTTCACTGCTCTGTCCCTCCATCATCTCTTTGACATCACTCAATGCTCAACAAAGTATCTAATGAAGCAGAAGAGGAGAGAATATTTGCCCAGTAATTAAGAAAAATGAAAAGAAGTGGAGTTTGAAAGCTGACACGGGTGCACACTATAATTGTCCTCAACTTGACGTGGGAGTGTGGCATAGGCTATACTTTTCCAGTACACTCTTCTTAGATCAAGTCTCATTAGCTTCTCACTCGGCCGCCCCAAGGTGTCCGTCTGTCACACGATTCCATTCTCTATTCGCTTCTCCATGTGTCTCTCTTCACCTCCCCAGTCAAGTCATTAAGTCATTTCTAATATTTGCCGACAAATTGAGGATCTATGACGAGAAAAAACAAAACAACGCAGCTAAACTGAAAGCCATTTTCGGTTCTGTTGTGTTTTATCTTAGAGACTAACACAACTTATAATCAGTTTCTTTCATTGTAAAAACTGCAACAAACCTAAACCATGTCTTACAGGTCAGCTACACTGGTTCAGATATTTCTATTAATCTTAAAAACAACACTAAACAAGGAACAGAGTTTAAAGCGTTCTCTTTAAATCATCTCATTAAACACGTTCTGGAAAATCCACATAAAAGGCAGAAACGCTGACCTCAGATTATTAGCTGAATATCCAGCACTGAACGCACAGCTTTGTAAGTGCGTGCAACTGCTTGTGATTATTAAAGCAAATGTTTCTCTTGTTGAGAACACAGCTAGAACACAGTCTTGAGAATCTCCTCAGAAATTCATAATCCAGTTTGTCCTCGGCCCCCACGTGAGAGGACGGAGAAGCATAAAGTTCAGGCTCCATGTTTGTTTTTATTCTTTCTTTATTAGATTCTGGGAGACGGAGAAGTTAGCCCGAGCAAATCATATTTGTGGTTAGCTTACCGGACGTTCATCAGAACGAGGGCAATGTACATTTTTCATAACAGCAGGGTCATCTAATTATTATTCACTTTGTATCATTTCATAATTCTGACAGTTAAAACCATATATTTTTATACTATGTGTATTTATTATGTACATTACTAGTCATAACTAAAAGTCAGAATATCATAGATTTGATGATAGCCTCTAATGTTTTTTATTGTTCATGCATGTAGTTAACATTTACCAGTTTTTAGGAATCGCATCAGTTTCTTAAACAGTATATCTATTTTTTCTGGGATTTAGAGGAGTTACGACAGACAAATCGCTACCATTGGCTGTTAGGTAATCAAAGCAATTTATAGTTAAATAAAATCTGAAGTATGGTATTATATCTCAGAGGAAATTATTAAAAGAGGATGGATGACTAATTCAGTGCCAGAAGTAGAATTTGACCTTTCATTTTTACATTGATTAACACCATTTTTACATCTTAATTTTGTGACATTTAGATAATTGCAGAGTATTATTTTTCAAATTGCATGATAGTAGATTGTTTGTATTCGCAAATTCATTAATTTAGTAAGATAAATGATTAATACATGGACCAGTACTTGTATAGCACATATTATTGTGTAATTTGAACAGTTTTCCTCGTCATTTATCCATTCATAAATCAGGTGAATCCTTAACGTAGCTTGTCATACATTACATCTTCATATATTTCATGTTACAACTTTTACTGTCGAACACCCATATGGCTTATAATCTGGTTCTTATATTTTCTGAAGGCTGCAGACTTATTTATTTTTTTTAACAAAAAAAAAAAGATCACAGCTCCACTATTATGAAATAGTGAAGAAAAACAGGAACGTAATCTTTGCAATCTCTGAAGCAATGTTCGCTTTGCATCATATCGTACACACCAGCAAAATTAAATATTCCTACTTTACAAAGTCCAAGAAGTCACGCTAACTCGGATGAATGCAACCCTCCCTCCCGCCTTACAAACACAGATACTGTCCTCCTGCCGGTCCACTCGAGGCCACATGCTGTGATTCTGATTGACTTCTGATGGACAGTATTATTTTTATGACGGGCAATAACAACTTCATCGCAGTCCTAATGACGGTGATCATAATGCTGGGAATTCACTCTCCCAGTATCCGCTTGATAGCCGTGCGGCAACCTCAGCAGGGAGTGAGTGAGCTGACTTCAAAGGTGTGATTTACCTCACAGTGGAGTGCGGGGCATTGCAGCACCCGTGGGCGGCTGTCATTTTCTTGTTGAACTTCTCCTTTTTGATCCTGTAGTTCAATATTAGTGCTGTTCGCCGGCTGGGTACTCATGGACTGAGAGAAACGGCTGTAAAAGGTCTTCAGGGGATTTTCTTTTGCGTTGCTTATACCTTCCCCTCCATATGAGGTGTCTCTACAGATAGTCCGTCCATGTTGTAATATTACTATGATGCGGATGTTGGCCATACACTTTAGTGCCAGTTTGGATTAGAAAGTGAGGAAAAGTTACATATAGGGCTCATCTTGAAATACATATTGATCAGTTCGCCGGTAAACGCCATGACTTTGCGAAGCCGCCAATCAAACCATCGCCCACTCACCCTTGTCTCCACTTAGACTCCTTCCTGCACAGGCCTGGTCATTTTTATGCAAAAACATTGCCTTTTCTGCCTCGAGGAGAATACAATGAATGGATTGATTAGGCAATATCATAATGGGGGAGAGAGACGATGCGCCTGTCAGTCAGACAGCGGGCAGTGTCTGGTAGAGAAAATACGCCCATGCAGCAGAATCACTTTGCTCGACGATAGGGGGCACAGACCGGTGGTGAGGAGGAGGAGTCAGAGAAGAAACAGAAACTGTTCGGGTGAAAGAAGAGATAAAAGAGAGACTTACGTACAAACTGGAAGCCAGATATTGCACTTGAGGGTTTTAATAATTTCATGTGTTACTTCTTTGTTGGTGAGAGTAAAGGCAGTGTGAAAGTAACAAGATACGGAAATAACACAGGATAAAAATAACTACATGTTCTCCTCGTCTATATGACTCTATCATGTAACACTTAGCAGAACCGTGGAAAAATGTGTGGATACCTCGGCAGTGTTTTACCCGTCACGTTGTGTTGGATCTCAGTCAGTAAATTCATTCGAGCTGTGATTCTTTTCAATGACAAGTTGTGTTTATTGTCTCATGTGTGATGGTCAGATTTGTTTGAGAGATTATTTTGTATTTTAACACATAATGACGTTGGTCGTGTCAGAGCTTTTTAGCAGGTTTAACGGTCACAAATCACTGTCAGGACAATACAGATGTTTCTTTTGTCTCTCTACAATAAATAGGTGTTGTGAATAAAGCTGTTATTCTGTTAATATTTTGTTATTAAGATAAAGGGACATGTTTGCTTACGTTAGCATATTAACAAGGACATTGTGAGGAATTTTGATTAAAAAACAATGACATTAAACATTTAGGTTTGTACCCTTTTGTTGCTTTCGTCCCGACTGATGAGACCAAAAGTAACAATATGGAGTATTTGCTCAAAGTAAAATTCTGCCAAGGAGGTTTATTGGAGCTTATTGGTTTATAATGCACATATATTAAGTTGTTGTTAATCTTAAAAACCCAAACTTCACATCAATGCATGAAGCTGGTGACTTTGAATCCTCTCATGAAAACAAAGGCTTCCAGCTGACAGCAGTGAACGTCTTTATTTATATACTGGCAACAAATTGGCCAGTAGGACATTCATAATCAGTTTATTTGCATTACGTGCCACTCTGTGTGTTCCCCTGTCCTTTAATGTCTGGTATAGGAACTAACCCAGAGGGTCAAGGGTCCCACAGCAATGGCATTTCACGTTTCACACACGTCTGACTGATATAAATGCCATTCTCTGGGCCTGGTAGTCATTTACAGCAGGAACAAGTGCATTATAAACCTATAAGGAACGAAGCCTCCTCATTGCCATCCCATTTGTTTTGCTGCTGGACAGAAAGAGCAAATTTGCTTGTATCCGAAGCTGAGGCAATTTGTTTTATTTGACTTCTCGCCCCATAAACTGTCAACTGTGGTTCTCCTAACCGAGAAGAGGTTTGCTACAGAAAACAAATGGCTACCGTAATAACCCTCTCCAACAGAGTTCACTTTTGGGGTGTAAACTGTGTATTTAACCAAGAGCGTTTGCCCTGTTTATCAACTACGACTGAGTTTACCCCCGTGCTTTTCCCTATATCTTTGCATGGATCTCATCATACCGTCCGAAGGCTGTTAGAGATCGGGGAACAACTTGAAATATTTCTTCAGAAAAGCCCTCAACAATTTCTGGAAGTGTGTATTGTCACAATTACACCTCAAACACGTCCTCGACACTACTATTGGTGTCTACGTATGTGCCTATGCGTCCACTCGTGTCCGTGCCCGCTGAAGTGAGACGGAGAAACATTTGTGCTCATGTGTGTGAAACTACGAAGAAGTGAATGTTCAGCCAACTATTGATTTTGGAGAAGGCTCTCACCGAGATGATGAGGCGGTATGTCCTGTGAAGTGCCTATTATGTGAAATCAGTTGCCGTTGCATGATTCTGTGTGCTCTATATTCATTGCTTCCAGTTCTCTAAAACGGCTTTGGCTGCATTTGCTCAGGATGCGCTCGTTGCATTCAAATCCCCGATAGTTTGACGAGCACGCCGGCGCCGAAACAGGATTTCCAGGTGCATCCACCTTGATTGTTCCAGCTCTTAGCCAAATTGGATTAATTGTTTTGATTTTCTTTGCCCTTCGCAAGATGTAAAGTCGGATTTGTGTGGAACACCACCAATTCTGCGGTGTTGTATTCTTTAAAGAAACTATCTTTCTTTTGCCGCAATGCTAACGCCGAGCAGGTGCCGGTAATCTTCATTATTAGCTGCTTTGAATATAGAGTGGAAGGAAGTTTTTTATGTCTCTAAATATGATCCAGGATATAGGATCCAGGGTTTTAAGCACAAGCTTGTAGTCAATTAAAAAATAACATTACAACTGGTGTTGTGTAGCACATTGTAGTGTAAAGCATTGTATCTTGATTATTTTGCAATAACAGTGAAGGTACTGGGCTGTTGAAAACATGCTTCCAATGCTTTGCAGTTGATACAGTTATACACAAGGAGAAAGGAGATAAATGTCTTTACAGAACTGTTTTAATTTCCTTACAAAGAAAGACAAATTAAAATTGAAAAACTGTACGACTAAAAATGTAAGAAGTGCACAGAAACAGCGGTCCAAAGCAGCAAACTAAGCAGTTTGTCAATGCACTTAGGACATGAAACTGATGGCGAAAGAGCCTCATCTAGTTTTAGATATTGGTAAGAGGAAATCAACCTCTGCCAAGCAGGCTAAAATCAATTCCAAGATGGTAAATGCATACACATGTAGCGGAAGAAATGCTGCTCAATACAGTCTTTCAGAGAAATTCTGAGCAAGATACAAACAGCAAAGGAAGACCGCTGCAGCTTTCAGCAAGTGAATCATGTGAGTCATGTGAGTAAAGAAATGTATTTAATCAATTTCCTTTCTCGACTTCCTCAACACTTGCATTTGCTGAAACCCGCAGGTGAGAATGCAAACAGCTTGTATCCTGGCCGTTGACATTTGACATGAGGTTTCCTCTAATTTCTGAGCAGCTCAGTAAAAATTACTGTTATACAACTCGTCCCCGGGCTTGCAGGCTTGACCTTTTTCCGCAAATAACATGTCCATTTCCCTTAATGTGAAACAATGATGTAATTTCCTCGTGTCTACTCTGAACACAACATTACGATAATCTCGCATGAACTGCAAGACCTGTGAACTTTTGTAAGTGCATGATTGTGTTGTTTTTTTAATATATAATTGAGGAGGAAGCCGGAACTGCATGGCAACAATAACGTCACCAAACTCTCCATGGATTTGCTTATATTTCTTCACTGCAATTTTTTTTTTTTCTTTTTCCTATTTGGGATCTGATCATCCGTCCTTGGCGAGGGTGGTGCTGCAACCAGGATTTGAGAAGAAAGGCATTTGGGGAGGCCCACACACACACACAGACACACACACACACACACACACACACACACACACACAGACAGACACACACTCAACCATCACAGGGCTGTGGAGGGTGCGAAGAAACACACAGTCGGGTTCGGTCCTTTCTGACCACAATCTGGCCTAATGGGAATCTTATGGCTGAGTGCGCCACACAGCACACAGAGTCAGGATGTATGGTCATCTGGTAAAAGCATTGCAGCAGGAAAAATGAAGTACACAGGGGGGGGGAAGTAGGGCAATACTGTGGGAGGAGGGAATCCGGAGGACAGAAAGATGGAGGATTGAAAAGAAACAACTGGGTTGATATAAAACAATGGTGTCTCTTCTTTTTGAGACACGAGAGTTACAGTTCTCAAATTGCCTTTTTCACACATATGTGTATGGAGGCCAGTAATTGTTATTCGTTCGTTGTTACTTTTGAGATTGTCTTTCGTCGCGTTGGTTTTCTGGATTCCCAAAGAGATGAAGAGGAACGTTGAACAAACATGTGACTGCCTCCAAAGTCCTATTGACATGTCTATTCCCCTGAATATATAGAATGATTAAAGATTGTATGTAACATGATTATAATCACAGCGGCTGAAGTGTGATCAAAGTGAGGGAGGGATTAAACACACACACACACACACACACACACACACGCACAGGAGGGAGAAAAGGTGAGGGATAAACAGACATTATGAAACGGATTAAGAGATTACTCCAGAACAGGATTGTTTTCATTAATGAAAAAAAGAAACATTAATAACACATAGAAGAAATGTAAATTTTGGAAAGACACTTTCACCCATGATTTTATGAGAACTCTGCTTGATAAATACCTATTGGGCTTTTACTAATATGCTTGCAAGTTCAGTACACAGTCATTTAAGTATTAAAACAGAACTTCCACGGCAAGCTGTAATGTACAGGTCTTTTTTTTTCAGTTTGTGTTCTTTCAAACACAAATATGAGATAACGTATATGAGATAACGTATATTCAATTTAATTCAATTCAGTTTATTTTTTATAGCCCAAAATCACAAATACAAGATTTGCCTGGGAGGGCTTCACAATCTGTACATGTGATTACGTATATGAGATAATATTCTAATAGAGACAAAAGCTGAGGCAATAATGGTAAAATATATACAATAATAAACTCTGCTCTGAATTTCAAAGCAATACCTTTCTATTCATTATTTTGTTCTTCTCGCTCTATGTTACGCCGTGAGGAGGGAAGCTTAATGGTACAACACATTTAGTTGCATTGATTCATTAATTGATTAGATATGAATTAGTTTATCGTAAGTGTCCAAATTTTTTTCTTTTCTTATGGCTTTTTTGTTGTTGCTATAGAAAACACAATTGCCATTTAGTCAAGAGTTAAAATTTCGCCATTCAGTCACCTAGTCGCTCTATTATTGCTTGATTTTGCATGAATTAGAAGAAATACATCATCTTGGCTTTTAAGTAAAGCTGATGAATATATAGGGACAAATGTTCTATAATTTCCTCTGTGAGTGGTGGGATATTGTCCCTCTCACAACCTGTAGTGAGACCAGGGTGCAGGGTTTGTGTGGAGGCGTTGGATGAAGCTCATCCAATGGTGCTCTACTTCAGCATCCTACTCTATTTACCATAGCATGGAGACATTTAATCCACCTCAAAGTGTGGGCTGTACGAGATGTGTAGGTACCTTGCTGAGGTTCTTATTTGGTTTGGCCTGCTTCTACATTTTCTCAAAACTTTGTACTTTAACTTCCTCACTTAGCTGTGCAACATCAATTTCTGGAGAAAAAAAACAACAACATCCAAACAACCCTCATCGCTTCAGTTTCCTGATTTGGCCCTTCAATACGCCGCGCTTACTCCAAAAACATTGGTGAACACCTCCTGAGTCTTAAATATCGTGAATCACGATATTGCTTACAGAGGGAATGAAGGATGGCAAATTGAGAAAAATTGGATGACACGATGTGCAACGCTGAATTTGCCCTCCATACTTATATGTCTATTTTTATGTTCATATACAAGGAACAAATATAGTTTGAAACACTTGTTGAAAATAATTGCCTTTCCATGTTGTTGCAGAGTCTTTCCAACATTAATAGCTTTACACGCCAGAACAAGATGCACAAGAAACCGGTGCCCATGGCACTGTATAACCATTTATAGGAAGATGTTGTCAGGACTCCATGCCAAGTGAACCTAAGGCTAGTGTGCAATAGCGTAGGATTCTATTGCTCGGAAATGCTCAGTGTAGGAAGTGTATCCTTCTGCTCCAGACTAGTCTGCTGGTCTACGATGAATCAATCTTCCTTTCGTAGCACGATGCTCAACTTGTTAACATCACAGCATTTCATCCAGCTCGCTTGGTTTTGCATTTGCATTGGCTGGAAAAAGCTCCGATAGGACCCTCTCAGGACAACTAGCAACCACTGGTGCCTAAGTATAGTCGGCCTGAAGCGAAGGGCAGAGTCAGAGCAGTGTGTTGACAGACACCGGTGCTCTTCCACCATCCCGAGCCCATGTGTACTGACAGCTGTCAACTACCTTGGACATCACCTGCCTTTCACGAAGACACGCGCACACAGCGACTGTACATGGATTTGTGAACACACACGGTGACAGGTGGAATATTCCTTTTGCACACATGCATGGACACAAGCAGAAGTAGAGAGACACACACACACACACACACACACACACAAAGTCAGGCCTTTGGCTTAGACTCTTAGTGCGGGTCTCCCCCTCCAGATCCCACTGCCCTTTCCTTTTAATTTGTTGCATTCATATGCTGCCTCTCCTTCTCTTTCTCGCTCTTCTTCCCCCCCAGCACCTCCCCCCGTATCTCTCTCTCTCTCTCTCTCTCTCTCTCTCTCTCTCTCTCTCTCTCTCTCTCTCTCTCTCTCTCTCCCAGCCAAATCTGGGAATACAGAGGGCCAGCCACCCGTGAGATGAGTGATTTAGTAATTGTGCAGCTGGCAGCCTAGGCATGGGGGCCTGTGCAGCAGTAGTGGACACTGTGGCATGTATGGGCGCAAAGGCTAGCCCAATGGGGACGGGCAAGAGGAAGACAGACAGGCAGAGATGGAGAGACAGGCCGAGAAAAAAAAGGAACAGTGGTAGTTATGAATTAAGGGAAACGATCTTGAAGAAAAATGAATGGACGTAAAGAGAATGGGTGCAGGCTCATCTTGGTATGTCGGTGGAAGCGTTTGACTTTTGAAGAGTAGCAGCAGTATTGACATGGGAGATAGGGAGCAAGTGAGGAGGATAGATAGGTGGTGGGGGAGGGCTGGGAATTGGAGAGAAAGGGAGGGACGGGGGTGGAAAAGCAGCAATTAGTGTAATTAGGAGACGAGCTTTAGCAAGGCACTGACAATATGTCACCTCTCATTATAACCCATAAGCAAACACAGCAGCCTAATGCAAGACAGCACCCATTCTCTAGACAGATCCCTGTGTCAATGCAGATTTTGTTCTCCCCAGTCACGCTCGGCTGCATATCATTGACTTGCCAATACAACATGGGGTTTTGGATTCAGAATATAGAGTCCGGTTGGGGAGAGAGAATGAACCAAACAATAGGAAAAAAACAACTATGCTGCTGGAGTAGAGGAGGTTTGGCAGCCACATAGAAAGGCGTCTGGATCGTTGTTGAACTACACGAGGACTGATTCATTCAGATGGATGGAATGTGTTCGATGTTTGTGCAGAGATGGTTTGAATTAAGGATTATATGTTGTGGCCTGTTGGAATCGATGTTAAGACATTTATGGCATGAGAGGACAATTTTATGGACTGTGTTAACACATGATTAAACAATACTTTATCTATTTTTCTCTTTTTTTTTCAACAAATACTTCCATGACGAACAGAGCACAATATAACTGATAACTTTAAAGTTCATTTCAAGTTTCAGATGTGTGTATTATTAATGATCGTCTGCCTGCCTAGCAGGACCATCATTTCTGCACATTTATGAAAATTTAAACCATTTCCATGAGGCTGTACACTTGTTTTCAAGGCCCTTCCACATTCGGAAGCAACCAGTTTTCTGTATCCTTTTATTTTATTCATTTTTTCCCACTTCCGTCTCGCAGCAAACAGCCCATTAAAACTTTACCATTGCTAGATACTCTACATAAACAGACATGTTTTCTGTTGTGCCATTTTTTCCCCTCCTCTGTGACATGGCACGGGGCCGCTGAGCCAAGTGACTGTGACAAATTGGGATTGGAAATGACAAAATAGGCTATTTAATAGGCATGGCAGAGGGGATTGGACTCTGGTATCGGGTTCACTCGTATAAGCAGACTGTCTGAACTCCTCCTGGGCCCGGCTTTGATGGCAGCTTTCATCCATCTGATGGGGAGACTCTGGCAATGGAAGATGGAGCCGATGGAGTCTCGCTATCTCTGGTGTGAATGTGTTAAGCTTTGCATGTGTGTGTGTGTGTGTGGGTGCACAAGGATGTTTTTGAGTAAATGCAAAATCAGTGGACCCATCAATCTGAGGCAAAGATATACTGTGGGAGAAAACATGGTCATGTGTTAACCTCAGGCTGTTAACTTCCAAATATAAACCTTCTCTACTATAGTAATCACTGCCATTATTTGTCACAGTGGCCCTTGAAATGAGACATTTTTTATTAGAAAGAGAGGCTGCAATACTCCCTAATGATACCAGGCTCAACTGAGTTGCCACATTCTTTGTTTGGGTATATGAGGATGCAATGAGAAATGTTGGTGTGTGCATGACAATGTGCCAAAAACACAGGAGGAGGTTAATGAAACATCACACAACACTGACCTGAGAAAATTTGTTTTAAAGTAATACAGGAAGAAGCAAAACATAAAATACATAAAGAAATGAAGGGAGAGATGGATAAAGTATTCAGAAAAAACGAGGACAAACAAATAAACCTGCAGAGGTAGCCTAACCGAGGGAACCTGCTGAGACTGTTAAGCATACAACAGCCCCCCCCCCCCCCCAAAAGGCAATAAAAGAACAAATAAATGTGGCAGTAGAGTGCAAAAGAAAAATGAGTGAGAAAGACTTTGCGGATGGGCAGAGAGCATAAGGGATGATAGAAAAGGTGTAAGGGCAAAATACAACTAAACAAAGTGACACAGAGAAAGAATGGAAGGCTGAAAAGCAATAGGTTTTAGAACTTGTTGACAGTGACTTAGACACAGACACAGAGACCAAAACAGAGAAGGCAAAGAGGTGCATTGAATCTATAATAAGATGGTGAAGGAAGGTGAGAAATGAAGAGTGAAGAAGAGAACTAATGGTAGGATTGGTGATGGAGGAACTGAGAGAGGCTCCGTGTGGTGCACACGCTTGCATACATTATTAAAATCAAATGTTTATACTTAAGTTTTCATACATTTTCTCTGTATATGGTTGCAGACAGTGTCTGCATGCATTGACTTTTTGCATTATAGCAGTCTCCCGTGAAGAAAAAAATAACCTTTCAGCCCAACGGGAGCACACATTTTTGACCGAGTCCAATACACACCAATGTCTGTAAAAACATAAATTATACATTAAATCATGGAATTTCCTGCTAATGGGTAGTTCAATTCAAAGACGAATTCCAACTGTTTCTGCCTCAAAACATTGCATCGTTACAATTTAGTTCCAGGCTATAACTCACAGCTGCACTGCACTCGGACTAGTCCAGCTAAGCTGTTAGCGACTGTCATGTTTGAGCTCAGACCTGTCGCTTCCACTAATGGGTAGAGTCAACTCCAGACTTATTATAATAGTTATGATTTAGGAATTGTTTAAGCGAGTCTGCTTGGCAATGAAATTTGAGTTTCTAACTTTACAGCCTACAAAGACCTTGAACCTCACCATGCCAACAGTTCATTAGCTATGTGAATGGATGCGGTGTTTGAACAAATTCATCTTAAATACTCACTTGTGTAAAGCTTTCTGAAAGCTCATGTCACGATTCCCTTCAGACTTCAGGGTTTGCATTATTTCTGCAAGTATGTGTAAATATAAAAAATAAAGTATTGGGCATTCAAATGTTGACCTACTAATGGAAATAAATTAAATGCAATGCATTTAATTTTTTTTTAAAGATATTCCTCCCAGTACATAAAGGCATCTGAGGAGGTGTTGTCTGCTACCTGTTTTGTCAGCTTTTGTCAAGTGTCTCTGCATTAACTGTCAGTGCCTTAGAAATAAGCCAGTGTGATCTGCTTTCCATGGAAATCACTGACAAATGATCCAAATCATTGAGACTGATTCATAATGTTCCACCCAAGTTAAACTGTGTTTCCATGAAAAAAGAAGCAGCCTTGTATTTTTGACTCCGTAATTCACAGTACTCATATAAGCACTCCACACAGCTCTCTGAAGTGGCATCTAATCTGATTGGTCAGGGAAGGCACAATAGAGAGGAGAGCGGGCTAATGGCAGTGCAGAGAGGCAAAGATAACAAGCTTATCGCAGTTTGCAAAAGTATAGAAAAACTTGTTTTGGAGACAAACTCAAATAAACCACTGACCAATCAGTTGGTGTGTCAGCCTCTTTATACAACCAATCCTTAGTATTGAAAAGCACAACAATGGAAGAAATTGGTCATATATATATATATATATATATATATATATATATATATATATATATATATATATATATATATGTGTGTGTGTGTGTGTGTGTGTGTGTATGTGTATATTCCCTTGTCTCTTATCTTATACAGTTCCCAATGTTCCAACAACTCATCAGAAATGTCTTCAAAATCTTTAATTCATCACCACATAATATGACTTAAGAAATAAAAAACATGGCATTGTTATAAGCTATAATGTAGACAATTTAAACATCGTAGTGGCTTCTTAGTCCATATAGGCATCCTAACTTACAGAGTCTGTGTAAATATTCATGTAATATTTGTTTTCAGTATGTTTGTTTTCAGCACACACACACACTTATTTTAAAAAGATAAAGAAAAATAATACCAGAGGCTTTCATGCATGATTTTAGCATTTTTTAAAGAATGACCAACAGGGGAATTCCAAAATGTCCCCCGTGGGCTAACAAGTCCCCTGTTGGATAGGAAGAAAAGTTATCTCTCTCTCACACACACACACACACACACACACACACACACACACACACACACACACACACACACACAGCTACATTGCATAATTGCACACTTGTGGATATGCGTGTGTGTGTGTGTGTGAGAGTGTGTCAGAGACAGAGAGGGCTGTCTGCTCGCCATTGGCTCCATGCCTATCAGTTCACAGTGATCAGTCTTGCTTGGCTGTCGTCTGTCCACTGCCAGCTGTCAAAGGGCATGCTCTGGGCATGCCCACTGATGAGAGGCTGCAGCCATGCTCTAGAATCAATCCAGCACTCTAATAGGTCACGTATGGCTGCACAGTGGTTGCCGATAGCTTTGGATTGGAGAATGAGTAGAGGAGGTCGTGGAAAGACAGTAAAAAGAGCAATACGGGCGAAGACAGATATGTCAGCCACATTTTCATATTCAACAACAGGTTTTGCCAACCAATGCAAGGAAATAAATTGCAGTTATTGATGCTAATTTGTCTCTGCTAGTGACGGCTTCTGACTCCACTGAAGTGATGGCCAAGTTTGAGTGAAATATGAACACATATGCTTTTTTCTCAGTCTTCCCTTCTGACTCATTAGAGTTCCCTACATTTAGACCTACATGTAATAATGAGTAAATATGTACACTCTTAATGAAATTCCCCAAGTGCAGAGGAAGAACAGAAGGAGAAGCAGATCCATTGGAAGAGTGCAGATTTTGTTTTTATACCAAACAGTTGGCGCTCAGCAAATGTTTAAGTTTGCAAGGCAACTTCTGGGATGTTGCTGCACGCAAAAAAAAAAGATATGTGATACAACTGCTCTAATTAAATATATTCAAACTGCCTGCAGTTTGAATATGTTTAATTGGAGAGCATTTCTACAGTAAGGAAACAGGGAAATTCTAGATAGGTAAAAACACATTTTATTAAAAAAAATACATTTTATCTTCCCAATGCTCTTTGCCTTTGAGGCACAAAAGAGTAAACAATATAAATATAAATCAAATGTACTTTATTTAATATATATATATATATATATATATATATATATATATATATATATATGTTATTAGAGACATGAAAATACATAGTGTACTCAATTTCAATCAAACAATGGACTTAATGTGAGTTTTCTCGGTTTATTTTAAATTTTTTCATCGACGCTCGTTTAAAATCTAAAAATTCTGATCTATTTTGTATACAAAGGGTATAGTCTAGTATTCTGGTTTGCAAAAACTAATGCATTGGATGTAATTTAAAGAATACAACCACAATATAAGAGGAAGAATACTACGTTTGTGTGTGTTTCTCGATCCACAGTGATCTGCATGCACCAGACAGATGATTGGGCACCTGCTTGAGGGTTATCACAGATCAGAGCTGATATAGCATTGTGTTGATAGCCCACGTGGAGCTGCATTGGTGTTGCTGTGTTGCTACAGGTAGTGGTGCTGTGAAATAGAATACAATCCATGAAGTCCAGTTTTGCTTCGCGGACAAAACAGTTTATGAGGTAACATTTTATACCTCTTGAAAGTTTCAATGGCAGTGATGGTTTTACTAATTAATCTTGACCCAAGGGAAGCAGTAGTACAATTGTACATTGGTAAGACACAAGTTAATCTACCTAGAATGTTGTGTTGCCCAAGTTTCTAAATTGCAAATTAAGTCTTCTGATTCTCAGAGCTTGGCTAGCAGTTCAAAAGCATTACGAGTGTTACTTTCAGTAGTTGTTCTACTAAAGCAGATGGTGGAAGAGCAGGACATTGTTCATACATGCCATAACATTATTAAACCCTGCTTTCTCTGCAACTTTGGTAGGAGAAGCGCGGTAGACAGACATTCAGTGATAGTAGAATGGTCTGTTTGTGTCTTTTGTCAGCCACAACCTTGGTTACAGCAACTGTGGAACTTGCTTTTAGACAACACAATATGGGTGACTAGACTGTAGAAATACACAGTTCTGCCTCAGCAGAGAAGGATAATAGTATGTCATCATCACTGCCAGACAACCTCGATTGGCATGTCGTCCTCTGCAGGGGCAAGTGGTGGATTTTAGAGATGGTCACAAGGCAGAGCTAGAAGAGCCCAGTTACATTCTGCTTCACTGCTGTCGGAGCAAAGCAGGGGAATGCGAGAAAATAGGTCTATCACTGCCAACAAGCACACTTCTACTGTTAGTGGACGCAGGCAATGGCACGCTTAGTGACGAGGTGCAATGCAGACTTACTCCTGGGCACAATGGTGAAAGGATCTGTGTGAGAGACAAAGTTATCCTTGACTGCTGCCTCTCTAGGATTCAGTGTTGTCATGTCCAGTCCATTATTTTAATTTTATTGTTAATCAAGAAACAATACAATAACAGATTAACAAGATTAAGGCAGTTTACACCACTGCTTCTCATACTTTTTCTGACCCACTCAAAGCCTACTTTGAATGGCTTGATGTGGTCATTTGCTCAGAGCAACTTTGAGGTCAAGATCAACAACATCACGGTCAACGCCTCTGCTGGCAACAATCCTCCCTCCAGTCATCTCTGCTCAGACACTGACTTCAACTGCAGAGGATGACGACAAGATTGTATCAGTGTCTGCTACATCAGTATCCCCGGAAGTTCACCGCCAACATCTTTCCACTGGGATTTCTACCCCCCATTGCCATCGAATGACTCTTTGGATTGATTTTATTGGTTACTCAGTGTTTTAAACGCCTGGATAAAGAGAAATCACAGCTCAGCGCCCATTTGCCGCTCACTCAATCTCAACGAAAGCTGAGCGAAAGTGTAACAACACAACCAGAAAAGAGTGTTAGTGGGGTAGAGTACCCACTGCCTCTGGCTGCCTCGGCTTCTCGAGCCACCTCAGCAGAGGCACCCCAGCATCATTGGGGCCAAGATGACCAGGTGCAACTGAGCACAAAGGCACCGCATCAACACAAGGCTCCTGTTTGAAGTGGATCTGGAGCACAGAAATTACTATGGAACGGATTGTCCCAAATGGGAGGGCTTTGGATTTGTTGATCTGTTTACCAACCGACGCAACACCCACTGCCCACTATGGTTCCTTCTGGCACAACAGGACAATCCACCCCTGGGGGTGGACGCACAAGTGCCATGGTCATAAAAGCTGCTTTTCACCTTTTTGCCTTTCCGCTGCTTTGACTTGTCCTTCTCCTGTTGGAGCCTGAAGGCGTTGTCATTCAAGACAACTTTGCCGCTTGCCATGGCAGCAGCAAAGAGAGTATGTGAACTAGGTGCTCGGTTTTTGCAGCCCAGTTGCTCTCTACTCCATTGTACCAGAGTTATTTGAGATCAAGGGTTATACAGCTGGAGACTTTTTGCCTTCCACACCATGCAGGGAGGCAACGTTATATCTTACTGGCACACTGACAAGCTGTTTATGTGCTCCTGGAATTGGTGTGGCCGGTAAAGCCCTATCCCAAAAATGCGTAGCGGGATGGCTTTGTGAGTGCATCTTGAAGACAAGTACAATGAGTGGCTAAGATCTGTGCACACTCTAAACACAGCATGGCATTGTTGACAGTCTTGTTTGGTGGAGAGTGAGTGTCGAGGATATGATATGGTTCATATCAGGTAACTAAAATAAAAAAAGTTGTGGCTGTGTTTACAAGTTTAATAATTATAATAATTCCTGTGGTTAGGTGTGCTCATAAAATGGCTTTAAACCAATGATTATTGTCCGAGCAATGTCCCATACCTATTTAGTTGAATAAGAATCCAATACATCATGTGAGAAACATTGTTTAATTTATTTCATCCAAAAAAAAATACTTGTTATGTTGTCATGATGATGTTATATTTTGCGAGCAAGCTTGGAGGGTAATGGAAGATTAAATAAGTAGTTTTGTGTGAAATAATAGCATCTAAAAGTCAAAATATCTCAGCCTCTGCTTAATTTAATTAATTGGCACCAGATCGGTCGGTCCGCAAATTTGGTTCGAACTGAAATATGTAAAAGAGCATGAAAACTAATGGATTGCCAAAACATTGTTTGGAACTATTCAACATCCTTAGAGGATTAATTCTCCTGACCCGGCGATTCCTTTGATTTTTTTCGCCAAAATGAAGTTGATATTTTAGTTTTTTCAGGAAATATCTCAATTTGATACTATGAGTTTGTTTCCCACTTGGTACGAAACGTAATTAAGTGTGGCTTCAGCCGCATGGGGTCAGAGACCCCATGCTGGAAGCACACTTCATGTTCTCCTGCGGGCTTATTATTAGTTGGAATGCTTCGAGCATTCCAACTATTGTTCTTCGAATCTTTAAAAAACTTATTAGTTGGAATGCTTCGAGCATTCCAACTATTGTTCTTCGAATCTTTAAAAAACTTATTATTATTATTATTCTTCTATTTCTTCCGTACGTATTTTGGACTTCTTCAACTCCTTCATATTTTCAGCTACAGAAAAAAGTTCAATTATTCAAATATTCAGCTTCTTAAGCACACGTGTGCAACTTCCTTTTCAAATTTCAGACTTTTCAAATTTTTAAATTATTAAACTTTTTATGATTTTTTTTAAAATGGGACCCAATGGGGAAATCTTCAAATCATCTTCAACTTCAAACGTTTACAGGTTCTTCATACGTTCAGCTAGAGACACAATTTCAAATTTCAAATGTTGACAAAACATTCAGCTATTATTCTACGCTTTTACATTTTTCATATTTTTTCAAATATTTAAATTATTAAACTTTTTATAAAAATAAAAATGAATGGTTTCCAATGAAAAACGTTTTAAAACTTCTTCAGCTTCAAAAGCCTAAGGCTCTGCCATGCTTTCAGCTAGAGACACCATTCCAAGTTTAAAATGTTGCCAAAACTTTCAGCTATTACCGCATATCTCCACTTATTGATATATTTTATACTGTCATAATTGTCAGCGTTTTAGTTTTATGTTTTTTTGCCGCCTTTTCTCTCTTTTGCATGAGTGTGTGTTGCGGAGTTCAGAGCACGTGATGTCATGTTAGAGGGCAGACCCACGTCAGATCTTGAAGATTTTTTTTTTTTAAATTTGCCGTAAACTCCGTACTGTGTACTCTGTGGGCATAATTTATAGCTCAAAACGTTGGAAATCTTGTCTTCTGTCATAAACTGCGGTCGATAGGAATCCAACACATTCAGACGTCTCGTAATCGGACTGAATGTGAGAGAAAGTCCACCTCGCTCTGCCATCCGCCGCCATGTTAAATCTCCCTCCAAAGCCACGTCTCCCCTGAAGCTCGTACCTGATTTGTAAATCGCCCGTACAGACACATGTTTTATCGTACAGACTCGCCAGTCACAGTATCTGTTCATCAGGTCTTCCTAACGCTCAATATGCGATATCGAAGCAATAGTGGCTTTTAAAGTACCATTTTTTTTAAATAGTTTGAAAGGAGTTCCACAGTATTTAGGTCTATTAAGCTCAGCGTAAGGAAGTCCCTTTGAAGTCATCACCATGGCAACCTTTGATCTAACGACCCACAGGTGTTCTCGTTAGGGCAGTTTAACAGACACACAGACACTTACACACGCACACACAACACAGATGACTTCTGTCTCTCTGTCTGTTTGTCTCACACACACAGACACACAGACACACATACACACACACAAACAAACAAACACATACACAAACACACACACACACAAACAGACACACACACACAAACAGACACACAAACACACACACACAAACAGACACATACACACACACACAGACACACACAAAGACGTTTACGTGTGTTTTATATTGTGTAGTTGTCAACACTGTGATCATTAATAAGGTCATATGATATTTCATATACGTTTTTGTGTGTTCAGGACGTTCAGTAGTTTATTTCCTTAAGTCCACAGTCCAGTCTGCCTCTAATCAGTCTGCTGGCGCTCATTTGGTCACCATGACGACGGCAGCACACAGGTGCTTCATATCAGCCAATCAGTTTAACACACAAACCAACTCAAGTGCTTTGGAGGAGAGACGGGCGTCAGAAACAAAAGCTATATATTGCGAGGTCTTACGGCAGTAGTAGCCACACTTTCAAAATTTCTTGCGAAATTTTCTAGTTAGTTGGAATGCTGCAAGCATTCCAACTATTGTTCTTCAAATCTTTATTAGTTGGAATGCTGCAAGCATTCCAACTATTGTTCTTCAAATCTTTATTAAACTGTTTCTTCTATTTCTTCCATCCGTATTTTGGACCGTAACTAGTCCTTCATATTTCCAGTTACAGAAAAAAGTTCAATTATTCAAATATTCAGCTACTTAAGGAGACGATGGCTATGACTTTTCATATTTCTGACTTTTCAAATTTCCAAATTATTAAGCTTTTTATGATTTTTTTTATAATGGGACCCAATGGGGAAATCTTCAAATCATCTCCAACTTCAAATGTTTACAGTTTCTTCATACGTTGAGCTTGAGACAATATTTAAAATTTCACATGTTGACAAAACCTTTAGCTATTAATCTACGCTTTTATATTTTTCATATTTTCTCAATTTTCAAAATTATTCAGCTTTTTATAAAAAAAAAAATGAATGGTTTCCAATGAAGAACATCTTCAAATCTGCTTTCAACTCTTCAACTTCAAAAGGGAAAGGCTCTGTCATACCTTCAACTAGAGACACCATTCCACCTTTAAAATGTTGACAAAACGTTTAGCTGTTATTGTATTACTCATCTTTTTGATATCTCCTATAGTGTTTTAACTGTAGGCGTTTTCGTTTTATGTTTTTTCCGCACCTTTTCTGCCTTTCTCATTATTGTGTGTTGGGCAGCTCACAGCGGTGACGTAATACTCCAGAGCGAGGGCACTTGGCGATACACATATTTTAAACTTGCTCTCTACTCCAAACCGTATACTCTTTGGACATAATTTATAGCTCAAAACGTTGGAAATCTTGTCTTCTGCCGTAAACTGCGGTCGATAGGAATCCAACAGATAAGACGTGTTGACGTCCGACTGAATGGGAGAGCCGGTCCGTCCCCAGCAGCAGCCCTTTGGTCTGTGCATCTACAGGCAGCAGGCACGTAAGCGGCCGCACAAGCGAACGGGTCGCGCACATGAACGGCCGTGCTCGCGCGTGAACGTGTTATTATGGTCGCGTGCACGTTCGTGTGTGTGTGTGCGCGCGCGTGTGTGCAGGTCACTTTGGTTATAGACGTCAGGATTAACAGCGTCACTGACGTTCACGTTCTGAGGTTTGACGGATGGTTTTGTAGACACTCAGTAATATCAGGTCTCGCACCAACTGCACCTGTAGATCAGTGGTTAGCAACTCCGCCTTAGGAGCAAAGGGTCAGTTGTTCAAACCCCACCTATGACAGATTTTAATTTTTCAAAAAAACTTTTTTTTTTCTTCTGTTGGACTGGACACTGTGGCGGGCCGGGTCGTATGTTTGACACCCCTGATTTAGATGATGCAGTTTTCCTTTCAACTTTTCCAATTATACATTTAAACGACAAGAATTTTCAACAGTTCAATTAAATGACTTTGAACTGTAAAATTTTAGCAGGTATTTTGCCTTTTCTATATTTTCAATAATGATTTGCTATTTATTTATATATTCATCTATTCTGCTATTTTCAGCTATATTAATATAGTCAGCTATTTTTACATATATTCAGCTATTCTTTCATTTTCAAATATATTTAGCTATATTTAGCTAATTTAAGCTATATTCCACTATGTTCAGCTATATTCAGCTATTTCTTTCAAATATTTCAGCTATAAGCTTCAGCTTTTTGCATTCCAACGCATTTTCAGCAGGAAATGCTCTTTCTAGTTAGTTGGAATGCTTCGAGCATTCCAACTATTGTTCTTCGAATCTTTAAAAAACTTATTATTCTATTTCTTCCGTACGTATTTTGGACCTCTTCAGCTCCTTCATATTTTCAGCTACAGAAAAAAGTTCAATTATTCAAATATTCAGCTTCTTAAGCACACGTGTGCAACTTCCTTTTCAAATTTCAGACTTTTCAAATTTTTAAATTATTAAACTTTTTATGATTTTTTTTAAAATGGGACCCAATGGGGAAATCTTCAAATCATCTTCAACTTCAAACGTTTGCAGGTTCTTCATACGTTCAGCTAGAGACACAATTTCAAATTTCAAATGTTGACAAAACGTTCAGCTATTATTCTACGCTTTTACATTTTTCATATTTTTTCAAATATTTAAATTATTAAACTTTTTATAAAAATAAAAATGAATGGTTTCCAATGAAAAACGTTTTAAAACTTCTTCAGCTCCAAAAGCCTAAGGCTCTGCCATGCTTTCAGCTAGAGACACCATTCCAAGTTTAAAATGTTGCCAAAACTTTCAGCTATTACCGCATATCTCCACTTATTGATATATTTTATACTGTCATAATTGTCAGCGTTTTAGTTTTATGTTTTTTTGCCGCCTTTTCTCTCTTTTGCATGAGTGTGTGTTGCGGACCTCAGTGCACGTGATGTCATACTTAGAGGGCAGACCCACGTCAGATCTTGAAGATTTTTTTTTTTAAAATTTGCCGTAAACTCCGTACCGTGTACTCTTTGGGCATAATTTATAGCTCAAAACGTTGGAAATCTTGTCTTCTGTCATAAACTGCGGTCGATAGGAATCCAACACATTCAGACGTCTCGTAATCGGACTGAATGTGAGAGCAAGTCCACCTCGCTCTGCCATCCGCTTCAATGTTAAATCTCCCTCCAATGCCACGTCTCCCCTGAAGCTCGTACCTGATTTGTAAATCGCCCGTACAGACACATGTTTTATCGTACAGACTCGCCAGTCACAGTATCTGTTCATCAAGTCTTCCTAACGCTTCATATGCGATATTGAAGCAATCGGGGCTTTTTAAGTATGTTTTTTGGGTGATTTTTGGATAGGTGTTTCCCAGCATTGACTCCATATAATCATCGGCAGTTAGTAATTGTAACTGCCGATATTTGAATTCATCACCATGGCAACCTCTGACATGAGGGCAGTTCAACAGACACACAGACACTTACACACGCACACACACACAGGACTTCTCTCTCTGTCTCCCTCCCTCCCTTTCTCTATCTGTTCATATATATATTCCACTATTTTCATATCTATTCAGCTGTTTTGTTATTTTCAAGTATATTCAGCTTTTTTAAGCTTTATTCAACAATATTTCACTATGTTCAGTGTTTAGATGATGCACTTTTCCTTTCAACTTTTCCAATTATACATTTAAACAAGAAGGATTTTCAACAGTTCAGTTTAATGCTTTTGGGCTTCAACACTTTTCATCAGTTAGTTTTCTTTACATGTTCATATATATTCCACTATTTTTATATATATTCAGTTGTTTTGTTATTTTCAAATATATTCAGCTTTTTTAAGCTTTATTCAACAATATTTCACTATGTTCAGTATTTAGATGATGCACTTTTCCTTTCAACTTTTCCAATTATACATTTAAACAAGAAGGATTTTCAACAGTTCAGTTTAATGCTTTTGGGCTTCAACACTTTTCATCAGGTAGTTTTCTTTACATGTTCATATATATTCCACTATTTTTATATATATTCAGTTGTTTTGTTATTTTCAAATATATTCAGCTTTTTTAAGCTTTATTCAACAATATTTCACTATGTTCAGTATTTAGATGATGCACTTTTCCTTTCAACTTTTCCAATTATACATTTAAACAAGAAGGATTTTCAACAGTTCAGTTTAATGCTTTTGGGCTTCAACACTTTTCATCAGGTAGTTTTCTTTACATGTTCATATATATTCCACTATTTTCATACATATTCAGGTGTTTTATTCAGTTGTTTTGTTATTTTCAAATATATTCAGCTTTTTTAAAGCTTTTTTAAGCTTTATTCAACAATATTTCACTATGTTCAGTGTTTAGATGATGCAGTTTTCCTTTCACCTTTTCCAATTATACATTTAAACAACAAGGATTTTCAACAGTTCAGTTTAATGCTTTTGGGCTTCAACACTTTTCATCAGGTAGTTTTCTTTACATGTTCATATATATTCCACTATTTTCATATATATTCACCTGTTTTGATAAATATTCCAGTATTTTCATATACATTCAGCTGTTTTCATATATATTCAGCTTTAAGCTTTTTTTTAAGCTTTATTCAACTTTATTTCACTATTTTCAGCTACATTCAGCAATTTCTTTCAAATATTTCAGCTTTATGCTTCAGCTTTTTGCATTCCAACGCATTTTCCACAGGAAATGCAATTTCTAGTTAGTTGGAATGCTTCGAGCATTCCAACTATTGTTCTTCGAATCTTTAAAAAACTTATTATTATTATTATTCTTCTATTTCTTCCGTACGTATTTTGGACTTCTTCAACTCCTTCATATTTTCAGCTACAGAAAAAAGTTCAATTATTCAAATATTCAGCTTCTTAAGCACACGTGTGCAACTTCCTTTTCAAATTTCAGACTTTTCAAATTTTTAAATTATTAAACTTTTTATGATTTTTTTTAAAATGGGACCCAATGGGGAAATCTTCAAATCATCTTCAACTTCAAACGTTTACAGGTTCTTCATACGTTCAGCTAGAGACACAATTTCAAATTTCAAATGTTGACAAAACGTTCAGCTATTATTCTACGCTTTTACATTTTTCATATTTTTTCAAATATTTAAATTATTAAACTTTTTATGAAAATAAAAATGAATGGTTTCCAATGGAAAAACGTTTTAAAATCCGCTTAAACTTCTTCAACTCCAAAAGCCTAAGGCTCTGCCATGCTTTCAGCTAGAGACACCATTCCAAGTTTAAAATGTTGCCAAAACTTTCAGCTATTACCGTATATCTCCACTTATTGATATATTTTATACTGTCATAATTGTCAGCGTTTTAGTTTTATGTTTTTTTGCCGCCTTTTCTCTCTTTTGCATGAGTGTGTGTTGCGGAGTTCAGAGCACGTGATGTCATGTTAGAGGGCAGACCCACGTCAGATCTTGAAGATTTTTTTTTTTTAAATTTGCCGTAAACTCCGTACTGTGTACTCTGTGGGCATAATTTATAGCTCAAAACGTTGGAAATCTTGTCTTCTGTCATAAACTGCGGTCGATAGGAATCCAACACATTCAGACGTCTCGTAATCGGACTGAATGTGAGAGCAAGTCCACCTCGCTCTGCCATCCGCTTCAATGTTAAATCTCCCTCCAAAGCCACGTCTCCCCTGAAGCTCGTACCTGATTTGTAAATCGCCCGTACAGACACATGTTTTATCGTACAGACTCACCAGTCACAGTATCTGTTCATCAAGTCTTCCTAACGCTTCATATGCGATATCTAAGCAATCGGGGCTTTTTAAGTATGTTTTTTGGGTGATTTTTGGATAGGTGTTTCCCAGCATTGACTCCATATAATCATCGGCAGTTAGTAATTGTAACTGCCGATATTTGAATTCATCACCATGGCAACCTCTGACATGAGGGCAGTTTAACAGACACACAGACACTTACACACGCACACACACACAGGACTTCTCTCTCTGTCTCCCTCCCTCCCTTTCTCTATCTGTTCATATATATATTCCACTATTTTCATATCTATTCAGCTGTTTTGTTATTTTCAAATATATTCAGCTTTTTTAAGCTTTATTCAACAATATTTCACTATGTTCAGTATTTAGATGATGCAGTTTTCCTTTCAACTTTTCCAATTATACATTTAAACAAGAAGGATTTTCAACAGTTCAGTTTAATGCTTTTGGGCTTCAACACTTTTCATCAGGTAGTTTTCTTTACATGTTCATATATATTCCACTATTTTCATACATATTCAGGTGTTTTATTCAGTTGTTTTGTTATTTTCAAATATATTCAGCTTTTTTAAAGCTTTTTTAAGCTTTATTCAACAATATTTCACTATGTTCAGTGTTTAGATGATGCAGTTTTCCTTTCACCTTTTCCAATTATACATTTAAACAAGAAGGATTTTCAACAGTTCAGTTTAATGCTTTTGGGCTTCAACACTTTTCATCAGGTAGTTTTCTTTACATGTTCATATATATTCCACTATTTTCATATATATTCACCTGTTTTGATAAATATTCCAGTATTTTCATATACATTTAGCTGTTTTCATATATATTCAGCTTTAAGCTTTTTTTAAGCTTTATTCAACTTTATTTCACTATTTTCAGCTACATTCAGCAATTTCTTTCAAATATTTCAGCTTTATGCTTCAGCTTTTTGCATTCCAACGCATTTTCCACAGGAAATGCAATTTCTAGTTATTATTCTATTTCTTCCGTACGTATTTTGGACCTCTTCAGCTCCTTCATATTTTCAGCTACAGAAAAAAGTTCAATTATTCAAATATTCAGCTTCTTAAGCACACGTGTGCAACTTCCTTTTCAAATTTCAGACTTTTCAAATTTTTAAATTATTAAACTTTTTATGATTTTTTTTAAAATGGGACCCAATGGGGAAATCTTCAAATCATCTTCAACTTCAAACGTTTGCAGGTTCTTCATACGTTCAGCTAGAGACACAATTTCAAATTTCAAATGTTGACAAAACGTTCAACTATTATTCTACGCTTTTACATTTTTCATATTTTTTCAAATATTTAAATTATTAAACTTTTTATAAAAATAAAAATGAATGGTTTCCAATGAAAAACGTTTTAAAACTTCTTCAGCTCCAAAAGCCTAAGGCTCTGCCATGCTTTCAGCTAGAGACACCATTCCAAGTTTAAAATGTTGCCAAAACTTTCAGCTATTACCGCATATCTCCACTTATTGATATATTTTATACTGTCATAATTGTCAGCGTTTTAGTTTTATGTTTTTTTGCCGCCTTTTCTCTCTTTTGCATGAGTGTGTGTTGCGGAGCTCAGTGCACGTGATGTCATACTTAGAGGGCAGACCCACGTCAGATCTTGAAGATTTTTTTTTTTTAAATTTGCCGTAAACTCCGTACCGTGTACTCTTTGGGCATAATTTATAGCTCAAAACGTTGGAAATCTTGTCTTCTGTCATAAACTGCGGTCGATAGGAATCCAACACATTCAGACGTCTCGTAATCGGACTGAATGTGAGAGCAAGTCCACCTCGCTCTGCCATCCGCTTCAATGTTAAATCTCCCTCCAAAGCCACGTCTCCCCTGAAGCTCGTACCTGATTTGTAAATCGCCCGTACAGACACATGTTTTATCGTACAGACTCACCAGTCACAGTATCTGTTCATCAAGTCTTCCTAACGCTTCATATGCGATATTGAAGCAATCGGGGCTTTTTAAGTATGTTTTTTGGGTGATTTTTGGATAGGTGTTTCCCAGCATTGACTCCATATAATCATCGGCAGTTAGTAATTGTAACTGCCGATATTTGAATTCATCACCATGGCAACCTCTGACATGAGGGCAGTTCAACAGACACACAGACACTTACACACGCACACACACACAGGACTTCTCTCTCTGTCTCCCTCCCTCCCTTTCTCTATCTGTTCATATATATATTCCACTATTTTCATATATAATCAGCTGTTTTCATATAAATTCAGCTGTTTTGTTATTTTTAAATATATACAGCTTTTTTAAGCTTTATTCAACTATATTTAACTATTTTCATATATAGTCAGCTGTTTTGATACATTCAAATATATTCAGCTTTTTTTCAGTTTTTTTAAGCTTTATTCAACTATATTTCCCTTTTTTCAGCTACATTCAGCAATTTCTTTCAAATATTTCAGCTTTATGCTTCAGCTTTTTGCATTCCAACGCATTTTCCACAGGAAATGCAATTTCTAGTTATTATTATTATTCTTCTTATAGTCAAACCACTACTCCTCCCAGAGCGTTGCCAGCACATGCGCAAAAATTACATCGAAACGTGCGGTTTGCGCGGGAATCGTGAGGTATGACTTTTCTAAGAGATTCGCCCGTACGTTTTCCCGAAAAATGCAAAAAACATAAAAAAAATTTCACGAAATGTTCATAGAGGGTGGCGCACCAATTAACAGAGTGAGAAGAAGCGACAGAAACTGTTAAAAAAATAAAACGTATTTTGTCTTTACTCCCACAATGTTCACTCTTCATACACCATTGTTGGATAGAAACGTTGGAAATATTGTCTTCTGTCATAAACTGCGGTCGATAGGAATCCAACGGACTCAGACGTCTTGAAATCGGACTGAATGTGAGAGCGAGTCCACCTCGCTCTGCCATCCGCCGCCATGTTAAATCTCCCTCCAAAACCACGTCTCCCCTGAAGCTCGTACCTGATTTGTAAATCGCCCGTACAGACACATGTTTTATCGTACAGACTCGCCAGTCACAGTATCTGTTCATCAGGTCTTCCTAACGCTCAATATGCGATATCGAAGCAATAGTGGCTTTTAAAGTACCATTTTTTTAAAATAGTTTGAAAGGAGTTCCACAGCATTTAGGTCTATTAAGCTCAGCGTAAGGAAGTCCCTTTGAAGTCATCACCATGGCAACCTTTGAGCTAACGACCCACAGGTGTTCTCGTTAGGGCAGTTTAACAGACACGCAGACACTTACACACGCACACACAACACAGATGACTTCTGTCTCTCTGTCTGTTTGTCTCACACACACAGACACACAGACACACACACAAACAAACACATACACACACACAAACACACACAAACAGACACACACACACAGACACACACAAAGACGTTTACGTGTGTTTTATATTGTGTAGTTGTCAACACTGTGATCATTAATAAGGTCATATGATATTTCATATATGTTTGCGTGTGTTCAGGACGTTCAGTAGTTTATTTCCTTAAGTCCACAGTCCAGTCTGCCTCTAATCAGTCTGCTGGCGCTCACTTGGTCACCATGACGACGGCAGCACACAGGTGCTTCATATCAGCCAATCAGTTTAACACACAAACCAACTCAAGTGCTTTGGAGGAGAGACGGGCGTCAGAAACAAAAGCTATATATTGCGAGGTCTTACGGCAGTAGTAGCCACACTTTCAAAATTTCTTGCGAAATTTTCTAGTTACTTTTGTTATCACTGACTTTTCATTGAGTGGCATCATTAGATCCAAACTAACTTTTCCAATAGTTTGGTTCAATCACATTAAACAAATGACATTCCCATCAGCTTCATTTGTACTTTGAATTTAGTAATAGTTACAATGTTAATGTGGCAAACATTTCATTGTATCTACTTAACATCAATGTGTTTGCATGGTCACCGAGAGCAATGTGAGCATGCCAGTGGCGGGCCGTGAAAATGGTCATTATGCCAGCTGTAGAGTTTAACAGCTGATCGCTGGTTCAAGGGCAGAAAACATCCGCTCGACAGCAGCAGTCGACACCTCAAATCCGCCACCATGTCTGCTCCTCTTCCTTCTTCAGCCACCGAGTTCCAAAACACGCAAAAAAAACTAAACACATCACAACTTCTCTGCTTCAGCCGGTATCACTCCTGCTCCCACTGAGCTCCGCCCTGTTGACACACTGATCAATCACGGCGTCCACGCCATTTCGCAGGCTCTGCACGTAAAAGAACGTGCCCAGCTTGTTAAACTAAGTATCTGATTTGTTAAAGTCCATGACAATCAACCACAACATCCAATCCCTGTGTAGTTTAATCAGCAAAGGCCTTCTTAAACTGCTTTGCTTCCATAGAGACACAGGAGGAAGAGATGTGATTGGATAAAACTCTGCTTCAAACCAGCTTCAGGCTAAACTCTCAATGCTGGAGGCTGAAGGCTGAAGGCAGAGCAACAGAGGAAGACAGGAGCTGTACAATAAAAAAAAAAAAGCTAATAGGGAAAACAAATATAATACATGTTGTGTATTTGTGAAAAACAATTAAATTATAAATTAGCTATAACTTTGTGATTCTGTTTACGCCTGCACTGAAGGCTTAGCGGGGCATGATGGCCCACCACAACCAATGTCATAAGTGTTCATCCCCCCCCCATAGTTCCTCCATTAACCCCACCAAGTGGACTGAGTGAACAAAGAGGTCTAAGCTGTTACACATTGCTCCTGAACTGTTTGCTCTGGAGATTGGAAACCCCCAGAGCAGTTGGTTTCCAATACCACGGACATTGCCTTGGCCAAAATTCTGAGAAGGAATTATTTCCGGAAGCTCCAAGGACGCTACGGGGCAGGAGGAAAGTGAGATTAGAAGTCCTCTGCCAGCCGAGTGAAATACAATAGGTTAAACCACCTGCTGGCCTGAGGAGCTTTTCTTTGACTGGTGTTGCGATCTTCCCTTCTTGAGGTTGCGAGGACAGAGACGTACTAAATGTTATTATTTTTCCTTTTCTGTCATTCGCCTTTTGTTCTGGAAATTTCAAAGAGATCAGTAATCGCACCCTCAGCCACACACAGTCCGTCTCCTCTTCTCCGTTTTAATCTTTCACTCATTATTTCCTTTTTCAGTTCTCTTTCATGCTCTTTTTCATTTGTCTCCCTCGAACCACTCTCTCTCTCTCTCTCTCTCTCTCTCTCTCTCTCTCTGCTTCTCTGCTTCGTCAACTCTGACTTTCTTTCTAACCTCTATGCTTGTTTCACAACCGTGAACGACCGTATCTGCTCCCCCCTACCGCTCTCCAATGTTTGTCTGAAGTATTAGGGGGTTGTTGCCTTATTGGATAGAATTAATTGATTAATACTTTTATCCAATTAGTGCTCCCTCATGCAATTAATCAGCTGGCTGATGTTAGGGCCGCTCCATCAGTCGGACAAAAGGCAGACAGATGCTTTGGGTCTGTTTTGTGATGAACATTGACCTCTCCCTCTCCCTCTCTCTCTCTCCCTCCTTCTCTCTGTGTCTCTCTCCCCGTTCTATTTTCCACACACCTGGTTTCCTGTCCTCTTCTCACTGCTCCGCAATCGCTCTCCAGAACATTGCTCGAATTCTTGCTGAACACAAGAAATGCTGGTGGAACACTTGTTTCCTTCCGATATTCCTAAAAGAAAAAAAAAAGGGTTTTGTGGCTCAGAACACACACACAGATAAAAGACAGTTGGGCAGATATGTAATAATTGAGTATTTATTTTCAATTCTATTTTGCAACACATTCTGTACTATGAATAAAAAAATTGATAAATTTTCTTTTCTGTTTTACAGATTTATCCTGCTCTTTTCTTTTAAACGCTGGTGGAGTTGTCATGATGTCAAAGAAATCCCGTTGGACCTTTGAAGAATGAACTTTCCAAACCCCTGGATTGTTCGGGAGGGAAAAGCCATCGGAGGTCAAAAGAAATCATCGAAAGTAAAATTAGTTGGCCTTTTCTCAGTCCAAGGATTCTTCTTCGGGAGACCAAATTATTCATGACTTTTCAAGTATATGGACTATAGAAGAGTTTTCATCGCAAAAGAAGTTCAATATAGTGATATTTAGATAGCTTAGTGTCAAACCACCTGAAACAAACACCCACCATTGGAAGGAACAAGGCTAGAAGTAAAATCAGATGCACTGAAGAAGTAAAATTCAAGAATGGATGGACACCATCACTCCACAGGGGTGTTTTTGTTACTCCTGTGTGTTTCCCAATAGTTTCCCTACTGATCAGTGAGACAAGCTAATAATATCTGTTATATGTGTTGCCTTGAAAAAATCAGCTTGAAAGGCATTATCCAAAGTCAGTTTGTTTTACTATTTCTGGTCATAATTTGAAAAAGCAATATTTAATAAGAACTATAAAAGTTGCTATAGGTGGGCCAGATGCTTGAAATAATCAAAATGACTGTCATTGTTACAGTACAAACAGGCCCTCTGCAAGTGGTAGGAATGCAATTTGCGCCATGACGTGCCCTGTATTCAGCAGGTAACCTCAGATGTATCTTAATCTCATGGATTAACTTTTAAACTCTTACACAAAGGCCTTTTGTATTTGTTACAAAACTACAACCGGAAAAAAAAACTTCCTGTCCACATGCATCTTTTATATTACATGTAGACCCAAACTGAATTACTTTTTTCCCCATTTTATTTTCATCAAAATGGCTCTTTCATGGACAGCAGGGGCTTGGACACTGGCAGCATTGTGTTTTCTTAGCTGCTGTAGTGTTGAGGCCTCAAGGACTAGTGGTTTGACCTCAGTAGAGAGTAAACAGGACCAAGAACCCTCATCATTGGAACGAGTAAAAAGAGGATGGGTGTGGAACCAGTTTTTTGTTGTTGAGGAGTACACAGGCACAGAGCCTCTCTACGTAGGAAAGGTAAGGACTTTTCATTTTTATAATATTGCAAAATGTACTTTGTGTTGTTTCTTAAACTGAAAAGAATTAAAGTGCAATGTTTTTATGGTGGGGTAAAATTAGTGCAAATGTCTGCATGCTCCTGTCATCAGCGCCACATAGCGGCCGATTTATTTTCTCAAAATCAGAAATAAAGTCCAGAGGTTCCCATATTCACAATCTTATGAAGTGATTCAAAAAGTTACATTGAGTAAGACACTTTTATAATTGTATAAAATGCCGGTAATGTGCTGTATTCTGCTGTAAAATCAGATTATCTTGATGTATGTAATTACATTTTTCTCCAAAGAAATAGGGGCATTTTCACCTCAACTTCTGGGTCCCTACAATCTACATTTGCAGTCATCATCATTGTCTTGTGATAAAACATAGAACTCAAATTTTAAAAAAAACATTGCAATCTCTCTATGGTCTATGTAACATTACGAATTGATAGGTTGTTCGTTGGATTGGTTCCGGGGTAGCAATGGCGAGGGGATTTTTGTTTTTACTGCTTGGTTCAGAAGGGAGTGTGTAGAGGCTCTGGGGGATGAGTTTCAGGTAGCGGCTGTGGCGACTCAGATTTGGCTGGCGAAAACACCAGAGCTGATAGTCTCAGCGGGCTGGTGAAGCGATGGGTCTAAGCTGTGGTACAGCAGCAACATACATTTTGCTGACTTAAGCCCCAATGCTGGGGGTTTAACGCAAGACAACACATAGACAACTTTGACCTCGTCACTATCTGTCGTTGTTGAACAGTTTTGGCCTCATTGTACACATTGCAACCTTAAAAAAATAAAAAAAATAACAGAATGATTTAGCAGTTCTACAAAAAGTGTTCAAGACATCAGCACTGTCTGCCACAGCTCAGGCTGGTTTCGTCCAGCATCTGTAACAAAATCTACTAAAAATATTGCGCGTTTTTCATAGATATCCCACAAAATGATTAATGCAAAACACCTGTGGAAGGTGCTCTATGACCAGGAAGCAGAACAATTATTTGCCACTGCAATGAATCTAAAGCTCTGAACACATCTGTGTCTCCATGAGATAATATTTTTCTTCAACAATACTGTAATTTTTTTCCCGAATAACATATTTTTTCTTTGGCAAGCCCTGGCATGTCACATTTGTATACCCATGCAATTGAGGGGAAGCCGGCAGTTCTTTAGAAGAGCGTCTACCTTCAGCTGTCACGAGCATAGCTCCTGTGTAACGTAGGCGTTGCTGTGGTTTTGAGTTTTGTTTTACTCCCACGTTCTTTTCCCATTGTTATCTATCGATAGGAACCTTCATTGTTCTCTGATCCACTCTGCTTTGTTGTGCAGTAGAATCTCTGAAAGCTGAGAAAGTCCATTGGCTTCTTGTAATACAAACTGAGTACTGCTGCTGATACTTCAAGTGAAAAACTTTCCAAGGGTGAATCACTGGAACAATTTCTTGTGGAGCTGCTACACTACATTTTGACTTTAAGATGATAAAACCTTCAAAGGAAATTTTGCCCAGACACACACTGAATATTAAAGCATATAATACATATAAATTGGCCTCTGCTCTCCACTGCACTCATATGGCGGTTAGATCTGATGATGTTGTCCCAATCGGCAGAGTCGTAGCAGAAGCCTAGCATCCACCCTCTTATTACTCTTCTGTTAAACCCTGTTAGCTCTATCAGCAATGTAGTTCCCACTGTTAGCAGCACTTAGCAATCAGCTGCCTGCTCGCCTTCTCCATGTTAAGGGCCGGTGACATGCATTCGAAAGGCTCCCAATCTCAAATTGTAGAACAACACTAGCACCGAGACTGAATCACGAGTTCTAAGGGGGAACCGGGAGCTTGATCTGGTTCCCTTGCCCTCGATGTAGAATCACAGAGATGCTCTATTTTAGAAGGAAGTTTCTGATCGTTCAAGAACTAGCAGGGCAGATTATACAGTTCACTTGTCAATTACGACTCCCAGTGTACAACTTCATTCATACAGTTAGCAACAGGAGAGTGAACAAGGCCAACAAACATTAATTGCTTATTGTTTCATTGCGGTTGCCTACTACAGCATAAATAATGGGCTGTAAATGCTCAACATGCACATCACAGCCACGCCATAGGCAGGTGCTGAACTTGAGCTTTGTTTTTTATTACTTTGTGTAGTCCCTGTGGTTCCTTTGTTTCTGGAACTATTTGGTCAAACAGCATCTTTAATCAGAGATGACCGCCTCAACAATGCCCTTCTCTTTGACGTTGAGGATAATGTGTTGACACCAGACAATATGATTATTGAATAATGTTATTTGAATGTGAATATAGAGCACAAATACATGTCAAATCAAATATGTGTGCCATTTGTGCATTTGGGTATGTTCTGCCCACTTTTTTTTCACTCTTCTTGTTCAAATCCCACTCATCAGCTGTTTCTCAAATGAACTTCATTGAGTTGATGAGAGTGGACAGCGTGTACGATCCGATTGCCTTACATAGGACGTGATTTGGAAAGACAGGATATTAATGCAGACAGCATGAGACTCAGCGATGAGTCACACACGTCAATCTTGTGATTCCCATGTTTCTAATCATTTAGACATGGCAATTGACCAGCTAATATTGCATCTGCATATATTGATCTCTCTATTCCTACAAATGAAGGAAGATGTTCTCCGCAGAAGGGTCGAGTGTTACAGAATGATTATCCTTTGGCCATTATTTCTTTGCCGTTGTGAATGGGCTGCATTCCTGATGGCAAACCAACAAGCAAGTCCAGCAGATCAGAGGGACATTTGGAAAAGAACGAAGGGAGAAGGAAGGTTGCAAAAGGAAGCTGCCAAAGAAGGAACTTCACACACTGACTTGTGATTCGTTAAAGGACAGGGCGCTAGGGAAGGCAGTGAACTGATATAAAAGGGCTGAGGGGAGCTCGAGCGGGCTGAGGGGAGCTCGGGGGAGCGACACAGCAGGAGGCGAAGAGAGATGATTTTATTAATAAAATTATCTAAAGTTATTGGACTTCATGTGACTAGGGCACTGGCTAGTGCTCGTAATATTAATGGTGTATGTGTGTGTGTGTGTGTCTGTGTGTGTGGATGTCTTTGTGTAACTCTCATACACTGATGGACTCTTTTAGTTTTTTGGAATCAAGACCTTTAATATGAGCAGCAGAGGATTAAAGCCAAGCAGTGTGCCTCTGTACTGGATAATTACAACTTTTTTTTCTTTATATTACTTCACCCCAACTCACTCAGCAAACTTGCCAAGCTCGCTCGCTCTCACACCTCGGCTGCCACCACTCTGCTAATGAAATCAGATTTACCAATAAAATGGTCACTCAGCTAGCGTTAAACTGGCAGCTTTGGGCAGTGCGTTTACATAATAAATACTTGCAGACCTAAATGACAGAACTACATTTTTGGAGCGAAGGAAGGGAGGAAGGAAACTTACAGGAAATGTACTTTTGTAGGAGGCAGAGTTGCTGTTGGGACTAGATAATTCTAAATGGCTGTTAAAAGAAGTATAGGAGGCAAGAATTACGTATTCTTCTCCTCGGTCATCATTCTTTCTCCACTATTTTGACAAACGCTGTCAGAGATAAATCCATTCTGAGAGTTTGTGTGTGAGAGAAAGAGAGTTTGTTGATATTTATGTGCAGCATGTACATATGCGAGCTGCACGGTGATGCAGTGGCTAGCACTGCATTTTTATAGAATTGCTTTTAAGCGATGACATCCTTTAATGTCGTTTCATGATTTTTTCTGCAGTTATTTTGTTACCTTGTTTTTGTTTGTTTGTTTTTGCAGTAATGTTTCATCTCTTGCTCCACACCCCCTCTCTTACAATGTGTGCCTCGCGGTCATCTTTCAATTCCATTTGCTCTTTTTATTTGTTTGATTTTGATGTATCCATTGCCTTTATGGTATGGTACTTTTTTGTTTACTCGTATTTAAGCTATGTATAACTATACATTGCTTATCTGCAAAGCACTTTGTAATTATTATTTTTTTAAAAGCCACTATATAAATAAAGTTATTATTATTATTATTATTACTGTCGCCTCACAGCAAGAGGCCCGAGTTTCGAATACCGGTAGTCCTGTGTGGAGTTTGCATGTCAGCGACCTGTCCGGGGAGAACCTTTCATTCGCCCAATGTCAGCTGGGATCGGCTCCAGCGCCCCGCTACCCTAAATAGGATAAGTGGTTTGGATGGAGAGACTCTGTTATATTCCAGCAACAAAAATATTATAGTTTAATGGTATTGTATACAGTTTAACAGTCTCTTTTGGATCCACCCACCCCTCATCCTGTCTCAGCATGAATTGTAAAGAAATTGTGCTTGTCTATATCCAAGGTGCTTCTTTGTCCCTTTTTTAAAACTCAGCACTGAACTTGAAGCCACAAATAATAGAAGCGCTCATACTTTTGTGCCTTTGTGTGCTACAGCAAGTTTAGTGTTGGATTAGAATTTCAGTATCGCCTAAAATCTATGTTTTGCTGTAAGTTCCTTAACTGCAACAGCAGTTTGTCAGAGAAAATAAGTTAACAGAAGTGAAACAGATGAACGATTCCATTCATCTGTTTCATATTTGATCTGATCCAATAAAGAGTTCCGATGAGATACACGGGTCGTGTTGGTTGGCTTAATTTTAACTCATTGTGTTTGTATATTGAGGAGAAGTAAAAGTGTTGTGGCCATGGACACAATCAATCAGACAACAGAAAAATGCCTGCTGATGCAATTCTTCCCAGCGTAATGATCCAAGCTATAATTAGGCAAATCTAGGTCCAAACATCGCAAGGCTGTCATCAAAGAGAAACAAACCAGCTTAAGATGGGTGGAACGGAAATAATTAAATGAAATTGAAACAAACAGAAAATGTGGTGCTGTGGGACGTAGTGTTTTAAGGAGACACATTTCCCATTTTGGAAGATGAAAAAGCCTTTTGTTTACTCTGCTTTGTCATTTTAAATAATGTTATTATAATTTTCCGTGTCTCCTTTATTCCCTATTTGTCTGTTTCCATTCTTAATCTTCTGTCTAAGCATCTGCAGGTCGGCCTCCTATCCCATCTCATCCCTGCATCATCGCCCCCTCATTTGAATTTCTCTTCTCCATCTGACTTTCTTCTTTCTTTTTCTTCTTCACTCTGCTACCATTTACTCTCGTCTCTGGCTCTGTCTCCCATGGTCTGTACCCTTCCTTCTCCCATAGCTGTCTACACCTAGGTTGTCTCTGATACAGTCACCTTGTTAACACTTTGAAGCTGTTAAGATCAGAGAGCTTGACAAGCTGCAGTGAAATGTGGCAGGCCTACTCCTGATTACACAGACTTAAATATAAGACAGCCAATTTGCTCACGCTTTGAAAGCCTCAATGAACCAAGGCTTCAGTGCAGCCCACGTTCTGATATTGCCACTGGAAAATGTCAAATTGGGCTTCATAAATGTCTCGGCAGTCTATTCTATTATTTTCGTGTGATTGTGTTATTATTATACATTCTGTTATTGTACATTTACTTGTGTGAAGAAACCCCACAACAGTTTTAATTCACATGGTTGTCAACAGAACAGGGGCGGCTTGCAGGTCCTGGAGATGTTTTTACTTCTTAAAAATGAATGTCTTGCCAATAGAAAATCACCACTCAGTCAAATGTTTACTCAGGCAGAGTGTGTGCTTTAACAGACTTTTAATACACAACTTAAAAAAGCTGACTACCAAATAAGAGGGAGACTTTTTGACAGTGCATGTGCGTCATGTGTCGCCCCCTTCAGCGGGCTAGTCTACAGTGACAGCAAGACACTTTGCTATGACCCAAAGGTGAACCTGACAGGGCATCAGCAGCCTCACTTTCCTCTGAGTCACCCCAGAGCCCTCCACTGTAAACCCTAATGTGTTCCTCACTACTACTTGCATTAAGTGTAACTTTAAAGCAAGACACTGCGACATAAAATCTGTTATGTTCTGGTTACAAATGCACATTTTTAGCAGCATTGTAATGTACAACATGTTATTACTATATTGTGTTGTCGTGTTGACAGAGTTATTGGTCACTGTCATCACCCTTTTCACCTCATGCAGTTTCTGTGACTCATCTCTTGCTCCCCATCCCTCCCTTACAATTCGTGCCTCACAGTTTGAGGTGAGGAATGACACATGAAGTTAGCGGACCCAAAATATTCTTTTTAATGTCACGCGTACATTTTTCCGAGCATGGGCCCGGAGAAAAAGTGGTTTGACGGTTCGATCCCCCGCACCTCTAGTCCATGTCGATCATTGGGCAAGACACTTTACCCCAAATTTCTCTCGAAGCCATCGTTGCATGGGGGGATATGATTGCTCATATAGTCCTGATGGGCAAGTAAGTGCCCATCAGTGTATGAATATGTGTGAATGGATGAATGGCACATTGTGGACAAACGCTTGTTGTCAGAAGAAAGACACTTTTGAAATCCATTTACTATTACCATTTAAGTAAGAATATAATAAAATATACAGATTCTGAATACTGGTCTTTTGCGTATTTTTAAAATGATTTGTGCATCTGCCTTTCAATGTGATTACAGTATGTCCTCAGGCATGGAAAGGTACAAAATTATAATAATAACATCCAGTGGCAACCCCGATTTTCACTGTTGGCAATGGAACTTCTTCAGACTGCAAACTCTCAATGTCCTGCAGCATTTTGGATCCATTCCCGTGTTCATTGTGTCAAACGCTCGTAGCTGCATTAGTTGTGTCTATACTGTGTGTGCGATCATCGAAAGGTAGACTTTGTGTTGAGTATCAATTTAACGTTTATGGTGTGGCAAGTGTTCGTTGATAGTGTTTACACCCTTCTCTTTACTAATACTACTGGCATGGCCAATAAAAAAAAACACATCAAGCCCAAGCACCCCCTGCTAATGAAACACTTCAAATTGCTGTATTATATTATATGTATTATATTAAAAAAGGCACAATGCACATTAATTAACATTAATGAGTCCATTGTGTAAATGTACATATGCATGAGCACAATGGGAAGCAGTTAAATTATGACATAATCATTGCTCCAGATACACATTTGGTGACACAACTGCAAAATCTAGAACACAAAGAGCTCAGATAAATGCAAATATTTCCTCAATAAAGCGGTCGTGATTCTTGCCCAGCAGTCGTCAACTTCTCATGTGAATTAGTTGCGGATAGATTTGCACTCCTGGTTTTTTTTTTTTTTTTTTTGCTAACAGAGTGACGTCCTGGCTCTGACCTTTAGTTTGCTTAGAACAACTTAGCAAAGCGTAGTGTGTGTGTTTTTCAAGCTGCCAACTTGAATCACTCCAGTGAAGATAGACTGACAGACGGATGGATATATCCAGCCTGAGGGGGGGAGAAATAGCATCTTCAGAATGATGAAGGATAAACTCACTATGTATGCGTGCAAGCTTGAGTGTTTGTCCATATGTAGCCAAGCACACACACACACACACACACACAGTAGCTAGGTATGTCTGTATTGCTGGGTAGGACCCACATGGTGCTAGAATTTGCCAGCTAATTGAAATAGCCAATGATGACAACATTTCACATACATTCTTGTCTGCAAAATGTAATTTAGAAATACAGAGAGCGGGTAAAGGAAACATAACCAGTGGTGCGTGACTATGGAAACTTTTATTTGATAATGCTCAGAGTTTGGGCCAATGAAAGTTCTTTTATTATAACTGCAATATTGATACCACCGAAGTATCCGGCAGTATATTTCCTCTGACTGTCCATGCATTTGTCTTCAGGATGATTCAGAATGGTGAGAAAAGGCAAAAACAGATAGATAAAATGGGAAGGGAAAATGGATGAGGGAAGCAATATCAAGGCACAGCCTTGCATTATTCCACGGTTTTACGACAAATACTTAATGAAACCCCGCGAGGGTGATAGAAGCCTGTATTTAATTAAGCCTTTATAAAATATTAACCAGGGAGGCCAGGGCAATTCCCCCTCTCCTGGTCTTCTCAGTAGATTGAACCACAGTTACACTGCATAGACGGCACTGAATTATAATTTCAGATAGAAGGTGAGTGAGAGAGAAAGAGGGAGAGGGAGAAAGAGAGAGAGAGAGAGAGAGAGAGAGAGAGAGAGAGAGAGAGAGAGAGAGAGAGAGAGAGAGAGAGAGAGAGAGGTCTAGTGCTCACTAAAGAGCCAAAGGGGAGTTTGAGATGGGGGACCAATGCTGCTCCTATTGCTGCCTCTGGAATGTCTTCTAATCACATTAGGGGGAAACTATAGCTCTGATTTATAAGGGCTCTTTTAAGTTCACTTTTCAGCCCCGGCACCTCTATGTCTCTACCTTTAACACTCTTTGAAATGACTTTGATCTCCTAATTTGGGCGTCACATCCTGTGAAGGGCACGGTGTGCTGAAAAGATGTAAATCATCACTAAAACTATGGTGTCTTTTTTTCACGACAACGCTGATGGCTGCTCTATAGGGAGCAATGAGAAGGCCTTTAGCTGCAATTGCTATTGGGAATAAGATAAGGGAAAGGGCGAAAGTAACGTGCATTCTTTTAGTCACAGCTGATAGACGCATTTATATCAACGACACAAACTATTAGCATTACAACGGTTGGAATTAAATAGTCAAATTCCATCCAAAATGTGTAATGTAGTAATCTCAATTAAAACGTCAAAGTACCAGTTTTTCTGAAATTTCAAACCAAATCTTACAGTTGTATCAGTAAATGTTGCATGCTCAGGCTTTTAAAGCGTTTAATGTCACAACTGCGCTGAATATCTTGTCTCCTCTGGCCAACGAATGGCTCCTGGTCGATGCCTTTGACCAGTGTTGTGTGGGGTGATGTCTTGGTTAGTACTTCTTATCCATCAAACACACTGCAACTAAATAGTACTTCAATGTAATCTAAATACATGATGGTGGCTACCAAAGTATTCATGACTGTGGCATTATAGTAGTCATCAACTACTCCCACAAAGTAATTGAGTAAATGATTAATTGCGGTAGATATAATGTAATTTCTGTTCACCTAATTACATGATCAAGTATCATCATAAAGTCTCAAGTACAACCAATTGTGTGTCCCCTCATAACATGTTACTACCATCCTCTCCATTTTTCTCAGCGATTCCATGACTTTAGCTTTTTGTTTGGTTGTAGAGTCTCACTATGTCCGAAAAAATGTCAAGACAAGTGTTGTATCTTGGTTCAAAGTGTCCTTCAAAGCATGAAAGCTCTGCTTCTCAATGACCGAGTAGTGGTGCCAATCCTTGTCAAACCCCTGGCTCACATAGTATCTGTGACTTATGCATTGCCACTGCTTTTTTACTGCACCATGCTAAACCCACAGATGAATTATTAGTCCACAATGACGCACAGTGTTGACTCAAGACTCTGACGACTAGATTGTTTCCTGTAAAACCCCTAAAATCCACTGCAACACTTGTCAGTATCAACATTTTCCCCAATAATTTGCTGTTTGCTAATTTACAGATCCATACAGACTCTGACGAAGGAGAGGGGAACATCAAGTACACTATCTCGGGAGAAGGGGCGGGCTCTATCTTCATCATCGATGAGCAAACAGGAGACATCCATGCCACAGAGAGACTGGACCGAGAAAAGAAGGCTTTTTACACACTTCGGGCCCGGGCCCGGGACCAGCATTCCCATGACCCTCTGGAACCCGAGTCCGAGTTTGTCATCAAGGTCCAGGACATCAACGACAGCGAGCCCAAGTTCTTGGAGGGTCCCTACATCGGCAGTGTGGCAGAGCTGTCCCCCATAGGTAAGGCAAGAAACATGGCAGCCAGACAGGCCATCGGGTTAGCAGTTTCAAGCATGGAGCTCAGAATGGCCCAAAGGAGCACACACTGTATGAAATTACTAGTTTTACAGCTATTTTCATGATGCATAAGTAGGACCTGTAACATAATGCTTTGTCCATCTTGGCTCAGGGGAAGCTAGAAAATGCCAAGAAGAGCAATATGCTAAAATTCTCCCCCACTGTCGAGATGGGGGGGAATAAAGCAGACAGGAGATGTTACCGGAGATGAAAATAAATTTGGAGTCAGTGAATCCATTGTGGATAAGAAATAAGTAGAATGGTGTCAAGGACATTTGAGGAGGATCCCCACATGTGCTGTGTCAGAGCTGTGCCCCGTAGGTAGGAATATTATGGAAAATGACGGAAACCGAACAGGCCTATAAAGAAAGGGGGAGGCGGATTGCATTACTCCCAGATGAGCTTTGTGGCTGTGTTCTCCGACACACTGTTATGAGGTAAACCATGACGGGGGAGAGGGGGTGGGGGTATAAGGGGAGGAAAAGGAGCCGTGCTCCAGAAGAGTATATAATGGCAAAGGTGCGTCGTATTTTCCTAAAGGCTTTTGACGATGAAACCACAATGCTTTTAATCTTGAGAAAACATGTTGTTATTGTGAGCAACAGCATTAGCGGCACACCAAGGCTGCTTAAGGTTCTCAGCGAAATGGAAAAGACAGGTGAACGAGGGTGTCAGGGGATTCATTAGCATGATATTAATGTCACGGGGCCCGCTGATGTTTAATAAACAAAATTATGTATGGGTGCCAAGCGATATCACAATACCACGTGTGCTCAGGATGTTGTGTGTGATACAGATTTTTGCACACGTGTATGTGTGTGTGTGTGTGTGTGTTTTATCATGCATATGCAGTAGAGGTGGGGGTGATTCTTGGGTGAGTGACTCCAGGAGTGGTGCAGAATGGAATGGCTCTTCCCTGTTCAAGCCTGATTGGAATTAATTCCTGCTTCCTCAGCATGATCCAAAGCATGGGCATTTCTGCCTACAGTGCTCTCTAAAAGTGAATAGGGTGTGTGTCTGTGTGTGTCTGTGTCTGTGTCTGTGTGGGAGGGAGCGGCAGAGGGAGAGAGAACGTGAAAGACCAAGCAATTGAAGGGTACTACAAAATAGGAGTGATAGATAGAATAGAAATAATCGAGAGATTGAGAACAAAAAAAAGATGCAATAGCCTGGGAAGCAAGAGAGCTATTATCTCTTTAAGACGGAGATGCATGGAGTCACAGAGATCACGCTTAGTTAATGTTAGTTAATGATCACGACCCTTCCACTTTGGCTGCTTCCCCTTGTTCGACCCTGTTGCACCTCAGTCAAATTACGCACTAAATGAGTGTGCAGTTCATGTTTTAAACATCGCTGCGGAGCGCCGGCCCTAATGAGGTAACAGCCACTGCTTATCCAAGCATTCTCCCGGCCCCGTCCCTGTCGCTGTCGCCGTTTCATTTCGCCGCGCTGTTCCACTGTCCAACATCAGCTGGAGCCAGCAGTATTTTTTTTGTCATTTCAGTGATAAGGTCACAAGCACAATGATAGTAATTGAAGGGATTAAAAAAAGAAAGTAAAGGTACCGGACAGACCACCTTGGCCCGTCACTCACCGGCACATTGCTGTCCTACCTCCTTCCCTGTTCGACGTTTAGCTCTAATAGCTGGAGAATGTTGTCGCTTTAATGTGAAGACTATTGGAATGCTTTTCTTTTTGGTCAACACATTTAGACCTACCTTACTAACAAGTATTGCCTTTGAAACCGAGGCCTGAGTTCAGCCTGAGCTAGATGTATTCCTCTTTGCCGTACATGTCCGTTGTTGTCCCCAAACTAATACATCAGTGAGCCTTGCCGTAACCCTGGGTGATTACGATGGGCATGGGCACTGCAGTTTATTTTGGGTCAATTGCACATACGCTGTCCTGCTGCTGAATAATCACCCTCAGCACCAAATGTGTATTAATCCTCAGCTAAAAATAATCCCCAGCAAATGCACTGTTTCAACAGTTGGACTGAAATTGTTGCCCATGCTGTTTTAGGACATTACCTCGGCTTCTCTAAAAAATCAAACTATAATTGTGTAACCAATTTTGAATTTAGATAATTACAAATAGATTTTCCGGCCGAGTGCTGTGTAGACAACGTTAGTCAGAATTGCTTGAGCGACACATGTGTTTGAGTCTGAACGCCAAGATAAATAAATAAAACCAAAGAAACACCAGCCACTTATTTGCTTTTGCAATATGTCCTTTGTGCTATCTCAACAACATCTACAATTGTTTTTGTTTTTTTTCCCCAACTGTAGGCATATCTTTTGTTTGTTATTTCTTCTTATATTTCTAACACCGCTCAAGAATGCTGTCATCTTTCATAGTGTATGAACTTGATTTTCTTCACTTTTACTGTGTATACAATATATTCAAACCCTCATTAGAATCTGTTGTTTTTATGTAATTTTGACACCCGTGAACTAACACCGGGTTGCTTTTTATGCCGTATTGGTAGCAGATTGCGAGCGTCAGCCCCACCAGCGGTATGCTCACCGTGCTGTTTTAAGTCCAATCATACAGAACACTGCTTTGGAAAACGTGAAGCAATAATAGGAATGTCACGTCATGCCTCAACTTCTCCCTCTTCATGCAGACGGTCTGTCTGTCTGTCTGTCTGTCTGTCCGTCTGCAGGCTTGCTCAGCATTTGCTACAACAACAACAAAAAATACTTTGTCCGTTTGTTTTCAAGGGTTGGTTAACTCTGAAAAGGAGAAGAGAGGACAAATAACACATGAGCAGCAAAGATGATGGAACGTGAGGGCCTGAGCTCTGTGTTGTCCTTTGGAAAATTTGCGGCTAATGAAATTGCTGTCTTCAATCAAATTTGTAGTGCATGGGTGATTGAATGTTTCTTTAAGAAGCGTGCATGTCTTTATGTTGGGAAAGAAGAGAGAACATGGATGGAGTCACTGCAGAACGCTAGTTGTGTCCTCTGACTCATGATGATAACGACTGTGAAGAATTGATTTAATACAATTTCCTGGTAGAGGACGTCCTGGACTGAACACAACCAAAAAAGGAACTGACGAAAAGATGGGGCTTCTGGATCGCCCATATTACAGTAATTACTGCCCAAATAAATACCCATATACAAATTACAAATGATTGGAGCAAACTGAGGCAACTGAGGCTATGAAGGTGATTTGCTTCACTGATAAATGACAGTTTGCTGGCTCACTCATGACCACCAATAGCAGGCTGTGTTTTTAAATAGTGTTGCTGAGACAATGAAAACTCATGAATGACATGGTGAAAACAAGTGACATAGTGCAGTGCATTGGATCAATTCCTCATCAAGCTGCTTCTTGTTTTACCTTCCTCTCTGTACAGGGGCGAAGGTTTGCTTTCTTCATCGGTGGTCCTCCACACTTTGTTCCCTGCATTCTAGAGATTTAAAAAAATAATAACATATGGTTAACATTTTATTTATTTATAGAGAGGAAAATTCAGGAATGTGTATTTAAGACCTGTTAATGATACATCCATGTGTTTTAATGTATTTATAAAACGTTAATCTTAGAAATAAATTATCTTCAAGACATAAGGTTCAGTACTTTCTGTACATATCCCACATATTTTTTATGTTCTCTGAGATGCAGATAGTTAAGTAGTATTAAAATGTAATATTTTTAGGAAAAAGTTGAAATATTAGGAGAATAAAGTGAACTTGAATGAGAATAAATTCATAATAAAAAATAAAAAATAGATATTGTTAACCTGTAAAACTGAAACTACCAAATCTAATCAGCCATAAATCTCACCATCATGTGGCTTATCGTCTCCACAAATGTGGACTTCAGCCCCGCCGAAAAAGTGCAGACTAGATCTATTTGTACATCTCAAAGCAGCAGTATTATTTAGTCCTAGTGAGCTATAACAATTCCACAAGTACCATTAATGTTAAACTCCTTAAAAAAGTAAGAAAAACAATCAACTTAGTGAACACTCGGTGCTGTCAGGTGCACAGAGCACACTAGAGACACCATGGCTGATACACACACACACACACACACACACACACACACACACACACACACACGCACACACACACACATTCTCTATCTTAATGATAGCTGTCAGTTTCAAGCAGTTTCACCTAATTTACATGCAGGCACACAGTGGGCTTTTTAGGAAATAATTACCAATGTCCAGACCTTATAGTTGGCTGAAGCCATGTTATTCACACCAGAAACACATTTCTCCACACCTCTCAACAAGCAAGTCTGCTCCTCTGTGTGTATGTGTGTGTGTGTGTGTGTGTGTGTGTGTGTGTGTGTGTGTGTGTGTGTGTGTGACTGTGGAATTTGTCCACTCAAAAGTAAATGCAAAATAGTTTGCTTAAATATTGGTGACTATTCATTTTGCCATCCTACATCGTGTCCCTTTGATATGGCTGTGTGGATTTGACGTTTGTCTCAAAACTAGGTTAGCCGCAATGTAAAAGTTGCATGCATGTGCACTAAATGTGTGTAAGTGTGCATCATATATATGATGTATTGATTAATTGCTTTTAAATTGTTTTAATATTTGACATAGTGTTGTTAAGGTTTACAGTGCAAAACCTGAGATTGGGAGCATTTTGATTGCCTCTAAATGGCTCTCAACATGGTGACAGTAAATCCGTTGCTCACAGCTAACGTTTGCTATCAGCGCAAACTCCAATGGAGCAAAAGTGCTGACAGACAGTGTTCACCTGAGGGGGGAACCGGAGGGTGGGTGCGACACTTGCGTGACCAATTTGTGGGTCAGAACAGAATTGTCAGCTGCATGTGCTGCATGAGCGCGGTGCAGAGAGCTAACCAGTGGGGCTAGCTCACATGCACTGGGAGCACGTGAGGCTAGCCCGGTGACGTCAACGAAGCAGAGAGAAGCTCGGATAGCAATACACACACAGGGAGAACTTCATTCTCTGCTCAGGTAGACAAGACTCGAGTATATCTTTACATAAATGAAGTTTGCTTCTATATTAATGCTCAGAATGTTAAATACAGCTCCTTTTAAAAGGATATGAAGAATTTCAAAACTGCATTATAGGTCTATTTGATGAATGGATGTTCACTTACAAGCTAACAGGTCATCCTTCTCTTTACGGCTCAGTATCCGTTGTATATTGTCTGAATAAAAGTGGACCCAGTATTATGTAAAACAGCTGCGATTTGAAAAGCTAATGTTGCCTCATATCCATTGGTGAGGTAATCTGAGATTTACAGGTCCGTTCATTTAAAACATCCATTATACCAATATAAAAACCTAAAATTCATGTTTGGCAAACATGGTAAATTGACTTAGATTTATGCTGTGCCTTTGTAGTCTTCTGACCACTCTTTGTTAAAATTCACCCATACACACACACACACACACACACACACACATTCATACACTGATGGCAGAGGCCCCCATGCCAGTGGCCACCTGCCCATCATGGATCGAATCTAAATGTTTGTTGACACACACACACACACATACACACACACATGAGAAACCATAGCAACAGAGATACATTCAAAGCCTCCGTTTACACTGTATTTATTCATTGAAATATTGAATTGCAGCAATAGTTAAGTGGTGTAACTCCAGAGTGTAGGTGTAGCCTTCCAAGAACTGTCTTTTATGGGTTTATCCCTGGAAACAGTCCTAAATATTGTTCTTGCTTGTGTCACAACACTTGCGATGAACCAGTTGTGTGAATGTAGTTCTGCAAACAATTTAAACCAGGATTGTATCAGCTGCTTTAGATGAAGCCAGAGAGGCTGTGAGAGCTCTGCCTTAACCCTTCCGGGTCCGTGCTCGACAACGTTTGCCTTTTGTAAATATTCATATCTCCTCCTCGATAATACGGCTCAGAAATACGTTTCGAAGTCTACAGGAATCAGCGGGCTTTCTGCTTCCGCTCTTTTCCTAACATGAGATCGTAAGCAATTCACAAAGAGAGATATGGTAGTATTATGGGTTTATCCCTGTAACCAGTAACCAAATGTTTTTCTTGCTTATCTCCTGCACATGTCAACACTTGCGACATAACAGTTGTCTGAACGTAGTTATGCAAACAATGTAATCAAGAATTATATCAAATGGTTTAGACGGAACAACAGGGGCTGTGAGAGCTCTGCCTTAAAATCAGCAGTTACAAAATGAACTGACGATGTTTTTGTATCCTTGCTTCGCTCTCGAAGAGCAGTCCCCATTGGGTTAAGGGTGAAGCTGGTGGAGGACTCAGTGTGACTCTGAGGTCCACAAGCAGACAACCCACACCAGTTTCCAAACTTGATACGCATAATGAAGCAGGGAGGCACAGACTGTTCTACAGTTAATACCACATCAGCCTTGTATGGAACACCACGCTCTCTTAGCACAGCACTGCTGCTGCAGAAGGATGCGTAAAAGCGCAAGATCTGCAGCGCTCCAACTACTGCGAAGCAGGTTCAACATAGAATGAGTCAGGGAGGATTCAGATTCATCTCGCAGATAGAAACGGATGAAATAGCACGGAGAAGCCCGGGATGCCGCTGCATAGCTGTCTGCCACTGTCATCCTTCCGCGGAGAACCATGGATGAGGATAAGGCACTTGTGAAGTCCTGCTGATGTCCTGAGGAGGCTCTGCTCTCACTGCACTGTCGGCTTGTGAGACAAATGCTGTTTCGAAAGGCCACTCCTTGTGAGTGCTCTCCGTCAGGAACAAACAGCTGCTGATATCCTCTTCATGTTAAAAGTGCGCACGACATACTGAGACAAGGTGTGAGCTGGGTCGAGTCAGTGAGACATTTCTTCTGCCGCTTTCTGATGAGCTGGAGGAGAAAATACTTTCAGAGCAACGCTTCTTGATGGAAAAGAGTCTTACAGGAATTTGCACTTTCGTCCGCTTTAAACAAAAGGCAGGACAGCGAGATTGACGGCACACATAAGTCACTCACTCTCCTCCTGGCCGAGGTCAGGGCTAGGAGGAGCGCCGTCTTGAAAGAATCTTACAAAAGATTCTCCCGATTGACGAAAGGAGAACCCTAAGAGCATGCAGCACCAGGTATATCCTACTGTGGTGCTACAGAGTGTGTGCCAGATTTCCACCCCATACCGAGAGGGTGTGACACCACGTCTCCCTCGGGGAACCCCTGACTAAGATGCCAGGTCTCCCTGCAGTGAGAGAGGGAAGGTCAGCATTCATAAGATCATAAAACCCAGACAAGGAAACCTTTGAGGTTTCATATGTGCCAGGCCTGGGGATCTGCGGTGTCCAATTGCAAGTTTCAAGATATATATTTCCAACTGTCCATCAGATTTGAAATCTTTCTACCTCCATCCAGAGTGCGCCGTGACCTCCAATGTGTGTTGCAGCCCAAAGCCCGCAGCTGAAAGTACACGTGGCTGATCATTTATTAATAACAATAATAATAATAATGTATCCTTTAGTAATCCCCTTGGGGAAGTTCTCCTCTGCATTTGACCCATCTTTAATTAAGAGGCAGTGTGCTTTGTTCTTGAAATTTCCATTAATGGTAAATGGCCATGATATAAGTGAGATAAAGCCGTATAAAGGTGTTCATAATCAGGGATGAAAGTCCTTCACGAATCAATTCCTGATAAAGGACACCTCGTCGGGCGTTACATATATTATTATGCATTTTTCTGCAGTCTTTTCATGTATATGAGGTTGCAAAGGAACCAATGAGATTGAATCTGACTGAAGGCTTGGCGGTGGGGATAACCTTTATATCTGTGTCATTTCCGTCAGCAATAAATACAAAAGACAGGATCTTTGTGTTTATTATGTTGTGGTTCTAACTATATTTACATTGTCAGTGAATGGATATATATATATATATATATATATATATATATATATATATATATATATATATATATATATATATATATATATATATATATATATATTCTCTTTTATTTTGAAAGGTGGTCCAACAAAAAGCCAAACTGCAATAGTAAAAATTTCTGAGGGGAAAGCCACATTTTTGGTGTTGTCATAGGCAAATGAATGTGAGCAATTAAGAATTAATATGGTGGTTTTAGTGAATTCGGTATGTCGGCTTGTTCTTCAGGGAGAAAAAAACTAAATGAACAGAGCTGATGCCTTCTTAATTTCACTTTTGTTGAATATAAGTAGGACCTTTAAAAACAGTACTTATTCAAGTATAAAGTACTTATTTCTGATGCTTTTTTTCTTTTACTGTCATAATTTTGTTTTACATTTAATTAGATTTTTAGCTATTTTTTAGACTTGTCACTGTTTTTCTTATAGTTCAAAATAGCATTTACTTGAAGTGTATTTGTGTGTGTTCCTAATACTACTCTTGCCGTATCCTCAAACGTATGTATTATTATTTTTAAATGATATGTCCAAATGAACTTGCTGTTCCTTGTATGGGCTTATTTTTCCTCCTGAACTCATTTTCTTTTTCCCCCAAAAATATTCAGCTTTACATTTTGCTTGCAGCAAAGCTTACAGAGGCTCGATAAGTGAATGGTGGGGTGAGATTTGTTTTAATCTCTGCATTTAAGACTGAAAAATCCACTTAGCTAAAAATATCATAATGTTTATGGGGATAAACATAATAATAGCATGTATTATGTCTGCATTATTACCTTAGAGACAGACACATGGTTCAGTGTGGCTATTTATTTAGAAGAAATATGATGGACATCCCTATTTAGGGAATAAGATAAATAAATGTGACTGTAGAATTGAACAGAAATGGGAAACGTTCCTATTGTGTGCTGCTCTGGTGTGCTGAAAGAAAGAGTCTCGGCTGTGGATTTACCTTTAAATATAAACAGCTATTCCATGGTGCTGATATGTTAATACCAGGTAGCTTATGACATTTTGGGGCAAATATTTATGTTTTGGAAAAGCATCATTAATATTTCAATGGAATGCATATTTTTCCCCTTTGGTTTTTCCCAGCCATGGTAAGTGTTTAAATATTAATGTAGCTTTGAGCTATGCCTGAAAAGTTTTAAAAACCCAGAGGCTAAAGTAGGAACTAGTATAATGCCTGACAATACTACATAGGTATAGTTTGGCATATTGTACAGTTAAAAATTGGATGGATTAAGTTTTTCACGCAATTTCTGGGACAAATATTGCACAGACATTATTGGCAGTGACACTGTGGCACCCCAAGCTAATGCTTATGCTCCACACGCCCAGCTAATATTGAAATAATAAAGACAGGCCTTTTCCAATTTGAAATCAGTATTACACTGTGTTACAACATGCATACTGAGACCTCACTTTTTTTTCACCCTTTGTGTGATCTGACTGACAACACAGCGCAGTTTTGTTGGGTTTGAAACCATTTAGTCACTGAGGCAGACATCCTTTCCTTCCACTCAAAGGTCGGCTGACAGCGAGGGAGTCTGGTGGAAATGTGGCTAAGAGGGGCAGCTCCTGATGGTGGAATCACAACAGGGTGAAACGTTTCCACTGAGCTAATCCTGTGATTGATGTGGTTCCATTAGAGAGGACCTGAGGACCTTTGAGTGGCCGAGATGTGGCACGACACAACATCTGTTCCGTAGCCTCTAACCTCAGGTAACGCTGACTGACAAGTCACAGTGTCCAAAAAAACAACAACAGGCAGGCAAATAGCAGTCTGACAACAGACATTGAGCTGACCACTATCCTCAGCTATTATCTACTAATGATGCCAGTAGGATTACCAAACACAAACAGCAAACAACAAGGTTCAAAGTAGCACAAGATTAGTCTCGGAGCGGCATTTATCTTATATTAAAGACAGTAGGAGAACTGCGAAGGCCTTTTAACAACAGGGATATGTTTGAAGAAAATGTCCTGCATTTGTATCTGCTAAATAAAGCTCAGCATCTGAAGCTCTCTCACATTCCTTGAAGACATGTTATCTCTGTAAATGCTCTGTAAAATAAATTGTGTTGGATTATTTAATGTAACTATGTTGTCGCAGTTTGTCTTTTGATAAAAAAAATGTTTATTTAAACTAAAAGAATGAGGATTTTAGGCTTCTGGAAAAGACTGGTGCTTCATTTTCAAAATTTCTGAAATGAGTTATAGAGAATGACAAGACTGATAGCCGACAGAGCAGAAGAAGCCTTGTGAAATGTATGATTCAAGTGTTTTTATGAAGGTCATTGCCCCATCTATCACTGCGGAAAAGTATACACAATACACACAATAGCCTGCATTTGAAGGACGTTTGTGGTGACCGACACGGACAATAGCGCGAGGCAGAATAAAGCTGTGGGAGAAAAAAGCTGTGTCAATAATGGTTTGACAATATTTATATGTTTTCCAAAATGCTTTGTCGAGTATTGTTTTGTCAAGTGACCTGGACACATGCAGCAAATCAAAGCGTCAAACCAAGAACTATAGAGGCTTTTGTATGAATAAAGTCGTAATTCAACAAAAAGCATCAAGCATTCAGTTCGGGGTCCTATTTTGGAAAAGTAGTGATACATCACCAATGCCAGTCTTATTTCTTTTGTTTTATCTGTCTTGTTCTTTTGACCTTTATCTCTCTCTCTCTCTCTCCCTCTCTCTCTGCCATTCTCTCTCTCGCTCTAACCTTCAGCATAGTCAGCATGACGAATAAATCCCTCACTCCTTTTGTATGTAATGTGAGAACTCCACGAGGGGAGTTCAGTAATAATCACCCTTCCTGTTGCTGTGGTCCAGAGAGGTTGCCCAGGAGGCGTCAAATTACTGCAGTCACCATTAGGACAGCCGGGTCCTGTCATGCTAACAGAAGATGAGACATTTAGAGCAGCGGAATCACAGAAGAGAGCAATGCGACAAGACAGGAGCAACTTACAATCAATATACTCTGCCAACCTCCTCTATGTATATGAGCAGTAACGTCCACCATTATGTGCTTAACCACAGTGCTTGACATAATTGATTTGGGCTGATGTGCGTGTGTGTGTGTGTGTGTGGTCATGTGTACAAATCAGTGTGTATGTTGGAGAGGGAGGGATGGAGAGAGAGAGAGTGAAAGAGAAAGGAGACAAGATGTGTACGACAATGGCAACTTGTGACATTGATTAAGACTCAGGTTTTTTTCATTATTGTAGAGATGTGATCAGGCAGAGGAGCTTCGACTCGTTATTGTGCATTGTACATTTTGAATTGTGCGTGTGATAATGGCTGTGTCAAAAATGTTTCTGCACGGAAAAGGTTCTGTTCCTCAATGCTCTTCTAGAATAACAATACACACATATCAGTGTTTGTCTGCAGACAAATGCTTCAAAGTAATAAGATAATTAAAATTGCAATGTTGACATGCCATGCTGGCCCACAGTAGTGTCTCCAAAAGAAATACTGAGCCCATCTTTTGAACAAAGATTAGATTTACAATCTGTCAGAAGAGATGACAAACATCCCCAAATCCTTGTAGAGATCAGGAAGAGGATCAAGGTAAGCAGGCCATTGGATTTTATGACATGGCAGATTTTTCTCCCCTCTATACTTCATCCTCTCTCATTCACGTTCTGTTCCTCTCTCTCATTCTCTGCCCACCTCTCTCTCTCTCTCTCTCTCTCTCTCCTGGGGCATTTATGTGGATGAGAGAGGAATGAATCACTGTGGAAGTAGTGAAGAAATAACTTTTCATGTGAAAACACCTCAGCTTTTATGGCTTTACTAAATGATCCATAATGCGGGCGGGGAGCACTCAGTCCTGCAGATTAAGGCGGGTCGTAGCGGTGGAAAGAGGCTCAGTGCTGCAGCCGTTAGACCCCTCCACTGAAGCTCGCACCAGTACAGCCCCAGCTGAGATGGGCACAAATCTCTTTTATGAGCCTGCCTCTTAAATAGCTGTCAGTCTAGTGTCTCACACGTGGCACACTCCTCCAGCTCCCCTCACAGTAATTGAACCATCTCTCCCCGAGTGCTGAAATGGTGAGGGAAGTCATTCAGACAGCCTGTGTTGATACCATTAAACCAAACTTGTGCATAAATCTAGCTGCACAGCTATCGTCACCCCACCATCCACGGAATCCTCCACGCCCAGAAAAACTACCCTGCTTCTTACTCCATTTAGCCAGAGATGGTCCCGGGGTTAGTTTGCATCTGGATATTATTTACATAATCCTTTCGAGAGAAACTGGGGGCTTCATAAATATAATTTGCAACTCAGACTGCATGCTATTATTCTGTAAAGACTGCTTTTTTTTCTGTCATGTTCCTCCCACCGTGACACCGTTACACTATTGTGTGTGCCAGTAAGAAACAGACTAATTCATGCACACAGTCATAGAAAGGACTCATCTCTAAGCTGCAAATGTTAAGTATGTTGTATTTACTTTATTACTTTATTAGCTGTTAAACTCACATACCAGCTGGGGGTTGTTATTCTTTAAAGAGGTTATATTATAACAATATAGTTATAGAACCATTAATAATAGAATATAAGTGGTACATAAACTGCTGGTATTCAACCATAAGTATGCCTGAAGCATTTTGGGTTTAATATTTCACCCAGCCATATCTCCCTTAAGCACTGTTCTCGTGAACGCTTTGGTGATTGCTATGGAAACATACGCATATGAATTTGCTGTCATATCATATAATTATCATCCTGAAAATTACTTTTCCATTCTTCTATTCTATTTCTGATGGTGTAAATATCTGCAGGCTCTGAATGCATGAGTGAGTGAGGTGAATGCATATCCATTTTCTTCAGTAGGTGTCACAAATGTCACAAAAGTTGTACGTTACAAACACTACGTTGATAAATATTGTTTTTTCCTGGCCCTTCTGACCTCACCTGACCTCGGCGGGGTCATTCGATTTCATTATTGGTGTTCTTGCACAGTTCTGTTGAGAAAAAGAAAGTTTTGTTTCATAAGCAAACCAAAAAGACTCATCCAAAACAAATGTGCCCATCAGGGGGAATAAAGAGAAACAAACCTGTATATTTTGGTAATTAAAAATGATTATTGCTACGGAGCGTGCTGTCTCATCTGAGAGCAATTGATGATTGAAGTTTTAGCGAGAGAGAGAAAAACAACTCTTGAGTTAATGAATATCTGGAGCTTCTCTCCATTAGACATACTCCTATTCCAATATGCATTACATTTGAATCTGAGAAAGTCAATATTTTTTATTGAATTCCCACAACTCCATCAACAGTAGAATCTGCTTAAGTGAGATTCCAACCACGCCAACAGATACTGTAAGTAATGACTTCTCCCACTAAAAACACTGATGCAGGCCAAAGCTTTAATAAGAGCCCAAGTGCCAAACTCCCTGGTTCACTTCTCTTTTTAATATAAACACAATAAAGAAACATTTGCATTTATATAGTTCTTCCAAGCCATCCCACGTTGCTGCGAGCCAGTACCCAGAAACAGCTGAGCATCAAACTGATTGTTACCTGGGGAAAATTAAGATAAGGACAAAATCCCATGGAGGAAAATGACTTTGTTGGACCCACAGCGGTATAGGACCAACCAAGTGAGCCGAATTAGCTCTCCCCTGCCTGCTGCCAGTAATGAAAATAACTATAGTCTTGTTTTCAATATGATAAGGACGATATCGCGCTCTTCCCCCAACTGGGACGCAGATCTTGATCTTCTAAGGATCAGGGTGGTGTGCAGAGTGGTATGTTTGGATGGAGTAATGACTGTGTATGTATACTCCGAATTTGAATTAAAGGCTCATTCCATCCTAGTTAATATGCAGTGCTTTGAATCCACGGCGAGTAGCAATATATTAGGATACAAGACAGTGCCAGAATTCATGATTCTTTGAAATTGCACTTGCCGGAAGAACGCTGATCCATCCGCCCGTCCATCTATTTCTGTGTGTCCTCACTTATCCCAATCCACACCAATTGTTTCGCAGGATAATTTACCTTCAAGCTAATTTGTCACGTTCCCGTGCAGATCAGAATAGCTGCTGAATTGAACAGCCTAATTTGTTACCCTCTTATCATCGACCACGTGGAATACCGCATCGTTCTCTGTTCATATGCTGTTTGCCCGTTTCTATTTACTTACATACAGGCAGAACAAAAGAGTGCTATAGCTGAAAGTCTACCAGAATAGTGATCTGAGCTGTCTGATTTAATGACCAGCTGACTTTAATGATAATCCACTGGCCTCTCCTTCTCTCTCTGCCCCTTAAGAGCGCCATCCCATGACAGGAAACAAACAGTGCTCTGACACTTCCCGCTAATTAGCATCATTAGCATACGGCCATTATGTGGCTGGACAGTAGCATGACAGGGCTCTGAGAAAGGCTACGGTGGTGACCTTTGGTGGACAACACCAGCTGTCAGTAATTACCCGTAGCATTGGCCAGCCACATGGAGACAAAGACCGACTTCTCGTCCTTGAGGACCTATGGCGCCCAGTGGCGTCTCCTTTTTTTTAAATTATTTTTTTATTTTTCCTGTGAGTGAAATTATTTATAGAAAAGAAGAAGAAGAAAAATATTGCTCACTTGCTAAAAGGCAAGCGTACAGTTGTTTCTCAACCTAAGTTTTTAAGACTTTAGGACTAAAATGTGTGACTAAATGGAGAGATGCGCCAGCCTCTTCGCTGCCATAGGCTTTTCTTTGCATAAATATACTACACTGGAAATAATTAACACCTGCTCCATGAATTCCATTTTTTAGGCTTCATGTGGAAATGACTATATTCTCTGCCTCAGCGCGGTAATCACAAGTAATTATTTGTTGTAGATTTCTCAGAAGATAAATGTTGACTTTATGACTCCATGTTTCCTTTCATCTCTGAGCGCAACTGCCTTTCCAATGAGACGCAAAACAACTCTGTAGGGAAAAAGGTAATTTCAAACATCAAACAATTTGTTGAGAAATTCAAGATAAAATAGCTAGTGCAGTGTTATTCAAAATGCATTAACCTGCCTCTCCCAAGTGTAACCACAGAGTACGCATGCACACACAAACAGGTGTGGGCGCACATTCATACACTCATACACTCATTACAGTTACTTTTCTTGCGAGAGCCACATTTCACTGTGCTGCATTCCCAGGCTCACAACCTTAACCGTAATCATCACATCTGTGCGCATAACTCCAACCCTTACCCATCAAGCATCTCTCCTAACCTTGGCCGAAACCAAAATTGTATTTGAACCCTAACAACAATGTGTTGCCCTCAAGCCGCTCTTTGAAAAAGCACGACACATTTTCTCACTCTCTATGTCTTCAACTCATATTGGTCCATGCAAAGATATAAGTACACACAGACACACACACACACACACAGACAGTCACAGACAAAAAAACAAACACATTCCCACATCAGCCCTTTACATGTACAGTTCCGGCACTTGCAAAGTTTCCCCAGTGGCATCCTGTCTCATAAGCTTTTATTTATTTATTTATTTTGACACAACTTTGTCTCTTTTCAACAGGAACATCCGTTATGAAGGTTACCGCATCCGATGCAGACGACCCTGCATACGGCAGCAGTGCCAGAGTGGTGTACAGCGTACTGGATGGAGAAAAGATTTTCTCTGTTGACAGACACACAGGTAAGAACGATAACAGCAACACATCCAGCCCTCCCTACAACTGCTACTTTTTATTTTTATTTTTTCTTCTTGTCTCTTTTGGGACAAACATGAATGAACTTTAAGCCCGGATGCCATAATTCCCAGAGCAATCCAAGAGTGTGGCCAAAATCATGTAATCAATTGAGCAAAAACAACCATCTGATAACATATCAGCCAATAACTACTGGCTCCTTTGAGCAACCAGTCAAAATACCATATGGCATAAATTACCTGGCTCCACACAGTGTTTAGTGCAACCTAAATTAAGCACAAACATGGCACATATCACCTGGGCAGACCAAATGCACCGGATGTTCAGCTCAGTAAAGCATCGACGTTGCTAAGCATGAAAGACGAGTAGATGTGTCTGGTTCATATTTCCACAAGTTCCATATGTACCCCTCTGAAGCATCTCCCCCAACAATTTTAGGGGGAATCAATATTTCCCTTTGTGTTGATAGGAATGACTAAAAGTCTGTCATTGTTAGCTTCGCATCAGTGTTGCCTTTGAATCATCCCCCCACTAGGGAACAGCACTAACATTTTAATGATTTCTTTTTTTGGTCTCGACCACTTTGATTTGGTCAGCCCGGGTCGTGGATGATAAATGGCTCTGCCTCAGTGGGACTGGATGGTTTATCCCAGCGACTTTCTCAGTGCCCCCATTCCACCCACCCGCTTTCTTTATATTGTCGGGAGACGGGCAGGCCTAATAGGTGCAAGTCAAAAAGGTCAAAAGAAGAAAAGACAAAACAGCTCTGAAATCTGCCTCATTAATATCACTCTCTCTCACCCTGACAACAGACTGCGCAGCAAGCGACTATGTTTTTGTATGTCATTTTAACCATGCTGAAATTGTCTGTTGCTGTTTTCAAGTGTGTGAGTCAATGGGTTCCTACTAAACCACACACTGTCTATGAAGACGTCTCATTGTAATAGAGAAAACTACACAATATTTAGTAGTTCCTACTAAAAACACATCTCCATATATTCCTACTTTGCTATTCAATTGCTGATTATGATTATTATTTTATTGTTATAATTCAAAACAGAAAAAATACACCTGCATCCATTATCAATACAGCCTATTTCTTCTTAATTTGTATTGTAGCCAGGACCCAAATGACAGGATGGATAGTTTTGTAGATACACAGTAGAATTAGATTTCCATTACCTTGCGAGATAATAACAGAAATGCAATTGATACGAGTAAAAAAAGAAATATTAGAATATCATCCTTTATTTCATGTTAATGCATGCATTATCGTACTGAGGCTGCTCTATTTCACAGTCGGTGTACACGGCCCTATTACTGTGTTAAATTGGTTAATGTTAAGGCTCCGTGATGTGCATTTAAATGTGGATCGCATAGACTTAACTGACTACATATAGTCTATGTGCTGTATACTGGCTGTGGATTGGGGCTCTACTTGTGACAGCCCTAATTTAGATGCATCCCCTCTGGTCTTTGGTGGATGAAAGAGGAGCATGTCATCTGTCTCCCTCCTTAAATCCAGTGCGGCATGTACTGTACTTTGGCTACTCATAGAACATGGCTTTGGGCTAAATGTGAATCAGTGAGTTGTGTACCCAACACAATGCAAACCTTTGGGAGTGAGACAGCACACCAAGCCCAGGAAATGCATCAATAGATTCTGATGTGGAAAATCCCAAGGGGTAAAGTGGAATTATATTACTACTGCACAGTAAACCAGCCAGCTACTGATGCTGCTGCTGCTTCTGCTTGCGTTGCCAACAAGGAGAATGTCTCTTTTAAACCAAGACCCTCTTGGTGCTAGTTTGTAAGAAAGACAGAGAGAGACCACAGAACTGTCCGTTTGAGTAACCAAATATATTTTTTATGGAAACTTCGGGAGGCAAATGTCATATTTTTTCATCCTGACAACAACAAGACATTATGGTCCAGAGTCACATCTGACATATAATCTCAGAGCCCATTGACTCAGTCTGACCTCGATAAGACAAGGTCCACTGTCTCTGTGCTTTCAGTGTAGGCAGTGTACGGCAAACTGATATCTGGATCAAGACTCTTCCGTACCCAGTCATTGCCAACAATCCGATGAGCAAACTTGAAAACGCGAGAACAGAGCTGGAGTCGAGCGATGACCTCTACGACGGGATTACATCACAAGTAGCCAGTTTAATAGCTAAATTTGAGCGGAAGCGTCGATAGCCGATGGCTTCCAACATTGCATTTTGGCAAATAGGTTCAGCTTCTGCTGCTCCCCATAGACTGTTTACCTGCCGGCAACCGAAGCCCTCTCAAAACAAGTACTTGGACTACAAACAGATTTCACATGGAAACCAGAACGCTTTAGATGCCAAAATATTATTTTTTTTTCCGATGCCTACGGATTCTGTTTTCATCTCACCACTATCTCTGCTGAAATGCAACAGAATGTGCACTCTGGAGTGAACCTTGCCATTGCATGTAGTTTTCCTTCCCTCTCTTTCCCTCTCTCTCTCTCTCTCTCTCTCTCTCTCTCTCTCTCTCTCTCTCTCTCTCTCTCTCTCTCTCTCTCTCTCTCTCTGTGCCTTCTAACTCGCTCTCTATATTATATCACATCCTCCTTGTCCCTCGTTTGCGCTTTGGTTATCCACTTCTTACAGTTGGAGTGCAGTCTTACCGACCATGGATGAGTTTTGATGCTGTTCGGCGTGGCTGCGGCGTGCCTCCATTCCACCCCTATATATTATTCATCTTAATACAGCTGAGCCGTAAAATGGTGTATGAGCAGAGGTGCAAATATGACACAATCTCTTCAATCCAGCCAGCCTGAGGAGGTGAAGTGGAATGTGCTGCACATTGTCGGCGTCTCCCTAATACAGTGCTTAGCAGAAGTTGATATTCAAATTGCAAGTGGAAATGGAGTTGGTGGTTGCAAAAGTGCGAACCACTAATGCAACCTTTCCGGTGACCTCACTTACTCCTCCTGCTTTTCCCCACTCTCTCTCTCTCTCTCTCTCTCTCTCTCTCTCTCTCTCTCTCTCTCTCTCTCTCTGTCTTCAATCTATCCTCCGTCCCTCAATCATCAGGAATCATCATGACGGCAGTGGCGGATTTGGACCGCGAGACGCAGGATCGCTACGAGCTGGTCGTCAAGGCAACAGACATGGCAGGACAAATGGGAGGTCTCTCCGGCTCCACCACGGTGACCATAGTGATCACAGATGTTAATGACAACCCACCGCGCTTCCCGCAGAGTAAGTGTGTAACTGCAGGTGATCTTCCGAATGACGAATATGAAGACAATATAGAGTTCGCGACCTGCTGGCCGCTGACACCAATATGCAACGGCAGCATCAGAGACCGTCTAGAATATTCTGTGTGTAGTCCAAGAAAATCCACTAACTTGAATTCATGAGCCCATCAAACCTGCGGCCCGTCACAAAGTGCGGATAATTGATGCGTTTCACCGCCCGTCTGATCAAACCTTTAAAGCGAGGCTCACGAGAGGACTGGATCAATACGGTTGATTGTTCCCTCGTTGTAACGGTATATGTTTTGGTCATGTCGTTTTGCGCTGAATGGCCCACACATATCTTTTCACTGCGCAGTAAGAGTTAAAACGTGCGGCTCACCACACAAAGAGTCGGAGGAAAAGCTCCTACGAGCAAACAGCTTAAAGAGTCTGGTTTTTTTTTTTTGACATAATGGAGTAACTTGTTGCATTGTAAAAAAAGTGAATGCATTTAAACGTCACATTTAACTAGCACCTAATTACTGACTTGCTAATAATATATTCATGAATACAATACAAAAATAGTACGCTACTTCCTTTTCTTGCTTTCATTTCAACTCTTTATTTCGCCCTCTTTTTTGGAGTTAAAGCAGTACACTGTTACTTCTGTTAAAGCTGGGGGAACAGCATCTGACAGCCTGGTGGACTGTATTTGATATGTCTCCAAACACCTTTTCTTATTTCTGTATAAATCCTTTTTTTCCATCTCAGTAAATCATATTTACCCAGTCGGAGGGATAAACCCTGCAGGATTATAGTATCTTCAGTGTATGGTGTGGGGAATTGATAGAGTTTGGAAAGCTGCTGCATAAAAAAGATGCAAGCGAAGATGACGTTGTGTATATGTAAGGACTTTGATGTGTTCCCAACATCAAGTATCATATTTTTACTTTCATCTTTTTTATCTTGTTCATAATGAACTCTGGCAAATCGTATACACTTTCTTCAGTCTGTTCTGTCACTTGAAACACAACTTCAGATTCAGGATTGCCAACAAAGTCTGAGCACAAAAGAAAATCATCATATACTTGATCATGTAGATTACTAAAAATAATACAATCTGCCAGAGTTTCGACAATGTTTCAATCGCATTTATATTGTTCTAATTATATTGTACCGGGATACAATTAGAGCTGCTGTGTAATGTGTTGCATTGTTGTGTATCAACAACTCATTACGTTCCTTATGTGAATGCAACAGTCACACTTACAATAACTGCCTGAAGTCTACTTGTTGCTGTTAATTCATTATAATCCCAACCCAACCTCATTGTTTCACACCCCGTATCTCCCTCTCTTTAGCTTCTTTACCTTTTTTACTCCCTCATCCCTTCCTCCTACGACTACTTTTCAGTTTCGGCTCCCAATCCATCTCTTCTCCCAGTTTTCTCACTTCCAACCTCTCCACCTTCAGCATCCATCTATCTTTCATCCACTGCTGTTGTTCTCCTCTTATTCTCCATGTCCCTTTTGTCTCTCATCCTTCCTCTTATGTGGTGTTTTCTTACTCCTACGCTGTTTAGTTTTTGTTGTCACCTCTTCCCGCTCTTGTTTTGCTAAACCAAACTCTCCTTGTTTTATCCGTCAATGGGAAATCCACCTTCGGCCACCTTCTCCATACACCAGAGATGTACCAATTTTCTGTGTCGGAGGGGGCGGCGGTGGGGACACCAGTTGGACGCGTCATTGCAACAGATGCAGACATGGGAGAGAATACAGACATGAGCTATCTGATCAAAGAGGAAGGGGAGCTCTTCAAGGTCACGACAGATGTCGAGACACAGGAAGCAATTGTCTCCATCAAGAAGGTACAATTATGCTGCAATGCTGTTGTGGAGTCTGTAGTCTGTTAAGCTAATGTTGATTTTCGCCAGTGAAATGGCACAGAGAAACAACATGCCACCAATTAAGTAAATTAATTAGAAAGAGATGGTTCTTCCGGTGTTACAAATTAGAAACGAGAATCAAGAGATGACATATTTGCTCCAGAAAAGGGTAACTCAAAAATAAAAGTAGGTACCAGTTAATGTAATCTTGTAATTATGACATCAAGCATCTTTGTCGCACACATCAAACTTTACCATCTATGGTAGAATATTATGAGAAGTGATTAGGATTCGTTTGGCTGGAATCAGCATGTGACTGGGCATCTGCTGCTTAACAATCAACACAAACTGTGAAGGGTCTTTATACTCCCAGCAGCTAAATCTTTCCAGTCAGTAAGCCGAACAGCTACTCGGCTCTGTTTCAGCAGAGATGTGATTGGTCTTTGATGATTGATGATCATTGGTTTCGCACTGGGGTTTGACAGGTACTGTCAGTGCAGAGTTTCTTCAAAAGTGTTTTCAACTTTTTTTCACCTCGAACAAAAAAATGCAGAAAGCTAGCAGTGGTATCTTTTCATTGAAATACACAAATGTCAAAAAGTGTTTCTCCTAAGTGACACGTCTTTGTTGTGAATGAATCCTAATAGCAGAATGGACATGCGACACTTAGCCAGCAGAAATGTTTTGCCTCCACGGACTGTCAACAATGTATTTTATTTGAGCAAATCACTGGTGATGACTTAGTGGTAGGCTGGAGCTGCACACACAAACAATAAGTTGAAAGAAACCATCAACTCCCAAAAAAAAAAGGGACACTAATGCATTGGCTAAGTGCTGCTATCACTCATTAGCACTGTTGTAATATTACAGCCATCAGTGTCAGTACTATGCCACTTTAAATGGCTCATGTGAACTGAAACTGGGTCTTGTTTTTTCTTTCAGCCACTGGACTTCGAGAGCAAGCGCACACACAATGTTGTCGTGGAGGCAGTAAATAAGCATGTTGACCCTCGCTTCGTAGACCTGGGCTCCTTCCGAGACCAGACCATTGTTCGCGTCAGCGTGTCGGACATAGACGAGCCACCCATCTTTCAACCAGCAGAGGGCGCTATGATGGAGGTGCAGGAGGATGCCAAAGTAGGAGCGATGGTTGGCGTCATCACTGCCAGGGATCCAGATGTGAAGAATAAACCTGTCAGGTATGGCAAGGGCTCTGAGGCCGAGAACAAAAACTTGCCCTAGTGTTAGAGTAGTGGAATATTTGCCTGACTTGAGCTAGACAAAATGGTTATAGTTAGCTTTTAGTCACATGACTTTACATGTTTGTTACATTCCCAAACTGTGATCAGTGTGTACTGTCCATATGGATAACATAGGACAGTGTGTGAACACAATAATGGCCCACAATGTTTTACAAACCTTTACCTCTAAAAAATCTATGAAGGGGCCACTGTATCGTGTGGCTGAATGAAAACGACCAACAATCTAACAACCCGTTTGGTCCACAAGTGTATCAGACCTGTACTTCATTTGCACGTCTCACACCCTCTCATCTTAATCTATGCAGATTTCTGCAACACCTCTGCAGGGGTGTGTCTCAGCTCCAATTCACAGGCATAACTGTGACTATTTAGGCAAAAACATGTGTAAATGTGATGTTGATGCCCTACAAAAAGGCAAGGAATAGCTGAGGCAGAATGCAATATTAGCTGTGGACAACATAGAGGAAGGTCACTCACTCACTCACTCACTCAGTCACTCACCCACCGATGCATGCACATACCCATGCAATCACAGGATTTTACTTGTTTAGAAAATATTAAAATTATTGCTTAGAAGAGACTGGAGGTGTAAAGCACAGCATCACTTTTGACTCCGTCTTAGTGAGGTTGCGCTGGTGTAAATCTATCATTTTATTTGGTAATAATACAAAATGTGCCAATAATGAAACTCCTGTGGCTCTGAAAGAGTGAAAATGTAGACATAATATTAAAACAGTACTTAGCTGCTGCGGGCACACAGCTGCTTTTCGCAACAGTAGGTAGCCTGATAAAATAGATCAACCAAAACATTGGCAATAAACTGTGCTGTGTAAAGATTACTGAAAAAAAGGAATAATAATATTACAGAGCAATGTTTTGCATGACAATGAGTACCTTGTTTTATGACTTGGACTCTGCAGCATTGTCCCAAGGACATTAACTATACAAACCTATTGTGCACTCAGTGCAACTGTATGTTACTTTACTATCGTTGATAGATTATTATTCAAACAAAATGTGTGCGATGAAAAATATAACTTTAAAGAACACTAAGTCACGAGTTGCAAGTAAATACACAGGTCGCTGGTCGGCTTAAAAGCACAATTCTTCATCGAAAAGATGGCGTGAAAGCCAAAGCAAACGATGGATAGAGGGACTTGAAAAATGGATGAAGCTGCGCTGTATGTCTCTTTTTGCTCTCAGATCACTGTGTGTGATAAAAAACAATATCGTCTGGTAATCTAACCACGGTCTGTGGTTTATATGTCCTCAGATGAGCAATTGCAGTGTGAGAGGGGAATGTAGATAAGGGCTAAGACAGTCTCACTGACAGAGTATACACAGAGACACGCAGTGCCTGTGCAAATTACCTCGATTAAAAATGCATGAGGCTCAGAGTTTCAGGTGTAATAAAGTACAACACAATGGCAGAGCTGTCTTTCACCAGTGTCTTGGCAGCCTGCAGCTGAAAGTGTGCATGTGACACCTGTGCAAGCATATATGAGTGTGTGTGCGTGTGTGTGTGTGTGTGTGTGTGTGTGTTCGAGTTAGTGGAGTCGTGAGTGGAAAGGAGGGAGAGAGAGGTTGGCTAAAAGCCACCTTCTGAGCAAAGGTAGTGAGCTCATGGACATTAAGCATCTCTTAACTCTGCATAATCATGCGACCTGTATCTCTATACAACTGGTTAGGTGAGGTTTTAGTGCAAAATATGTATGCGCTTGTTTGTTTTGCATCTCCTCGACGCAAAGCAAACAAGATAAATGAATAATTCTCAAATACAACAATTTGTATTTACAATTCTAAATACAACTTTGCCTATGGTGGGGATGTGGAATACCACGTGTGAAGCAGCCAAGTTTGTTCTTGAGCAATGTAGGCGTCTGGTGTTGGAAAGAAAGTGCTTTTTTTTTTATATGACAGTCTCAGTGTTTATGAGCAGACGGATGGTAAAGAGACTAAAATCATGGTGACGATGTCCCCGGACTCCCATCCCACAAAAACTGCCATGTACTTGAGACCAAAGGCTCATTTGTTCTTTACTTTTGAACAGTGGTGGTATGTGTGTATGGTGACAAATATGGCCAAAACCAATTCAGAGTTGTTGTCATTTGTTGTACTGTTAAACTGGATCGTACTGAAAGAAAAGCAAAGATGAAGCGAGATGTCGGCAGCACAAAAAAAACAACCTTTTACAGCGGACTAAAGTTCTACAGATCACAAATGTTTTAGAGCACCAAGTTTATTGTGTTAAATAAGTGTCTGTGTTCGCTGGTGACATTAAGTCAAATACACACTTTGTTGCTCGTATGTAGCAGCTTGCGGGTGTGATGTCACACACTCGGTTTTTCCCCCAAATAGACACATATCCTGCCCACTGATCAATTTGTTTAGGTTGCATTTGTGATCGTTGGTGGTGAATGTCCTTGCATAGCGTGGCAAGCTATCGCTGAACTGCCATTGTCAAACAGCCATTTACAAAGTGTCTGTTACGTTTTTTTGTTAAGGGAGATAGAAATTGGTTATAATTATTTATTCTGGAATGTCAATGACCAGCGTAAATGTATTCCTGCTCTAGATATGATGCAAATTCAGTTAAAGCAGTGTTGTACACTTGACAAATAGATTACACACACACACACACACACACACACACACACACACACACACACACACAGGATGTTTGTTTGTATCAATGTGTGTAACTTTTTTTTCAGTTTCTTAAGCACTGAGTGGTTCATTAAAATATTTGTCATTCATTCTCAGAGCAGATTCTTTTGAGGTCATTGTGACTAGTAATCAGTGAAGAAATGTCTTCCTGGAGTTAGTAATCAGTATAAATTCATTGATGTGCTGAGATGAATTTAATATGAATACAAATGCAATTCCACACCCACGCTATTTTGAAAATGAATGCGTGATGAGACATCTTTTTCATCCACTGGCTGTTCTTTGTTGTCCTTTGTCAGTCATCTATGCATTATGGTTCTCTTGAAATGATGTTTCAGATAAAACATGTGACCATCGTTCTCATCTCATGATACGAAAGACTGCTGGCTGGCATGTTTGTCAGAGGGGCCTTAAGAGCTTATAATACCCATGGGACATTATTATGGTTTATGTGGGCATGAGTAAGCCAACCGTGTGTGTGTGTGTGTGTGTGTGTGTGTGTGTGTGTTTGTGTGTGGAACTAAGAACAAAGAAACCTTTCAGCGGATTTTTGTTGAGTCACCAATCTTTACCCAGTACCCGAGGAAGGAAAGATGCATTTGTGTTTTTTTCTACAGTGCACAATGACAGTTTAATGATTATTTTCTTACTCTGAATAGGCAAAAAAAGTGCAATAGCCACTCGCAGTTAGGAGACACATTGCTGGTATTACATAGGAATGGTGACAAGTATCAAATATAATTACCTTAACCTTGTACCCTTCTATATGGGCAGTTATTATTTAGTGCATCTTAAAGTCAAATCTCGTAGAATAACTTCATTAAAGTACTTTAAAAGACTCCTGCTTGATTATTGACTCCCTCACCTTCCTCTCACGTACAGCTTCTCATCTTTAACATCTCTATCTTACCTTGTGTTTGTTGTTACAGGTTTTCCATCGATCGGACCACGGACCAGGAGATGATCTTTCATATTGATCCTGATTCGGGTGCCATCACACTGGAAAAGATTTTGGACCGAGAGACGGCAGGATGGCACAATATCACAGTGATGGCTGTAGAAGCAGGTACATTGCTATTGCTGACCTTCACAAGTTGCCCTTATCACACGTATGGTGTGTATATATTTGTACTGCTGGGAAGAATGTGGTATGACTAATTAAGCGGTTACTTTTTCACCCTGCCACGAATTGAGAAAGTTCGTAAAAGTACCGTGAAACAATCCAGTTGAACAAGTATGTATAATCACTTCCACCAGGCGTATTCTGAGCCAACGTTTATTCTTTTTCAGGTGTTGACATTTCGACTGTATGAAACATGCAGGTTGTAGGGTGACGGAGTAAAGCCTTGATAAAAAATGTGCCATTTAAACGCAATGAAACTAGCAAGTAATTCAAAATAAGCGTTATAATCATACACAGTAGCAGCTCTATCCTCCTCCTCATATTGTGGGTACAAGTTAATATACAATGACTAAAATTAAATGAAGGGCAAATAAATCTGCTCTAATAAAGAACATTTGTGTTTGTTTGAACAAGTCACGGCCTAGTTATTAAAACAGGGAAGTTTGAATTGCTCTGATGATTGGCAAGCTTTGCCTACACCGAGTGCCTGCCAGTGATGAAGACTGTGCATGTTGAATTAGCTCGCCCAACATTTGTCTACTCCCACTAGGTTGATAAGGGGTGACAGACAACCTCAAACTGCTATGATCATTAGCTACCAAAGCTTCTGGCACATTTGCAGAAGGAGAATATTGTGACTTTGTGGGAATGGGAAAGTACTTTTTGTGAGTTGTAGTTTTAAATACTGTAATGAAAACCATGAATGTCAACTTTTTCCAACTTTTTCAATCGCTGTGTTTGAGCTACCATTTATTCCCTATCGGGTCACAATATTATTAACTAAGTGGAATAATGTCATAATTTCAGAGTATAATGTAATTATTAGCTTTTTTTTTTAACATGCCCTTTTTTGAGTAAGAAAACTTTCTAATATGATTGATCATAAAAGTCAAGGTTTGGATCCCAGTTTCTTGGATTGGATCAGCACAAAAGGAAAAAAAAGGTACAAATATAACTTTTAGATGCCCAGATCCCGTTTTTTGGCCTCCAATACCAATTACCTATTATTTATGATCCACATTGGCCGACAAATATTATTGTTACAATCTTTTGTTGTTTTAGTGGCAGGTTTACATTTTGATCTTTCATTCCATTATAAGATGCTACAGCTGTAAGTCGTTCAACTTTACGACTGGTTTTCATATGTTCTGTCAAATCATCAAGCAAATCATAGTCCTCGGGAATAGCCATAAATTTCATCTTTCCGATACCAGGTGGAAAATACAGTCATCGTCCCTTCACTTGGAGCTGACAAACATCACAGAAAAAAAGAAGAAAATGCTGACGTTCTTTCTTCATGTCTTTGAGTCTTTTTTGCCCATGTAAAGATAATGTAAAACATTTGGGCAGCTGGGAAGTTATTACGAAACTACTGTGGGTAAACTCGAGAAGATGAGGAGGCCTGGTGTCCCTCACTTTTTCAATATCGTACAGATGAAGTGATTTTGGGATCGCAGTGAAAGCAGAGGAGATTGCATTCAGAATATAACTGTGTTTTGCTATCACACACGCAAAGGAAGCAATTCACATAAACAAAGCATTTTTAAGATTTAAAAAATGTCTTCAGATTTTCTCCTCTCAGATTTAGATATTCCAATAATCAATACAGCCTAAACTGAACACGAAGCACCCTCACCCGACACAAACATTAAGATAAAAATGAGACTTTCTCCATCTTTTTTTTTTTTCCAAGATGAATTCCCAGAGCAATTTGGGGGCTTTTGTTCTCTTCTTCTTTGTGCTTGGCGTTATGTCATAGGCACATTTTAATGTTAATTGAACATTTAAAGCGGCCCTAACCCTTCCAATATCAGACATAAACACATGCCTGCACTCGATAGATAAAGCCTCTCACATCGCCTTCCAAGGAAACATCCCGGCAGACGGAGTCAGTGGTCAACGGCATCAGAATTCCCATCCAGAATGTTTCTTTATCACCAGTTAGCTCACGGAGTCCTGAGATCCGTACACGAACAGACAGGAGACAGAGAAAAATACAAAGACATAGAAAGCACAAAAGTGCCACAAGAGAGATCGCAATAGAGGGGGGAAGGGACTTGTGAAGCAGCGAGAGAGCGCATTTTAAGATAGGACTTCATTTTCAAAATAATGATTTTGTTCTCCTCTTGTTTTTTTCTTGGGTCCCCCGGCTCATTAAGGCTGGAGAGGCACAAGGTCAACTTGAATGAGGACATTGTTAAAACTACAGTTTGGTGGCACAACTCTTAATTATTCCCCCAGTCCATTACTGACCTTTGAACTATTGCATTACCACTGTATTGGACAAGTGACAGCAGCTTTCTGACAGTGCTAGGAGTCTATGCCCTAGGATTAACCCCCCCCCCCCACACACACACACACACACACACACACTACAAAACTGCAAGAAACACACTAAATGTCAATTACCGCATGTGTCTCTGCAATGCACAGTAAATATGTGAAATACGTTTTAGTTTAAGCACAAGTATGGCCAGACTGCACTGGGATGATAACCCACCAATTGAACACAAATATAAACTTAGGCACAGCATGTCTTCAAATTCACCCAATTAAAAGTAGCACCCGCTAGCATCTCTTTCTACAAACATCGAGACTATGGAGGAAACAGCCTCTCATCTGTATACTTGTCTCTCTGAACACAGAATCTCCTGAGTACAGGAGGAGCATTTAACTGCACTGTCACTAGCTGGGGCCCTTGTACTTCCTGACAGTCTTCTCCGTAGAAACATATCAGTGTAAGTTAGATTGACATATAATTTCCGAGAACTGATAGCAAGTATGATATCACCTTGCAAAACTGCTTTTTTTTTTACCCAGACAGGCAGGTGGAGAAAAAAAAAAAGAACATCACCCTCAGGGCGAAAAGATACCAAGCTGGAAAGTCTTTATCTCTTGCACCGTTGCAGGGAAGAGACATATTCTACGAATCTACGGCAGAACTTTTTTTTCACCTACTGTCTGGCAAACAAATGCGACAGCGTTGGATTTGTATTACCGTTAGAACATTATTCTCCCCGACTCCAAAATGAACCACACACTTGTTGCAACATTGTAAATGGAGATAAGAGTCTCTTTTCAATCAAAGTTGGAAAATGAAAATGAAAACGGATCTAAAGAGGGAACAAAAAAAGAAGTGAAACTTACTTGTGGAGTGCAAAACATGCTTCACATAAAACCGGTACCCAAAATTAGACTACATTTTAGGAAATTAAATGCTACTTCCTATAAACTTTGCCCCCACAGAGAGTTTGAAGGGCTCTGCTTGGATTGATGCACTGATGTGGTGCAACGCACATCTGTCAACAAGGGTGAGGAGATGTGTAATCAGGGACCAGAGGCTGGGACCTGGTTGATGTGTACTGTTTGTCTGTCCGGTTGTATAATTACTTACTTGTCCGTACTGTCAGTGTAGCTGCTGTGGAGGAAGAGGGGATCCTGAATACTCAAACAGTTGTATGATGTGTTTTGTTTTCCTAAACTGACATAATTTAGTCCTTAGTGGTCATGCATGAGTGCTCGGGGGGAGGAGGGGGGATTATAGCATTCAAGGCCACGGAGAATAATGTAAAGATGAATGCTTACATAGACGTGACAGTCATCAGGGTTATGCAAATGTTGTTGTGTGGTGTCTAATGATATGCTTTATAGAGTCGCAATCTTCCTGGAGATGAATGTGAAGTGAACTTTTTTTTTTAGTTGCTTCATCATGTGTGCGTTGATGAATACAACTCCACTGTGTGCTTTGATTAGAGCTGAGGCCTCCACCACCGGAGTGCAGCGTGTTAATAATCACATTATTGCACTCATTACCATTACTTATTCGTCCCTTACAAAAACAGCCTGCAATTCTGGAGGGATGTGAAATCACTTTACATTGAAGCATTTGAGTCTTCGACAAGACTCTGGCTATAATTTCATGTGTGTATTCTTTTAAATTAATGTGCATTAATCTGATTACAGTGGTGGCTGCATAGGATTGTTTCCGACTCGTGTTTTGATTATTGCTTCAGAGCGTTGTAAAGCCCAAAAGTCAAAATGTATTGAAATAATTGAGTTATAATCAACTCCAAAATTCACAACATTAACGGGGTGGTCGAGCAACAATCAGACAGCACCATCATTTCCATGTATATAACCAATAACACCAAATTAAATATCATAATCTGCAACCTCCACAATAAGCACGGTCATCGGGCCACTTAGTGAGATTGCATTTTTGAGAGTTAGCGAAGACGGATAACACAAATATTTTCCTGTTACGTTGAACTTGCTCTGCAGTATAGGCCCCAGTTCTATGAAAGGAAAATCGAAAAATGAAACTGTCTTGCATTAGAAAGTTGTACAAAATGTTGACCCAAAACCAAAAAGTCCAGTTTGTAGGATATAGTGGGAGCAAGTTGGTTTCCTCATTCTGGGTTAAAGTAAATAAAAGGTATTGTATTGCAATTCTGCCATGAGATCCTCCTTAAATGTGACCCACTATCCCTTTAATTACGGCTCATTGTTTGACCACAACAAAAGAATATGAATCTGGATGAGGTTGGATTTTTGGAGCACAATCATATTTGGGGATATTTATAAAACGTCACTTTAGAGTTTACGGCGATCATGGTGTTTGGATGGAAAGTCCAACTGGGATTTGATGTATTAGATTGGCGCTATAGGTTTAGCGAGATTATTGTTTACATCCATTTTGTCCATGAGATTGTTTGACATGGAAATGGAGAAAATCTATGCATTTAGAAGCAGATTTTGACTTCCTTTGGATCGGACATGTGTGTATTCCCTGTTTCTGAACCAGTTCAATCTTGATGCTGGTGAAAGTTAATTTCCATATTTGTTGGCTGCATATTATAATGAAAAGAGCGCCTGTCACCAGCAACTGAATCTGTTATCTTTTGTGAAAAGCAAAAATGAATCTTTCCGTTAGTCAGTGTGTTCAGATAGTCCTGAAATGTTTTGTTTTGTCTTCCTACTTACAAAGCATGTACAGTTGTTACTTCTTAAACACACAAACACTCAAACTGTTGTGAAGATATTGTGACTGTGTAATATTGGACAAAGGAAAAATGAGCATAATATTTTGTAGCCTCTGTGCCTACGTGGCTGGCCCTCTGGCTCAGAAAAGAGACCAGAAGCAGACGCTGCTCAGTACATTTATATTCAAAATTTCCCCTTCTGACAAAAGTGACATTTTAAACCGAAGTGTTTCCTCCAGCAAAGAAGATGAGCCATTTGGTCACAAGGAGCATGCGGCTTCTGACAACCACCCACCCACACAACTACAAGCGTACACATGTATTCAAAGACACACACACACACACACACACACACACACACACACAGGCTCAAGTCTTCTTATCGGTTATGACAGTACAATGCAGTATCTAAGAGATCTACGATACAGTTGTTCAGCAACAGCTGCTGAGTGCCGCACAGATGCAGAACATGCCAATAATCTGTTGGAATAATTGTATTCTTCTTCTGTATCTGAAGACCGATTTAGAACGACGCCACTTGGTCCAGTTGAATGAACCTGTCTCACTGAATAACCCCCCCCCCCCCCCTGCTCTTCCCACCCCCATGGAGGGGGTTTGGGATGGGTAGAGGCGGGGCCGTCTCATATTATTTTATCTGTTTTCAATTCCGGGGAATTGAAATGTAAAATGTGTAACACCCGATGATTGCTTGGTTTTCATTCCGCCACAGTGGGGACAAGCGGCACAATGTGAAGACGGAAATTAGAAGAAGAGGAAAACAGAGGAGATATCTAGCACTGCTGGAGCTCTCTGTGCATTTATGTTCTTGCAGCTCCGGCAAAAAGCAGTCAATTAAAACCCGGCATTGATGTAAGGATTATGCTATTAGTTGAGGACAGCATTCTCATTAGCCGCTGTGCCTCTGTTGGGCAGAACTGGGTGGTGAGATAGAGGAAAAGAGCTTGAATTTGTCCAAAGGTCCGTTAACTAATGGTTCTTGGTATTTCTGCATGTCATCTATTGCCAGTTCTGCTCTATGTCCTGCTGGTAGTTCCTCAGAAAATAATGTGCTTTTTCAAGCCTGCATTTTACCCTTGACATCACCTTGTGACACATTGCTGGAGCCAGAAGATGTTAATGTGGGCAACTAAGAGGAAACTGGGTGGAGCTGAGGTGGGGCAATTACCACGTCTGGGTGGGGAGGAGGTTCATCAATAAAAGCAAACACGCCCCCAAATATGTCAAACATGCCCTTAATGTCCTCTTTATGGACCACTTGTTTGAATAATTGCTGTAAAGACACAGATTGTAGAGGAGTTTAGGTTCTTTCGAAGGACATCGGTAATCAACATTATCATTAACGGGATTATCATGACAACACTCATGGATCTTTTTTCCATCAGGAGTTGTGTGGACTTTTTCTTTGGGCATTTGGATCAGACTTCCCATGCAAAGCAATGCACAGGGGGGAGAAGTTTGCTTCATTTCTTTGTTTTATTGCTGTGCAACTAAATTGTATTATTGGATTACAATGTATGAAAACAAACAAGTACCAACATGGGCTTTTATGTTTATTTTTATTCCGTATCCAAAAAGTGGAACCTGGAACCTTTTGGCGCAAACGAAATGGTGCATTTACAAAAGGTAAAGTTACATTTAGTATGTTTAAGCCACTGCTAGTTTAAAAGGGTTTGTGAGACTTTGTTGTTTCACTTCATGTATCTAATTGCAATACTAAGTTATTACTACTTATAATTAACTACCCATTAAAATAGCAAACATTAACCTGAAGCACTTATAAGTGTTAATTTAGCGTCCACAAGTACATGCATCACTCATTTCACAAAGTGAAGGTACTCATTCTTAAGAGTGAGTTCACTGAATTGCACTTAACAATCTGCAATATTTACATAATTGCAACTATTTAAATTCAATGGAGCTCTTTACGCTGCAAGGATTTATGTGTGTTTTTCTCATCATTGGTTAATTGTCGGTAGCTGCCATTACATTTTCTGTAGGGTGCATGAACTCGGTGGCGGCAGCTGTGTGTACTGATTTATTTATCAACTATGTACTCTAATTAACCAGGATATCCAGACCAACACTTGAAGCGAACAGATCACTCATTTCAGACAGAAATAATGTTCGTGCTCTTCCTCTGGTGTACTCACCTCTCAAACATGCACAGACGTGCACACACGCTGGGGGCCTCAGGCTTCCTCCTGTACTGTACATAGTGTTTTATGAATAAAATGGAAACTACCTCAGACATTATCATACGATTACAAGTGGGAATTAAGATTCAAGGAGAAGCCGAGATCATTTGAAGTGGGTTTTGCTTGTACTAATTATATAATCTTCTCCACGCCCACCTTTTTTATTCCGGCCCATTAAGAAAAATGTCTTGACAGTGCATTGTGGTGATTTTCGTTGTGTTTTATCTCCTTGAAAATGTCATGAGAAATGAAAGTACGGAGGCACATTTGCAATTTTGTCAAAAGCATTTATTTGTCATGCTCTTGCACAAACAGCTGCATACTGTACTGTTCTTATTGGATAGAGAGGACTTAGAAACAACATAGGAATTTCTTATAGCAGTCACTGTGTCACTCACTGATGCCAGAAAAGTGTTATTCAGGTAATGGGTGCAATTTGAGGAGACATTTGATTCAAACTGTTCAGCACTTAGCCACAACGCCATACCAATTGTCTTCTTCCTCCTGGAAAATTGCATCCTTCTGAGTCTTGTCTCGCTCGTACTAAACACAGACAAGAAGAGCCTTAAGGGTTTTTCCCATGGAGACCTTTGCTGTGTTCACAGCAATCTTTTTTTCATCAGACTATGGGAAAAATAACCACTAGTTCTGCTTTATACTTGTTGTGGAAGTCACAAAAACGTGGGAAGATCAAACGCCCTCCTGTTTGGGTTCATAACACCATCCGTAGCCGCACACAGCTCTGGTGAATTTCATTGACTCAGGAACTGTGTCTGGTGTTATGTTAACGTTTCCGCCATCCACCATAAAAATCACCACTAGTTGTGCTTTATCCTGCCTCAAACGCATCTATCCCGTGCCGCCCGGCCAAAAAAAACAAAAAACTTATTGTTAGCAGCAACTGCCATCCTCTTAACATACACCGCATACGTTGAGCCAAAGCGATGAGGTCAATGTGAAGAAAGTGAAGGGTAAAAATGTTTTTGGGTTGCAACTACGTGCGTGAAGCAAAATGAAACTTAGGTTTGTATGCAGCCTGCTTGAATGATTTAGGCAAAATTGTTTCTTGCGTCACAGAAATGCCTCCAGTGTCGACAGCCTCTTATCAGAAGGTCAGCCACTCAGTTGGCTGTATGTGGCCATGGACTCTTTCTTTATCAAACCCCTATATACGTTGTGGTTCATTGTAAATGTATCAAATGCTGCTGGAATTTAACGCAAAAACACATCCGCCAAAGCTCTTTACTCCATGTGTCTAACAGAAGCCGTTGATGTGTTTTTGGTCCGTCTCTGCTGTAGATAACCACACCATGGCGTCCCACTCAGCAGTTAGTATTCGGATTCTGGATGTAAATGACAATCCTCCTGAACTGGCCACACCGTACGAAGCCTCTATATGTGAAGACGCCAAACCAGGCCAGGTAAGGGTTTCCTGATTCAAAATACAAAATGTGAGAATTGCATATGTCTTTTCACGGAAATAATGGAATCTGTAAATCAAAACGAGATTGAGAATACGTGAGATCTGTTTGCCGAGCAACATGTTAAAGATGAACGTTGTGGTGTTACTGTGGCATCGCAGATTAATCCCCCGTTTCATTCGTGTTGATGATATTGAAGGCAAGAACAGCGCTGTGCCACAGCACTAATGAATTACATTAACAGCATAACAAACAAATACTTGTAACAATACCACAAAGAAACCTATTATCTGCAGGTAATTTAGTTTGGAGTACACAACCCACACAATATTGCGCACACCACATTTATTAGCGTCAAAAAGCAAAGCTAGTTATTGATGTGAAGCGAGTTGAAGTGTACTCAATCGTGGGTAGTATAATAGAACATCTCTGATTTATTTGTGCCTTATACACATTAATCACAATAGTACTTTAGTAAGTTGTAGATGGGCAAGTAAGTAATTCATACATGAAACAATTACCCACAAATATCAAGTTCAAATAGCTTCATTCCAATACATTAATTACCAAATACATACATCAAACATAATATTAAAAATGGAGAAACGATTATTAATACAGCCAGTCTATGTGTTTTGCAAGAGACTCATCTACAATCATGCATACCATGTGAAAGGATGTGAAATAAGATTGAAGAATAAAACAGAAGATTTGAATGATGTTTGAGGAAAAAAAAAAGGAAATTGATTCAGAGTCACTAACAAAAAAACACACTAACAGCAGCAAATATATGCACGTGGTCAATAAAATGTAAAATCTAGATAAACCAGAATAAACTAAAAGGCATAAGTGTGTAAAGATAAAATGTAAGGAATAAACACACCTGTACATCAGCATCACAAGTTAGACGTGTGATATCTGTGCCAGAGATTCATTTTGCCCTCGGAAACTCATGAGAGTACCTGTTATAGAATATTCTTACTTCAAGGTTTCAACCAAAGGCATCATCATCAAATTGAAGTTCTTCAGGCATGACCTATACGTACATACTTCCAATGACACATGATGACATTGTAGACAAATTCATTTGCTGGATAACGTCCTATGGTCGAAAGCTGAGGAATAGACCTTGAGTTCAGAGTATTTTTTAACAGATATGTTTATATCGAGCTGTTTCCCCTCCTCCCGTTTTCATGTCCATCTACAACTGCCTTATTATTTTCATGTCTCGTTTCTATCATTTCAGTTGCACAGTATGATCTATCTGACACTTAACACCGATGGCAATTTCATAACTCAGCTTTTGGCCAAAAGGCCCAATTTGTCAAAGACTGCCTGATTGCTAAGGCAGCATGACACGAACCGTTATCCAAAAATATCTTCAATTTCTCATTTTTTATTTTTTATTCAAGCTTGATGTAGATTAAAAGTCAGTAGCTTTGAGTTGTTTAGAAGGTAGGACAGGCGTGCTATCAATGCAAGCCCATTTACAAATCATATTTTGCAGATTTCCATATTTGTATCTATGTCATCACTGTGGTTGTTTAAACTAAATATAGTGGAGTCTGAGTGAACACAGAATTTCTATGACTATTTTCACGTTCAACTCTTTCTCAAATCATTAATCAATCATTCATTTGTGCCATTGCAAAGCGAAACAGTCAAATTCATATAGTTATGCTAATGGTAGTTTTCTCTCTCATTTTTGTTAAACCATGCCACAGAAAAAGTGATAAAGCAATTAGCACAAATGAACATGAATTCCTAAATGGTAAACAGGTGACACATTTTATGTTGCATCATTACCCAGCACCAATCAATATATATGGGAGCCTGTTTGAAAAATCAAGACAAAAAGGTAATTCCGTGGTTATTTCCCATCCTGTACCACCATTAAAAATGGACAGAGTCATTAGGGTGTTTTATTCTCCTTACGCATTTAACAGGCCTCAGGCTAAGTTAAACCCAATTATCATGTGCAGAGCAAAGGAATAATTAAAAAAAAGCAAGGCTTTAAAGTGGGGCCTCCATGCTGGAAGCTGCATTTACATGTGTAATGAGACTCAGGCCTCCTCTCCCCTTGATCCACAGAACCACTTATAGCCCCCCTGTGCATCTGCAGCGCCGCCCGCCTGTGCCTTTCTAGAACATTGTCTGGTCGGATCTACCTCACTCCCACCTCGCTCCCTCGCCCCTCCGTGAGAGCCCACATTAACCTTCAGCTCCTAATCACACTGAGATGATTAGTCTTCCAGCAAAAAAAAAAAAGATCATTGCTGGCTCTCAGCACTGTGAAATACAGGGTGTTTAATGTTGTCATTACAGAGAAATGCAGAGAAATCGTCCACAATGTAATTACCAACCCAAGAAAAGAGATTCTGAAGACACAGAGGAGAAATTGACATTCGGCTTCATTGCCCTCCGTGCGTCCGTCCGCCAATTGCTACATTCTGACTGTCTATCAACAAGTGCCAATCTTATAACGGGAACGTCTGACAATTTCTGTTCATTTTCTTTTTTGGCTCAACTTTTGTAACCCTGTTTATTGTTTATTCTCTGTAGAGTCTCTTTTTTTTATGTTGTTGTGGGGCGCTCCGTCGGAGACGGCTGCTGAGATTGAATGAAAATGTGTTGCCTGGGGTCAAAGGCTCTCTAATGCTCATTTTCACCCTCAGGGGTAACCACTGGGGGGCTTTAGGGAGGAAACAATTTTCTCCTCTATGTGATTTTCAGAATAATATAAAAAATAAATAAAGTTGTCCTCTAGTTGTTGGCAGTCACTGCATTTTTACCTTTGAAAAAATGGAGTGAGTGGTGTGAAGAAAATGTTTTGGGTGTCGAGATTTGCTTCATCTGCGCTGGTGCAGAGCGTTGGTGTTTGTAGTATTTCTTCTCTGATTAATGGCAAAGATAGAGCCTTTGTATTTTGAGTCTTTCAACTCAGAGAGAGCAGTAAATAAGAACACGGCCTATGTTGTGTGTGTATGCGTACATGGATATATACATATACACACAGCTTTCCATTGAAGTAAGACAAATAAACGTTAATGTAATGAGGATAAACAGCGTTGAACCAACACATTGGCTTGTAAACAGAAGTCAGTTTAATGCTTCTGAATTTCTCCCCTTCAATAAGTCAAATTTGGATTCACAGAACTCTAAGAAAATCAGAGATGCTGGCTCTCCGCCCTCACCAAAAACTCTTTGGTCTCTTGAGAGGTAATCAAGTTGTTTGGCAACTTTCCAATCAGAGCAATTTGGCCAAGTCCGATATTCAAGCCAGCACTTGCACAGGGATTTGGAGCAAACAAGATGTTGTCACACAGCCTTTATGAATCCCTGCCATTTATGAAATTGATGCATAATTTGCTCTTCTCATTTTGCCTATGCAGGTTAGAAGAACACACACACACACACACACACACACACACACACACACACACACACACACACACACACATTCTCTTTCACACACATCTAAAAGTACGTACATACTTTTGACATGTAATTAGGTTTGTTTGGCTTGTCGTTCATCATCATACAGTAGTATAGTTCACATAAAGTAGTCTGTGCAATTAGATACAGGCCAAGTATAAAATAATTAATTGGGCATACCAAACTCAAATAAAGGTAAAGCAGCGGTCAAAGCCAATGCACGAACAGCCTCAATTAACATTTCACAAATGCTAACATTGATAATACGTCTTTGCGTCTGTTTCCAGCCTCGTGCAGCACCATGTTTACTCGGTGTCAGCCTGGAATCCAACTCATTATAATCAAGGATGTCACATTAAATCTTATCTCATTGTCTTCTCAAAGCAGGTCTGTTGATATATACAGTACAGTGACATGAAACATATTACTAGTACATTTGAACAAACAGAGATTACTCTGTGGGGAAGGGGCCTGCTTCCCGGGATGCACTTATGTATTCAGCAAAACAAGCTGCCGAAGGTGAGGCCCAGCGATATAAGCATCAGCCAACAGATGTTTGCATGTAAAACAACCTTCAATTTTGTTTCAGCTCCCCAGAATGAATGAAAGTTGGTCAGGGCAACAGCTCCTGGAAATAAGTATAATTGAGTCTGTTTTTCTTTCACCTGGAATATACAAATAACGGCACGCTGCCCTCTTTTGCCCCTGGACTCAGAGCCCTTTGCTTTGGCCTCTGTAAAAAGGAAATCTAAAGTAAGACAGGGTTATTGCTGTTTGTTCAGTGTTGAGCTGTTTTGCGTTTTGGAAAAGCCTGCTGCACTGGCAACTCATTTTATTTTTTCAATTGAATCAACTATCAAATTGCTTTGTTCACAAATGGTTCACAAATGTTGCATGTTGACATTGCAAATCAGCTAAAACCCGCTCATGAGTCATAGGGATTATCACTTGATTGATAGCAGGACTTTATTGTGACTAATGAATGGAAAACAGTCATTTATTTTGAGCATAAATCGATCAATCTAGCTGTCAGTGGAAAAAGGCATTTGCCATGATGTACTAGGTGTTTTCTGTTGGTAGTGTTTTTTGTTTTTTTTTACCTATGTTACTTATTCTATAAAAACACAGCTCAGCAAGTCATTTGTTCATGTTACTTTGTTTGTTGTGTATGTGTGAGTTTGTTTGTGTGTATTGCGGGGACCGAATGCTGTTCTCACAGTGACATTGTGGGGACTCACCTCCCATGTGGGGACCATTCCCAACAACAGTGAAAATCATTGCATTCATCTCTTCCCTCTTGTCTGTTTGTCGGACAGTCTGTCCATCTCAGCTGAATCTGCTTGCTCTTTCTGCTTACCACAAATTATATCGTGAAGACAATTATACATGCCTGTCCCTTCACAGACGCATGCTACAAGGAAATGAAGACATGTATGCACACACCCACACAAATGCTGTATGCACACAGCTTTCACTGTCACACTCTTAATACATCAGATCAACCCCCGGTTTACTCAGCTAATGAGGAGTGTTCCTTTGTCTCCTGTTGTGTGCTACGTTATCACGCAGTCTTGTTCATGGAGTGTCAGCTCCCTGGCTCAGGTCTAGCTTTCGGTGGAACCACAGAGAAAATCAGATTAACCTAAGCCTTTTAACTGTGCTTGGATTTGATCCCATTCGGGAGTTGGCAACACAACCTATTTTGTTTGTGTTTAGAGGGAGAATACATGTGGAGCGAGGGGGAAGGGTTGGCAGAGAATTAAATAAAAAATGGGTGACACAGGCTAAGCAGCTTTCGCTTGGGGACACAGTTCGAGCCAAGGGCCATGACTTGTGGTCAATAGCTTCCCACCTTTTACCTACTCTATAGGTTGGTGGTAAGCGGTGGAAAGAGAAAGCAACATACGTGTAAAAAAGAGAAACGCTGAAAAAACTGAAATGTCTAAATCAGTCGGAACTAATAAACTTCTTTCAGTATATGGTCTCACAACCCGTCGACCACTCGGTGGAAAATTCCAAATTTCCATGTGCCTGGCATCTGAACCTAAAAATGTTTTATGGTTCAACTGTTTTTACAATTATTCATGTTCCCGAGGACAGAGAGAACATCCAGTTGAAGTAAACAACTTAAAGAAACCTACGTAACTAGTATTACCATTCATTCTTTCATTATTTCATTTGATAGTCGGTGGTTACCATAGTACTTACCATAGTACTTACCATAGTACTTACCGTAGTACGTTAGTTTAAATCCAGCCTTCCTTTTACCTCAAATCAGAGAATATCATTTATTTATTAATAGGGTATGTATTATTTATCATGAATCCAGTTCAATTAGAAATCTGTAATAATAAATATCCATATGGGACAAAATCATAAAGCGCAAGTTAGACATTTTTGTGATGTTCTGGACCTTTGCTTGAGGAACTTCTGTCTAACTGGACCTAGCGGAATTTTAGTTGAGTACCCCATGTCTGTTTGATCGTGTTATCTCAATGTGAAATCCTTAGTGACACCACAGAGTCAAGAGCTCATATAAAGAACCTGGTGCTCCCAAAAGGTTGCTGTGTTTTACAATGCCACTAAGACAAATCATGATTCGTCGCCGCGGAGCACGTTGCCGGATCACCCATGATGGGTCTGCCACTGGCAGCACGGCGACATGCTCCGCGGCGACGAGTCATGATGTGTCTTTATACCACTGTAAAATGGTTCAAAGTCAAAATTGGTCAGGTTCTATATGAACCTGACCACTTTTGATTTAGAACCCATCCATAAAACCCAACCATTTTTGACTGAGAACCCACCCAAAGAACTCGACCACTTTTGACTGAGAACCCACCCAAAGAACTCGACCACTTTTGACTTAGAACCCACCCATAAAACTTGACCACTTTTGAAATAAGAGAAAATAATGTATTTATTGTTAGGGTATGTATTATTTGTCATTAATCCAGTTCAATTAGACATCTGTAATAATAAATATTGTTTTGATATTATTTAAAAACAATTGAAAAGTGATGTTAGAGACTTAAAGCCACTGTTGTGGATTTATTTCCCGATTTGCCCACGTTCCCAATCTGCTGCACCTCACCGAGTGACACGTGAACACAATCTTTGCGTCTCAGCCCATTCCTCGCCCACCGTGTGGTATTTAGCTGACTGAATGCAGAGGGACAGATATCATATAGTGCCACGTGTGCAGAAAAAAAAAAAGCGGCTGGGTGGAAAGCCAAATACTAAGTATGGCCTGGGGTAACGGAGGCCTGTCAGAGCTGCCGTGCCGCCTCACAGCTGGCTGACTGGGTCACTGCGACAGATCACCTCAGTTTGGCCACGTCACCGCCAACCGCCAGCCCCTGGGAGGGTCGGTTTGAAATAGCTAAATGTTAAGCCTGTCTGAAACACACACATCACAGACACGTGAACACAAGAATTACTCACCTCCCTCAGAGACAGAAAGGATGCTAAAACCCCCACACATAAGCACACAGCAGAACTGGGTAAAGGAAGAAGCAAACAAACACTGATGAGGAAAAAAAAAAAGCCAGACAGACTCAGTTTTGCCAGACAATATTTCATGAGCAGACAAAATGAGTCATCTGCTCTACTCACCATTGAATGCCTCTTTCTTTTATCTCAAATGTTACCGTTGAATCAGACAAACTAGCAGACTAGAGAGGCTGGCATAGTCACTTTTTCCTATACGGCTTGTTTAAATTATTCCTATTCATGTCAGGATTGCTCTGCATTCCTTTGTTGTTGTTTTCAATGTAAACATTTATTGTTTGAACCAGTCAGCATGTCTGGCTTTTTTTTTTTTGGCGAATGCAGTTTTTATTCATACGATACAGGAGTAAGTCGTTTTAAGCAAACACTAAATGTTATTTTTTTGATGAGTCCAGTCAGATTTACTGCTTTTAAATACTAGTTCACCACCAAAAAAAGTAGAATATTTTAAGAGACTATTTTACCCTGTGTATCCTGGCTATTTACTGTTTATGCTAAGGATGTAAATCCCAAAACAAGCCATGTAATTACTTGGTCTGAGCTAAGCATTATAGCTATTGTAATAAGTGATTCCCATTTTCTTTCATAATGTACTCTATATATTACTCAGAAAAAAAAGTTTGGAGCTCCTTTTTTTCATGCTTCTCCAAAAATGTATTACAAAAAAAAATCTTTTATTCTGGAATTGAATCAAGTTCAGACAAATGCATTGAGACATGTAATGCTGCACTGGACACAATGAGGATGCTTTTTACCACTGAAAATAATGAGTTTGAAAACACACCTCTGAACCCCCGACGCTTATAGTGCTTTCCAGGTTTCAGAGATGAACAGCTCTCAGTACATAACAAGTAGTGTGCTTATGTATTTGTTATTTATTCATTACCTCCCCGCTCCCATTGTGAAATGGTTGATTTCTGCTGTCAATGAGTAAGCCACCTTCCTTCCACGACCTTGACCTTTCACACACCTCGAGTGCATACGATATGGAATGTACTTTTGGGAAAGTCTCCCTTCTAGCTATCCGTGGATGCAAGAGATTTAAAGGGGTCAGGAAAGGGAGCCGCCAGATATAAATCTAATTAGGTGATTGTGCTTGAGGGAGCTTTGTGAGCTGCTCGATAAACTCCCACGCGCTTGCTCTGCTCCTCTTTCATTTCCCTCTCCCACTTCACACTCTCTCTCTCTCCCTCAGCAGTTTGCACTCACCCCGAGATCCCGCCTGAGAGTCCCCCTACTAAGGGCCCAGTCACAGGACGCAGACCATGGCCCACTTACTACATCTTCACTATTTCAAAGAAATGAAGTGTTTCATCCCTCAGCTGAGAAAGATTTCGCTTTATGTGTCTTCTCTTTTACTTTTTATTCGTCTACCTTCAGACTCAAATACACCTGAAAGGGCGCCAAAGAATGATGAGAAGATGAAAACCAGGCCTTAACTTAACTTACTTGACTTAAAATCCACACGGTGCAGTTATTCACGCTTTTCCAACCCGGTTTCCTACAACTGTACATTTTATATTCAACTCCTCCACATTAACAGCGTGTGCTTGTTGTTCAGAGTAAAAGCCGGATGTAGTGTCATGTTTAACCCGTTTCATGATGGGGAAGACATTCTGGTGTTTATTGCTGTATTATTTTAATTGCTTAACTTTGAATGTAAATGGTACAGTAGTTGCTTATCTAGTTAAAAAAACATCAGTATGAACATACGGTCTAATACTGTATGTGAAAGAGAAATGGATTTTAAATGGCATGTAATGATATGTTTTTTTCTTATAAACACCTTTGTATAAATACAGGCAGACATCCATGGTTCCTTTCCAAGTGTTTGTGTTTCTCGACTGCATATTTTGCGGCGCACTATGGAAGAAGCGTGTGATTTACCCTGAAATCATGCTGAAGCATTTTGTAATTACAAAGTAAGCCATATTATCCCAAACAACCTCCCTGAGCTGTGGGTATGACTAAGCCTGTTCTGTGTCTGTGATGCTGAGGAGCTGTTTATTGTGAAGGTACAATTGTGGCCCGGAAGTGTGCTCGGCAGTAGCTTAGTCACAGTAATGCATAGCCGCGGCTTAGGCGCTGAAAGAAAGAAAGTGTTGTGTGCAGTGCCATAAATGCACGAGGCTGTCTTTTGCAGACAGGTAGCATAAGCTGGAAGGTATACAATAAAGCAGATGTCTGTATGTACCAAAAGTGTGCAAAAATGATGTATATATATACATATATATGTATGTGTGTGTGTGTGTGTGTGTGTGTGTGTGTGTGTGTGTGTGTGTGTGTGTGTGTGTATACAGCATTGTTGCTTGAATAATCAATTTGCAAGTAGATGATAAACGAGGGACACGTTGTTCTGTTCTTTGTTGGAGAAGATAAAAGCAAAAGACAAGTGATCAAGAGGAAACGGAAATCACAATTATGAATAACTAGAGCAGGCAGAGAGGTGGAGAGGGAAAGATAGACAGTGTATACAAGGCCATGTTTAGCATGTTATAAGTACTGTTCCCCTTAAAGAGGAGACTGCTGTTGTAGCAGCTTTTGGTATATTGGCTATATTTGTGTTGATGTTATCCGATACTGTTGATCTTATCTGATAATACAAAGGAATTAGAAGTGCATCTCTGCCGATCTCTCACAGTACCTCTGAGCAGTTTGCTGCTGTGTATGTTTGAGAGAAACAGAGGAAAAACTAGTACGTTTGGAAAAAATATTTTTTTGTCAAAATAATTAGTCAAAGTCAAAATATATGCAGAGGCATTTGAACAGGTTGTCCAAAGATGAAACTATAATTACTCGATCTTAGTTGTATTCCTCCACCAACCAGTTAAGCTCCAGTTTATATCCATGTCTGTCAACAATCACTTCACTTATTTATTCTATCCATGTAGATATGTGTGTGAAGTTGTTATATAGCATATTAATTATTGAGTTACGCCGGTGACCTTTGGTTGCCAAATGAGTTCATCCTTGAGTCCAAGTGGACATTTGTGCAAAATTTAAATTCGGAATTCGGTGTAGGATATTCCTGAGATATCATATTCATGAGAACGGGATGGACATGGGGTCACAGTGACCTTTGACCACTAAATTTGAATGAGTTCATCGTTGAATCCAAGTGGACGTATTTGTTCGAAACTCAAAGAAATATCCCTGAGGCGTTCTTAATGTATCGAGGTCAAGAGAATGAGTACACGGGTACAGATGGACTGACAATCGGACAACCGGAAAACACCATTACTTTGGCCACATCTGTTGGCAGTGCTGAGTCCAAAAAAAAAAGCTATTGGTAAATGTTATAGATTGCTATATTGATATAGTCTTGTTATAGTCAAAATCTGACCCATTTTCATGTGTTCTGATTCCTCCTCATTGCAACTCATTGAACGGTTTTGGTTAAGTTGAAATATTGAGGATTGTAGAATCTTTAAGAACGCCATTTTGTGTAGAATAACAATGGTGTGAAGTGATTGTGTGTGCAGTAGAAATAATGCTGTGTATACTTGTAAAGGCTGACAGGAGTCGGATGAACATTTGGCAAACAAAAAGCAGCGCTATTAAAATGTGCTTGAATAAAGAAACTGACCATCCGTAAAAGTATTGGTATTACTCAGTTTATCCTGTAAACCAAGATTTAAAAAATTATAACATGTTATTGTGTTTTTTGTTAGAATTGCATTTGCCATCTGTGCTTCATGTGCTTTGCCTTCTGCGAAGACAAAACCGAAGACACGAGTTTCAAGTCTTCTCACTGAACAAACTTGTTATAACTTTAAAAAAAAGTAAATTAAAAAAGTAGTCGTATGATGTGTGCTACGGAAAACAAGCTTTTTCTGCGACATGGTATCTCAGGGCTCTCAAGTTTTGAAGACAGGCAAGAGTGACATGTATCCCCCGGGAGCCGTTGACGGAGGGAAGGGAGGAGGGAGGGGGGGGGGGGGCAAATACACGCCGCCGGACAGCTCCAGTCCCGCCCGCCTGTCATTACATCTTACAGATACAAAAGATACGTTTTTCTGATTGGCTATTTGTGTAGCCCGTTTCTTTCTTTTTTTTTTTGATTGGCTGATGACGTGCTTGATTCCTCCAGGTAGCATGTAATGGTGAGGGCAGCGCGACCAGGTCATGTTTGCGCGCTGCGGCACATCAAATAGCCGAGAGTTTTTTTTTTCACCGTGAGAAATACGATGTGTGGCAGGAGGGCGGGACTTAAGAGCGAAACCAGTGACAGTCACGCTCAATGCGTGACACTTGACAGCCCTGCTATCTTCATATTTTACACCAACAATTACTATTATCACAATTACAGGTATTATTACTTTACTGGAGCGTTAGTTGTGCAATCAGCAAATCAAAAAAAATTAAGCTTTAAAATATTTTCAGGCAAAATGTACAAATATTTTTCTCACACACATATTGGAATAGCTATTGTTAGCTAAAGACATGAAAGCATCATTCAAAGCAATGACTGATTATAGCTTTTACGATCCGTCGACATGTTTTCTATGGAACATTGCTTCTTCATTTGAGTTACAGTTTCCAATGTAGTATAATACCACAAGGGAATTCAGGTTTAGAGCTAGAGCCTTAAGGGTGATACCTTTCTGCCAGAACATTTAATAACTTGGCCCATCATGCCGCTGTTTTGTTGGTCTACTATCTTACCATGAATGTAGAACATCTTGAATTCAAGCTACCTTTAAAAACACATTTTAGTCTTTGTGCTGCACTGTACATTGTCTTCATCTTGTATTCTTTATTCAATTCAGCGACACTGAAGAATAGATCTTTCTTTCTTTGTTGTTTTAGTGAGAGTGTGCAGTAAACAAAAGGTGAGGGAAATCAAAAAAATAATAGACAGGTGGACTCAAACATAGTGTGGTGTCAGAGAAGGAAACAGAGCTGACGGATGTGAAATGAAAATATCATTCTTAAGCCTGTGGTTTGATGCTGGCTGCGGATTCATAGCATGAGAGGAGGATGAATTGTCACCAAGAGGCCTGTGTTAGGGTGAAAGGATCTCCGGGGGCTGTTTGATGTCTGTTCAGCTCACAGTGAATCATATCTCACCTTATTGTGTTCACACAGAGTTCTCAAAATTGGATCACAGTTGAGTTTTATCTTTGAATGTAGATCACTATTATTTTGTCGCATCAGACAGGAGGACTACACCTTCACTGAGCCTCTGCGACTGTCTTTCTGTTCCTCTCACATTAGCATGTATTCCTTCCCCTCTCTTGGAGCAAATAAGGCCGCCTCACCGAATATGGAAGTCTTCTTCTGTTCAAATAAGGCTTTTTAGCATGTCCTTTTATGATAGTTTAGCATTTCTAACATTAAACGTTGTTTTTTTTTTTTCATGTCGCTGTGTCAACTTGGTGGAGAAAGATGTTTTCGTATCTCTTTGTGACTATGGCGCCTTTGAAATGCACTTCCACTGGAATCCTTCTCAGTCTGTTGCATCCAAGTACACTCGCTCCATCTCACTCCCGCTTTCATGAAAGAGACATTTGAAATGGAAAGTGGAAAGTGTTTTTCATATTTATTTTTCTTGTTCCCATTGAGTGGATCTGAGCAGAAAATCTAACCTGTTTTTTTTTTTCTTTTCTTTCTTGTGCTTCCCCCCCCACCCTCCTCTGCATTGGTTGACTTTATTTTCTTAGCTAATTCACACCATCAGTGTGGTGGATAAAGACGAGCCACAGTCTGGTCATCGCTTCTACTTCACCTTGGCCCCTGAAGCCTCCGGCAATCGACACTTCACCCTCTGGGATGTTAAAGGTGAGAGGGCAAACATCTTGTACCGGGCTTGTTGGTAAAGAAGCATATTTGGGTCGCTGTGCTGATGGCATTATCAGCATAATTTGTTTTTTAGGGTAGAATGGTACCAAGCCGCAAGACCGGTCGTCACATACTTTGTGAGTGGGTTTGTGTGCATTTTAAACACGCACAGCTGTTATGCTCGACTGAAGAATTGCGATGACTCTCATGCAGATGAGTTTCAGATCACCTCACTTTCTTTTCAAAAGTAATTGGCGATGTATGTTTAGTGAGAGGCTCGAGGGCATTCTGGAAAAGGTAGACCTGAATATTGAGTTAGTTTAAAAGACTGCCATTCTGAAAACTAAGAATCATTGACTTGTATTTTGACAACCTCGTAGTCACCTAATTCAGATGCCAGATGGTTGTTTAGAACAAAGACAATTCCTAGAGTAAACTAACTGAATATTTGTGACAAATCGCAGAAGAATTTTAAAAGTAATAAATGATGGTTTATTGTTTAGCATTCATCTGATTATCAGACACATCTTTTTTAATAAACAACACATCCTGTCCTGCTAGCAGAAGTTATCCCACTAGAACGTATTACAAGCCATCGCATGTCTGACGCAGTTTTGAGTTGTTTCTTCAGTATCAGCGATTTATACTTCTGTAATTGTTTAATGTAGACTATTTCCTTGATTCATTTTGACTAGAACGTCGACATCATTTTCTCAAGCGTCATCATAAAAAGTGCATTTTGTATTAAAAAAAAAACAGACACGTGCTGTATCTGCACAATGTAAGGAAACATTCAAATCGCTGCGCTCCCCAGTGACGACTTTGCTTCGTCAGGAAGATGTTTTTTTGTTCATGCTCGTCTGTGTTTTTGCACACGCGCTTGCAGATCCCTCGTTTAGAGACGTACACCTAACTGAATGTGACATCTGGTTAAATCGAGATTGATCTGACACCAGGAAAATGTCAGGGGAGCAGCCCTAGCAAGGGAAATGTCACCGCACGAAGACAGCGAGGCCGGCTGCAGCCCCGGCACATGTGAATGGATGTACCCATAACACGGGACTCGTGTGACGTACACGCAGATACTGTACGCACCACGTGCATGGACGTGGCGAAATATGAAAATAGTGTCCCCCTGGCTCTTTCGTTCACATGCAGGACATCGTGGTCTGCTTTTCTTTGCATGCATTTTTTCACGGCGACCTCCGTTGTGTATAGATGATAAGGGAGAATGATTAATAATCACATTTTTTGCTTGGATATAAACATGTCACCATTCGACGCATTTACCCACCACGCAAACACACACATTTGCATACATATATGTAGACACACACATAAACACTCCGGTGGAGGACTGTATATATTTTTGGAGAGAGAGAAACAAAACCCTGGATCGACTTTTGATCCTCCCACCCCTCTTGTTCCACCATGGTGTCTCTTTTTATTGACACATTTGTCAACCTGTCACTTTCAATCTGTCACTTCTTCTTTTCCCCATCATGGCCTCACAGTGCGTTCTGTCTCCAAGTCTTGACACAAAGTGATGAAAAGACTCCCCCCCCCACACTCGTATTGCTTGATTCTCTTAAGAGGCTGAAGCAGTCTGTCGAGCAAAACTTCCTCTTTTTACCGAATAAACTTTGCGGTTACGTGACAAGCTGTTACCTGGAAAATGTCCCACATCATGCTTAAAAGGAAAGCTCATCGACCATGAAGCTGAAAGATTTTCTTCTTTTTTTTTAACTTTTCAGTGGGTTACCTTTACTCTTCTAGGGGTTTGCCAGTCAGTGGCAACATTTCAAAACCCGTTTGCTCACAAAATTGCTACACATTTTTTTTTACAGCATCAAAGACAACACTAAAGTCATTCGGCATGTGTGAGGATTCATACTTTACGGTACAGCCTCACAACATTGTTAAACTAATGGTCTAACTGAGCCTAAAATATGAATGCACTTGTTTAGATATTGTGGCAGGAGTTCAAGTGCAGGTTTAAGATGGTCCACAAAAGAAAAAAGTATTCATTTCTGGCTCAAATGCCTGAACTGACCACTGCTTCCAGGTATGGCCATGAGAATGCTGTTTTGCATCCAACTTCCTTCGAGCAGTCAACATTGCTTTTGCTTGTTGACCACGATCTTTCCCTAACCTTAACCAAGTAGTTCTTAGTCAAGCCTGGTCCTGTGTCTTCAGAGACGGCAGCATCTCTAGAGCTCCCTCTGTATTCACTTTCAGATGAAGGTCCATGTGGGCGGTTGTCCTTCAAGTATCGAAGATATTTTTGATTCAAAACTACAGAAGAGGCCTCAGTCTATAAGTATTTATACTTCACGTTTTAGGGAGAATATCTTTCTAAAGCAGCCAGCCATGTCGGAAACTGCTGCGTAAAAGTCAAAAGGACAAACTCAGGGGCGTAACATTCCCGTATATAAACAGTAATATGAAGATTGTTCTACATGTGCCAGAGGAGCTGGAGGGCGACGTGGATAACGGTGATGTATGCTCTGGCAGATGGATTGCTTGGTATCCGCGAGTCTCCTCACAAAGCTTCTGTGACTCTATTTGTCACAGTCTCCTGTATTCTTTGTTACATCTATCTATGTCTCTGGGAGAGGGCTCATATACACACACACACACACACACACACACACACACACACACACACACACAAACATACACATGAACACTCTTGCACACACACACACACTCTCGTGAAGTTTAATTTCAAACAGTGGCTCTCTCACTCATTTTGCTCCTGTTTTTGTTTAAAGAAAGAACAAAAAAAGACACATGATAAATGTTAATAGCACAAAAGCAGTTCTCTTCCCCGGTGAAATCATTCAACCTCAAGTTAAACCTGACAATCTTGCCGGAGTCCTTGAACTATGCATTATAGTAAATGATTTATACAGACCATGTATAACAAGGATGGTACTTTTCTGGATGCTCTCTTTTTTTCTTGAGAAAGTCATTTCTATTGTTATTCCTCAAATAAAGCGGCAAACATATCACATTGTCAAGCGTCAGGTCTTAAAACAATGACTTGCCCCGACTTTTTTAATCATGTCAAAGAAGTCGGCACGATCAACAGCCCCACATAAAAAAGTAAAAAGCACATAAAAGCACTCGCTGGATGGAGTTTCATCGATTTCACGCAGTCTGCTAAAAAAAAAAAGAAAACTGACATCAGTGAGCAGACGGAAAGGTTTTGTTCTTAAGTCGCTCATGTGTTATCCTCTGCTCTACCTTGTCTCTCTGACTCCCACCCTCCGACACACACCATCCGCCCAGACAACACAGCTGGCATCCGGACCCAGCGGTCAGGCTTTAACCGCCATGAGCAGAATGTGTACTTCCTGCCCATCCTGGTGGTGGACAGCGGGCCTCCCTCCCTCAGCTCCACAGGCACCCTGACCATTCACGTCTGTGGCTGCGACACAGGTGAGATCCACTGAAGGAGCTGTTCTAACCACATCATCAGTGTCACCTCCATGATCATCAGCAACAGTGCAAAAAAAAAAAAAAAAGGAAATCTCCATGTCATTGTTTTGGTCAGCAAACAGCTTTTATCTGCGTATGTTTGTGGTTTAAGGTCACAAATCTGCAGACAAACGGTCCTCAAGAGGGATTTCAGAGGGGGGGGGGAGGGGATATAATACATGCACGATGGGAAAAACAAGGTTTTCTTTTGATTAAAAAGTGCTGCAGTGACTCATAACTAGTTTTTAATCCGTACAGTACATATTTGTTGTTTTCTTTTGCAATACAGAGGGAGCCATCCAGTCCTGCAGTGCCACAGCCTACGTAATGAGTGCCGCTCTCAGCCCAGGGGCGCTCATAGCACTCCTGGTCTGCATGCTCATCCTCATTGGTAAGCAGACGGATGTACTCATGTTATGTGCGTATTGATCGATGAATGGGGAGATAAATGTATGGGTGTATGATGGATGACAAGACCGATGGATAAGCACAATTCATTAGTATTGCTTTTTTCGGGGTCACTGCTAAGTTCAACTACTCCTGCAGGACCACCAGCAGTACGATGTTCAATAGTGGGTGAGAAGTGAAAAGGCAAGGCTAAGGGCTGCACCTAAAGACACAACATGTCTGCTTGCTCACGCAACCAAGTATGTGTCTTTCAATGGCTTGACCTCTTTTAGGTTATCTATATTTCACGAATGAAATTGCACATGCAGTGGCAAAAAAAAACAAAAACAAGTGGAATGACATAAAAAACAAGATAAATGTTTCATCTGCCTTTTATGAGTGGCTTTCCTGTTGGACATTTTGTTGCTGCCTTTCTGAGGAGAAAGCTTTTGTTTGAACAGCAGCGCGATGATGCCTGGGTTTATGAATGATATGAAGGCACTTTGATCCTCGGAACACAGGCGGAGATAGCATGAATGGAAGTGAAGTGGAGGGGGGTTAGGTTAGAGCGAGCAAACAGGCAAAATAGCTTCCTCAGCACTTGTGTAGCGCTGGAACAGTAGGCTGTAAATAGAAGAGGCTTTCCAGACATTCTCCGATTTTTAGACACAGACACGTAAACACACACTCGGCAACATACACACGCATGCTCACGCTAACCCTCTTAGAGCCCGAAGAGGTTTAGTATTGTCAAATCTGAAATTTTTATGAGTTAGCTTTGAGTTCTCCCCTCTCTGCACGTCTCAGCATCCCACTCGTCAGTGACAGAAAGAAACAACAGCGCTGTCACGGTGTTTTGTTTCCCCCCCCCCCGCTCGCGCCTATGCACCTTTTACATTGTGCAGGCGGTGAATGATGGATGATGCGACACCCGGCAGCTTTGACTGTGACTTACATTGCTTTTTTTATTTCTTTTAAGAGCGTTTCTAATGAGAGTTGTTCAAGCTCTGTCTACATTAACCAAACCATCGACTGGAGTGAACTTCAAAAGCAGAGCATCATTTATTCATCGTGGTTTTAAAAGCCTCAACACAAATGTTATGTACAAATCTAAGGCAACCTCTGCTGGCTATATAAAAGAAAATATGTTTGCGGTGCATTGTGGTTTTGGTGTTCTCGGTTTCTCGGATTGATGGCATCCACTCAAAGGCTTTTGTTGAAAACAACTCTCTGGTCTTAAAAAGCTGTGGAAAGGTAGACACTGCATGTGCAGGAGAATAGAGGTGCAGAGCTTTACTTTCATTGCAGCCATGGTGATATGGATGAAACCATCATGCAGAGTTACAGGCTGACGCTAAAGGCTGTCGCGAGTTAACTATTTTGGTAATATTTCATGATCGGTGCCATTTTGACTCCATTGATGAAATGACGCCACGTTGATTCCAATAGTGTCAGCGACTCTAATCAGTGCCACGTCCGCGACGCTTTGATTTGACGGATAGGTAGAAAATGGACCGAACAGGCCTCGTCAAATCGCTGTGGGACAGGCAAAGTCGGAGTGCCTGGATTCTGGCAGTTATCATGTGGGCAGTGCAATCTCAGGGCTGTGGGGTCCGGTGTTGGGGGGGATGAGCAGTGTTTTCACAACTATCATGTGGTGTGAATAACAGACGGGACTGAGGCATGTGGCAGCAATCTTATCGAGTGCACATCGCCCAACACTTTCCTGTTCCTGCCGCTTTCCCGTTCACACACACACACACACACACACAGACTCACAGTGTGGATCTAATCGTGCTTGGTAAGCACACATCCACACACTTGGACAAATCACTCCTCACCTATAAACTTCAAGCCGCTCTCTCAGCTACCAATAATGTGTGCTCTTTGTCTTCTCTCTCTCTCTCTCTTTCTCTCTCACACACACACACACACACACACACGCACACACACACCCTCCGCGCACACAGCGTCCACCTAACCAGCCAGCCAGCATGCGCTCCCTCTCTCCAGAGGCTGGACCGCCTCTATTACATCAATTTTTGGATGATGAGAAAAATGAAAACAAATTCCTGCCTAATTACCTTACAAACAAACAGTCCTTCCATCAGTTCATGTATAGGCCCGATGTGATGAATCCATTCCACTGCGTCGCAGCATCTGCATGCATCCATTCCAATTACCTCCCATCTGCTCGGGATGAACTCCTGGGTGGGGGCAACCAGCGCAGCCCACGGGTATATTAACCGTCTTGTCAGGAGCGCTTATCGCAACAGCTGTACACATGGGGACCAGCTTTATACGTATAGGAGGCAGGTATACACAGGTGCATATGCTTCCTACTGAGGTAAACTCTGTACATGGTGTTGTATTAGCGTTGCCTGAGGCATGTTACTCTCCAATCGAATAACTAGGTTTCCGATAGCTGACTGTACGCATCTGTGTGTCCCTAATAGGCAGTGACACTCACAGACACCGTTATCAGCGAGGAAGGCTTTTTCAGAAGCGATATTATCTGATTCAGACTGAACTGCCACCTGAAGTCACTCCTTCAATACTGTTCACTGAAAAAAAGCGGCTGATCTGCACGTACGCGGGAGTTCATACCATCAAGTTTTCTACCTCCTATTACTCTCCTCATTAGTCTGAATTTAGTGTAATTGTCTTACGGCTTGATTAGTATGCATGACAGTGTGCGCCGCAATTTACCACAAACCATGACTGTTTCCTCAACCCAGTGGCAATTAATTCGCCCCATTCATGGAGGAAAAGAATAAACACAATGGTTACAGACACCACACTCCCAACAGAGCCCACTAAACAATGTGAGAGGAGAACGAGTGTGTATTATCAGTCACAGATACTGCATTAAGTCCCCACTCGAGATCAGCAAGACTCTTTAGACCGGCATAGCTATTTAGGTAAGTAATACACACAGAGTTATTTTTCCGCCCATTTAAGCCAAATGAAGACAATTACCAGGAGCAGCTACAAGTCACTGGTGCAGATTATATGTTTGAAACTGATGTTTCGGACTTTTTTTTCCCTTCCAATTTGCAATGGAGGAAAAGAGTAGTGGCAGGCGTCGAAAGCGGAAAGGTAATACATGGTGTTTTATAGTCTCATCCTGACTTCCAAGGTCGCTTTGAAATAGTGTATTTGTCCGTTGGCTTTTTTTCCACGCATACTAATGTGCTTTCACGTGTGTGAATATCCTGTACGCGGCACATAAAGTCACGACATTGATCTAGTTAGGCTGTGGAACGATGTGGGCATTTCTCCGTTTTCACAATGCATAGATGGGTGTTCCGGTGGCTTCAGAGCATCAAACAATCTGTGCCGTCCCAGACAGCGCTAGCTCCGTTGTAATTGATAGTCTTTTTATCTCTGTGGGCTTGTAGGCATTTGTTTAGGCAACAGGCTATCTGTTCTAGAAGATGCATGGTGCCCACTGGTTAATGATCCATCTAAATGTCCCTTCACTGGCATCCCTTCAGAGGAGAGGCTCATTGTCCCTGCTGAAGGGGAGAAAAAGGGATTCGTAGCAGTCCACTGGCCGCAGGAAACGCATCCTGCTGCTAATCAAAGCTCGAGAATTAAGGATCCACATTTTCATCTCTTGATCTGAGTACTTTCTTCTTTTTTTTTGTCACAGATATTCATTACTAATAATACGTTTTAACACCTATCATTTTTTGTATCAGCATGTATGACATTCTCTCAAAAAAAACACTCTTAGCTCACTTAATTCATTTAAAATTGCAAAGTGGAAAGAGAGCAGGGGGGAAAGAAAACACATTCTGAAAAGAAATCACATTTATTTTGATTAGTTATCCTTCATAGAGAATGAAATAAGTGACATACTACCAGCTACTGTGAAATCATGCATTCTGGTATATGGGTTTTTAATTATTCCATTGATAGAATATTTGTTGCATAATTTAACATAAATATTTGAATGATCTCAATCTTTGTTTGTGTCAAGATTGCATTCGAGAGTATTTACCAAGTACTGTCTATCAGTTCTTCTTTTATCTCTAATTAGTAGATCAAAAAGAGGCTAGATTGTAGATTATACATCATATTATACTACATGTACATTATATTTCTCACAGCCATAGTGAGCGAAATTAATTCATAACCGCCTGAAATCAGTGACTTTACCATCTCTGAAAATTACATTTGAAGTTGCTGCAACTCGAGAGTCAAATCTGATGGAGGTTTCAGAGGGAAGGGGCAGCCGGAGGAGGGCTGCAAGAGTCAGGGGATGGTTATCTGAGCTAAGTGAGACTTGTCTAATCACAAATGTAGGCAGTAATTAAAATAACTAAGCTGAAATTAAAGCCTCATTGATTTATCTCTGCATACAGCCTTTGTTTTCCTCTCATCTCATTAGTCTATAACGTGATCCATCTCAGTTGCTTTCCCTTCTTTAATTCAGACTTAATTTTACGAGGCATTTCTTTCTCTTTTTAGGCGGTTTTAAATAGTGATTGAACCGCACGGTCTTTGTTTCACTCCATTTGGATGAGTATTGATACACAGATTGGTCTCCATTAGGCCTTTTAAATCATATTTCTGGGCAAGGCAATCAGGATTGTGAACAATCAATACTTATGCATTTGAAATGTAAAACGTGATGATATATTACCTTCCCCTATCTGCCTGGAGGGTGAAATCTAAATTGCAACGGGTGTAGTTTGAAACTTTCCCATGGAAAGTACAGACATGGTGTGAAGCCGCCAACATGAACCAAGAACACCTTTAGCACATGTATCTGCTCACAGTTGTGTACTGAATGTGCTGAATATGGGTTTGGGATGCATTTATTCTTAGCAAGATGAAGAGGAATTCTATTTTTGCATGCTAGCTTTTTAAAGTCAGCCTGACAACTCTAATCCGTGGCCGCTGTGCACTAAGACAGTTAAAGCCACATACTTATATTTAATGGCAGTCATCTCATCCTACTGTTCAGTTTAATCAGACTAATTCATATGTACCTTTATTTTGTGCCAAGACATGAGTGTGCCAACACTTAAGAATATCAAGGTTTTCATTGTAAACTTATTCAATTAACCTGTGCATACTTGACAAATTGTGTGGAATCATTCTCTACCTCCCTCCCCCTCTCTCACACACTCTCTCTCACTCTGTCTTGTTACGTCTCCTTTCCCATCAGTCCTCGTCTTGCTGATCCTGACCCTGAAACGCCACAGGAAGGGCCAGAGGATGACGGAGGATGAGGAGGACATGAGGGACAACGTCATCAAGTACAACGACGAGGGCGGAGGGGAGCAGGACACTCAGGCGTACGACATGAGCGCCCTGAGGAACCTCTATGATTTCCCAGAGGCGAAGAGCTGTGACTCTGGCCCGGACATCCGCTCACTGCCGCAGTGGATGCAGTCCAACCGCGTGGGTGGTGGCGCGGAGGCGGCTGCAGCGACAGCGGCAGACTTCTCCCTGTTCAAAGGCTACATCCGAAAGAAGGTGGAGCAGGCCGACGCCGACCTGTCGGTGCCGCCGTATGACTCCTTCCAGACGTACGCCTTTGAGGGCACCAGTTCACCAGCGCTTTCGCTAAGCTCCATCCACACGCTGTCCACCACCTCCGAGCAGGATTTCTCCTACCTCAGCGACTGGGGACCGCGGTTCAGGCAACTGGCGGGTTACTACGCTCCGGGGAACCCCGAGGAGGAAGGGTCCTAGCACAGCTCCTCCTGTGTAGAGAGACGTTTACGCCACTTCCTCCCATGCTCACCCTTCTGGCACTCAGAGCCAGCACTGTGTAGTCCTTAAAGGCCGAGCACCACCTCGTTATCTCCGTTGAAGAAAAAATCCCAGTGTTAAACTTTGAACTCAAGATTTCCTTTTTTTCTTCTTCTTCTTTTTTTTTTTTTTTTTAATGAAAGCTGGAGCTGATACGCCGAAAGAGTAAAGGAAAAGATATCAAGTCACCAAAATTGCCGTTTAGTCTGAAGGGATGATTTTCCCTCTCTCCAAAATGACATATTACAACCTTTATTTTAAGCTGTGAGACAGTTTACAGTAACTTTATGTCGGTAGGGTCAAACTATGCCAAGGCAAACTATCTGACAAACATGTATTTATTTGATGAGGATATATTTATGTATTTATTTGTTTTTTTTATGTATGTATTTATTTATTTAATTATCTACACCATAATCATCACTATGGGAACTGCAACAGTGAACTCTGCAGAAGTGCGATAAAGAAAAAGTGAGGGGAGGACGACATTACGAAAAGAATGAAGGGCAACGTGGAAGAAGGAAAGACGGACTGAAGTGGCAGATGACTACAGAAAACAGTCAAAGGAGTGACATCGAGGTCATACAAAAATCCCATTCTGGAAAATATTTGTATTTATTTTCTATGACCACTTTTGTAAAATAACCAACTTAAGACATTGATGAAAAGCTGAGGCAAGGAACAAGAGGGAACAGATGGAAGGAAATAACTGCAGGAGAAAAACAGCTGTCAGTTAAGTCTGAACAGTTGAGACTGACATATTTTTGCTGTATTTTAGTGATTACTAAAGGGTTGTTTTTTTTTGAAGGTTACAAACTGAGGACAATTGTGTGTAAACAGTTTCTTTTCTTATTCTCTCTACGGCCAATTGTAAGGCAATAAGGCACAAACCGCAACAATGATTTAACACTTAACAAAATGACTGTTTAATGGAATTGGCTGGTTGCCAGCATTGACCCACGGGGAGTCAATTTTCAATCCAGATTTTGTGTGAGTGTGTGTACAATATGTTTAATTCATTTTATATCCTGAGGCATTTGATTTTCATTTTTACATTTGATTTCTTTTAGTGGAGGGAGGTGGGAACTCGTGACAACAGGAAGGTGCTGCCGAATGGCGAAGGAGAGGTTAAAGGGTAACACATGAAGAATGGACTGGTCACATCCACCTGATACCCACAACCTGTTCAATGTTGACCTTACCTTTCAAATGTATTGAGGAAAAAAAAAGAAAAGAAATAAATATTTAATTTTTTTGGTAAAAAACCTCCAGCCATGTGTCCAATAAACTTAAATTACTCTGCGAATGAGATCACGAGAAAGTAAATAGATCATCCATGATACTAATTACATTGTGTCACTTGTTTGCTGAAGATGTCTCCTGAATTATGAATAATTGTGAAGCGAGCTTGCATATCCACCAGGGATGGATTCACATAATAGTCCGAGATGGAATCAAACAGACCATATGACAGGCCGCAGCCAAACAAAGACTTTCCTCTCAGCACGGCTCCCTCCTGGCTGCCTCCTGCCAAACTACTGTAATTGTCATAGTCACCAGAGGATGCTGAGGCATACGTGGATGCTTTCATCTTCATGATCTGCTGCTAAAATGGCCACTCAGACCGCGGGGTTCACATCGACTTGCTTCCATAGCTGAGTTTCAAAGCAAATGTCAGCTTTTTTGTAATCATTAGTAGGTCTACTGTATCCACCGATTGTCTGCTGAGCGCTGACTATACTGAGGAGATATAGCTCAGCTACTTTATCCACCTCTGCTACACAAAAGTGAAGATTTTAGGCTTCCGTTGTGGAGCTGAAGTGGCAGAAATGTGGAAAGATAGAAAGTATTGAAGCTTTTTGTCTACACTGGTAAAAGAGTGATGCTGCAACTGGCAGAATTTGCTCGTTTTACAGCAGTGTTGCTCGTGTGACAACAAATTGGTATTTTTCCAACAAACTGGCAAGTTTTACTTATAATTATGAATATTCTTAATGACCATCTTAAAAGTTTACACCACTGCCTCCATCAATATGCAAACTGTCTTATGCTGCATCGACCTCCTACTGCTGCAGTGTACGTATTTATTTGTGTATCTCTGCCAAGTAGTGATTTGGCCATTCATTATTAATCATAGCCTTTAGCCCAACAGTATTTGCTAAGTGACAAGCAAATGTCATGGTCTGGATAGATGTACACAAATGTAGGTCAGCACGAGCTCCACATCACAGTCATAGAAGGAAGCGGAGTGCGCCTTAAGGAGGAGCTCTGTACGAGACAATGTCATCCGGATGGCTACAGGTCATGTGACTAATGCTGTGAAAGCAGAGGTTAAAGAGTAAGCACATTTTCAGGGTAAGGCAGCTCCCCTGGTCACGTAAATCCTATTTTCCCTATTTTTTCCGGGTCTTTATTCATCTTACATCATTGTCAGAGAACCCTCCCTAACTCAAGGGCCACACGAGGCCCATCATATGGTATGTAGATATATATATATATATATATGTATATATCTTTATCTATATAGATATATATATATAGGTTTAGTAATTGACAGTTTTCTCGGAAGACGACTGTGTGTTGTTACATTTTATTTTCTCTCTGTACTTGGCTGGGTATTGACGATTGATTAAACATTGACAGGCAATATGAATATGAGGCATAGAAATTATCAATCATCTTTATAACATAATAGTTTGGGTTTTCCGACAGTCAAAACAATAGCATCAAATTTGAGCTCAATTAATAAAGTAAGATGACGATTATAGTTAAATGACGGTTGGCTCCTTAGAAAAACTGAATTTAAGTGGAAAAATGTGTTTGTTTCACTCTCTCTATCTTTCACACACACACACACACACACACACACACACACACACACACACACACACACACTTATAAGACTTATTTTCCATCATTTTGTTCTGTTGTAATATTACATTACTTGTGCATGTGAACATAATTTTATTAATACTGAATTTTTTTTTTTTTTTAAAAGTACCATTTATTTAAAGCACGTCAAAAAACTCAAAGATTGAAAAGGCAGTAGAAATAAGCTTGTGATACAGAACAAAAGTACAACAAGATAAAGCTCGGGAAAAAGAAGAAAAAATGATAATAAGAAAAAAGCAAAAATCAATAAATGCATCCACTTTTTAAACCACTTTCAGGTTGGAGTGGAGCTATGGTCGTTCTCAGCATGGCTTTGGACGGCATGAAAAGAGAAAGAAAAGTGCCTTTGAGGCAACAAGTGCACCCATCGAATAAAAACACATCTACAAAAATACGTTTGATGCCGGTAAAATTATATTGATTCAGTTATTGTCCAAGCTCCTCCAGTAGTTTGTTCCAAATCACAGAGGCCCTGATGGAGAAAAAAAAACCCAGTTACCCTTTCTTTTAATTCCAAATGTTGGATCCGCCAGAGGGCCGCTGCTGAGGGTCAGAGGCTGTGCACTGGCTCATAAAACGGTACAATGTGTTCAGCATAGCTAGAGGTCAGAACAAAGCTGGTTTTAAAGTAATCAGTTAAATGGTTAAATGATGATTTTGCTTTTAGCAAGCTGCTGACATGAGTACTTTTGATTTATTCTACAATAAAGAGAGTTGCAGTTGTCTAAAAAAGGATATGCAGTATATATGTGCTAAGGCTTGTAGGTACTGACCACACTTCAAATCAACAGTCAATCACTTCTTTTGGTGTGCTGGTCTATCTAGCTGTCACAACTGTGGCAAGTTTATTTTCTTAGTGTCATTGAAAAGAAAGGTTTCTGATAATGTGAAGACTCTAACCCTCTTTTCCCCACAGCCCCTGTCCAAGGTGACTAATGGTGTTTCATTGTTGGTGTTCAATCAAAAAGGAACACAGAGTGTGAGGGAGCTGCATTTACTCCCTGACCTTGTATTTTTCCTTGTTCCCTTGGTTGGGTGTGGGGCTCTTTAACAGGCGGACATGAAGCGCTCCAACAGGTCTTTGAATTGATCTTATTTTCCATTAAAAGTCAAATCATCTCTCGAATCTAAGAGTAATTGTTCAGTTAAAACTTAAATGAAAAATGTTGTTTAGTCAAGTGCTTTAAATTGTGGCTTATGTCTGACCCTTCTTCACGTGGTGTTGGCCGTAGGGTATTTAAAGTTGCTGTGTCTTTCTGCAAGGGTTTGGTGTGTTGGATGAGTGAACTTCTCTCTCTGCCTTTGTGTTTGTCTTCTGATCATTGATTTGCTCAGTGAAGGAAGCAGAATGAAGAACCACAGCTCTGGACTAAGTCTAACATTTGACTCGTATTGTTTAAACTCAAATATTTCTAAAACCTTCTAAAGATTCTAAAAGTTGTACCTTCACGTAGTTTTTTTGGGAGTAAATTTAAAGTCAGACCTAATACAAGGTGCGTTCACAACTGCTCAGCCTGTTCATCTCAGTTAACAATAACTCAGTTAGTTCATTTGGGCTGCTGAGAAAGCTATCAACTGAACCCTGATGCAGACCAACAACTCAGCAGAGTCTGGGGCACTTCATTTGTGATATGAAAGAAAACAAAGGACGAGCTTTTGTGACCGCACACATGAGATTTCAGCATTATTTCAAAGGCAGAACTACTTATAAATCCATCTGCTGATCAGGATGGATGTTCAGGAAGCAATCTTGTATGCAGCCATGTGCATTTCCCCTGATGAATAGGTCAGAAGCAGTCACAAGTGCTCTGCTTGTATTGGACTCGTATACTTGGTCAGTTTGTCACGGCCATGCAAAATTGTGCGACATCGGCGAGACAGTGATGAGCCCCCGAATCATCACAGTAGAAGAAACAAGTGTGTCTGTGCACTCTCCAACATTACACCAATCATCAGGGAGTGCGCACAGCGGCTTTTCTACAGTCAAGTCTCGATCTGTTCGTTGTTATTCGTAATATGTGACCAATTGGAACTGGACCAAACCTTCAAATGGATTTATTTTTCCCCTTGGTTACACCAAATGAACCAAACTACAGGTGTGAAAACACCCTTTCGAAGTCAGTGTTGGTGACTCCTTTATGACTCATTGCACATTGACAGTGTAGCAGACAATTGATTTGAGGCTGTCTCTGTTAATACATTTGAGGGCGCCTCTGCGGCATGTCTGTCACTTTAAATAAAGGAGTGCGTCCCACTGAGGCCTCAATATACAATGTGGAAAACATTAGTGCTATAAAGTCTCTTGACATGCAACTTGCGTGGGTTCTGTGAAGTGCATTGTTTCACAGCTTTAGCTGCCCAAGGGAAACATAATTTAAGGGTTTTTACACATTGTGAACAAATATGCGGCAGAAAACCATTATAGTGTTACTCAGACGGCTTCCCTTTGGCAGCGAGGAAACAAACTATTACAAACATGTACATTTGTGAACGTATTTTGACAGAAACCACAATTGCTGGCATTGTATTCTTTTTCATTTTATTTAAATCTATTGGCAACTCCAAAAACTAAAGGAAAAAACATTTTTGTACCAGATCAGTCTGTTCTCACAGTATTCCCACATGTATTGCATTGTAATTTGTATATAAATGCCACGAAGTCAATTCACATATAATCCATGTAATGAATCAGGAGTCACACACTATGTGTAGGGAGGAAGTCGGGGTCCATGGGGAGATCCAAAAGCACAATAGTTTCACATAAAAGACTGCCGTTTGTGTCTCGTTGTTAAGCCAGAAGTCAATATGGATTTGTCACTTAACTTCAGCACTTAAACAGGGACTCATTTGTCATGTAATTATAGACTGAAAAAACATCAATTCTGTAGTTACGTTAACTCAAACCACAATTCCGTGCATGTAAAGAATGAAAAGTTACACGTTGCCTGATTTCTGCAAGAAAACGCACACACGATTGGGAATTATTTTTCAAAAGATATCATACCAATCGTTGAATAAGGTTATTTAGTCACAGGTACTTTGCATTTGCAGTACCTGCAGGTAGAAACAAACTAACTTCATGTGCTTGGCTTGCAGGTTATTAAATGGAATATTTTTTGTTGACACTCAAACAGAAATGTATTTCATTACATGTTGAATATCTTTCATATTGTCTCTCCTCACACCTTCTTTTTCCTTTCAGGCGAACCAGAAAAATACCATTGCTTGGTCTGGAGAAAAAGCTGACAATCTGACTTGTGCATTTACACAGTTGAAAGGTGGCTTGATCCTCTCTCATATCGCTTTTGAAGATGCCATTGAGACCCAATTTCTGTGGCTTTACACTCTGTGAGGCTCTTCTCGAGGTGTTGTGTATACCTCCTCCCTCAGAACATCACTCCACCTGAGCTGACATAACATTCATCTACCATAAATGTTCTCAAAACATTTTCTTGGCACAGGAGCCCCCTTGAGGCTTCACTTTATTTATTTTTTAAATACAAATATAAATATATAAAATACCTCATTCAGAATGTTGGAGATGGCCATGGTTGATGCCACAACAAAAGGCTACTTTTGTTTGCCCTTCAAGCCCGATGTAGCGTGAATGAGTCTGCAGTCTGATCCAGTGCATGCAACACAGGGTGCATACTAATATGATCTAATCCAGCCATTTAACCGGCACCTTGCAAAGACCTTATCTAAGGAGATATATAGGCCCATACCTTCCCGTCAAATGTTGTTTTATTGAACATGCAGCACTTCATCAGTGATGTTCACATTTAAAATTTATGGATGAATTAATGGGTGTCTAGGTAGTTGATCTCTCTACTGGGAGGTGTTTCAAGCAGTCTCATTTCCCACAGGGAGGTAGACTGAGTCTCTCTTGCCTCAAGCCATACTGCATTAGCCTCTTTGTAATGGAAAGAAGACACAGATGGAGCATACATCACTCCAAGCGGACGAGTTCTTCCACGATTTCTTGCCCCGGTTGGATCAATTGTCCCGTAAATGGAGGTCATAATTCAGCTCAGGGTTGACAAAGTACCAAAGTCATCATGGGCAAATGTAATACTGTCTTTTCATGTTTTTTTCTTCAATGTCTCATGTCATCATTCTGATAAATATATATTTTTGTCTGTGATTACAAAATGTTTTTATACCCTCCTGATTGAGTATTGAAACAATTCAAACGTTGAAGTGGACATGAGCTACTCAACAACAATGACCAATCACTTGATTGAAACTCTATTCAATATAGCAATGCTATGTAAAATGGTAACTGAGCGGGATTAACAGGCTCGTTCTGCCAGTTTGGCGGGCTTGCCAGCACTTTGTTTTCACTCGTGCTAAAAATGGCCATAAAACAGCATTTGGCACAACAGATGCTGAAGATAAAGGAAAAGTAATGCACAGGGTATATGGCCCACGCTTGGATCTCACATGAATGAGCGTTGTCTTTTTAAAAAAAAATTTGTTCTGACTTGGCAATATGAATTGTATCAATGCTGTTTTGATTCATTGCTATTCATAAGCAGAATATGTTATACAGTCATCTCAATATGAGGGCTTGTGACTCTGAAGAGGCTTCTTCAACAACGGACTTAAGCCTGGGCCTTCTTGGGATTATAAATCACATGTGCCTGCATTAATAGGAAACAACCCAATATATGTATGGCCAATCCAGTGAATTGAACATGTCTTAAGTAGAAAAAAAAGAGATCCTGTTTGATGAAAATAAATAATAATATCCTAAAGAAGGGCAGAGGTTGGCACTGTTGCCTCACAACTAACAAGATGGGGCATTTCTGTGAGGAGTTGAACGTGCTTCCTGTGTCAGTGTAGCAGTTTTACAGGGAAGGGCGTGGGGGACTGTAGTGTCACAACTGATGTAGTATAAATATTGAGGGCTGACCAATCGTGAGGATTTGACAAGTTTGGAGTAAGAAAGTGTTGCCCTAGCACCTTCAAAAAATAAACATGGCTCATTCGTAATTTTTAGTATAGTATATTACATTAATATAAGTGTGCTGGTGAGAGTCAAAGTATGCATGAACATGGGTTTCTTGGCAGATCAGGGGGAAAGAAAAAGGTATGAACACTGTGACTGTACAACAGCTAGATGCTTGCTGTGAAAAACAAAACTTTCCACATGGACAAAGCATTATTCATTTACATTTAATAAATGCAGCTTTCACAATAATCACTTTAAAACAGTTGAGGGAGGGGCGCAGACGCTGTTCATGTCGCTGATTATTTCCAACCACCAACCAGATTGGTCAAGTCCATGGAATGTAATACTGTTGATTCATTGGTCAAGGTGCTTGTAGCATGAGTTTAAAATCTCAGAACCGGAGGCTGAAATATGCACAACCCTAGGTCTGTTGCCTCCTTGTTGCATAATTGTGTGACATTTTATATTTCAATTTGTTTACGTTGGGTGAACCTTGTATCTATGTGCCTCGAGCTGAATGTCTCGACATGTGCTCATCACAGAATGGCATTGTCATGGGGCGGGTACTATGAACTATGTGTATTAGATGTTGCCGTAAAAAGCTAGAAAGGTGAACTCAATAAAACTCCGGCAGGTGTGTCTGCAAGGTCCAATGCACTTAGCTGTGGAACAAGAAAGAGCACATTTGCCAACCGTGAGCCCTAAAAAATATGGAGTATTTCCAAACCAAAGCATCTGTGGGTCTTCCCCCAGAGAAAGAAATGTTTCCTGCATTCTGCTGATGCTGTAAACTAGCTAAAATCATTAAATAATGGAAACACATCGACAACATTTTTTGATGAATACTTTGAATTTTACTTTTAAACAACATTTGCCATAGCTGAATTTGTGTCTGGATGAGAAGGAGAGCTTGTATACCCTGAGCACTGCCAGAAACCAGTTGTGTTTACAAAAAGGGGGAAAGGAAGGTGTTAAAATTGGTCATAAATCAGGAGATGTGACCGCAGGAGTAAACTGAGAGGACAATGAAAATCGTTAGCCGCCCTGTAAAATTGTAAGGGTTGCCAAGTGGGGTGAAGAGGCAGCAGTCAATCATTTCCAGCATCAAACAGGCAATGAAAGTGAGTCACAGCAACCACGAGAGGTCCTTAAGCATGCAGCCATAAATAAGCACCCAAAATGTTACGTGGTTCGGTGCAGCAGCATGCAAGATTAGCTACGGACAGAGATGTGCACGCACACACACTCAGACAAAAAAACTCACCCTCGGCCAGAGGGTTTAGGTTCTACGGCACACTGCTTCATAGGCCTCCAAAACAAATTACACTTCAGAAAAAAGGAAACAATGCAAACTTCAGAATTCCATGTGAATAGATTTACCGTGGATCCAAAATGAGTTCAATAAACCGAGTTCCTCTCGAAAGCAACTGATCAAACTCAATCATACATCCTTAATTCATCCCAGTTCAAGCTCCACCTTCAGTGTGCCTTAACGTAAGAGCACTTTTCCATTACACCTTCTAAAATCAGTTATACAACATGACACCAATAGTTCCAAGCATACTGAGTGCTTTCTTGCTGAATCAGGTAATTTCCAGAAATGAATGGTGTCAGCGCTCTTTTCCTAACTGCCACCTCATCTATGAGCAGCTGTTCATTTCCCCATCAACAACCTCCAATTCTAGACAGCATTACATTTCAGTTTCCTTCTGAGGTTCCAAAAAAAAAATGTTTTATTGCAAGCCAGATTATTATTAAGCTTGATTATTTGATATTTGGTAAAAACCATACATAACAATATGTCACGAAGCAGATACAACTGGTCTTATTATCTCCTGGCTTATTAATAGGAAACTCTTTTCGAGCATCTCACGTAACAGTCTGGGTTGAAAGTGGAATTATAACTTTCAGAGCACAGAACCTTAATGCAATTGAAGGAGGCAGAGTCAGGTCATGAGGTCAAGCGTCAACATACAACTGTATGTTGGCCCAGGCCTCTCAGAAAATGTGGATCAGACACTAAGAACAAGGTCTAATATGTGTGTTTTAATAATTTGACAATTTGGGACATTATATGATCAAAAGAACAATATCCCTCGCTACAGTCAGCAGACGGTTAAGCCAGGCTTAGACTGCAGGAGTCTTGGGCAGATTTGACCTTGCTTCACCCCGTCCAACAACCAGAGGAGGACTCTGGTCTAGGATCTTGGTGCGTGACAATCGTTGCCCGAGATCTGATTATCTGGTTATGAGAGGAGTTTGCAGATACGGTTTTAAACCTTCCCCCAACTCTTCGTAGACTCAACAAGGGCCGCTGATGTAATTTCAAACATGTTCTATATTTTGAGATATCAATTTGGATGTTAATGTAAGTAACAGAGACGGCAAAAGCCAATAAGAGAGACACGCCGGAGCAGCTGATGGTGTTTCCAAGCTACGGGTAAGTATTGCAGTCCTTGAGGCTCACCGGCTAGCATACTACTGTTGGTAGATATTAAAACTGTCAGTTAAAATGTAATTTCCAGACCTCGCTGAAGAATAGACAATGCATCAGGCATCTGGCCCACTTTTCTCATCCAGACTGCTTCAGCTGTCTGCTTTATATTTTCCTTTTTTCTGTAGGCTACCACTTCCTCTGTTTACATCGGCTTCCACATGAGATCACTTCATTCATCTTAATGATTTCCGTCCCAGTCTCACTCCCAACCTCAAATACCGACGATTGGTTAGTGCCCCGTCTGATACCGCTGCACCTCACATCCAGATCACTCAACTGTCAACCCACCTGCGTCCTCTAAGGATTCAATACAGGGTCCACCTCTGTGTCCTCAATTCTTGCTCTCGGCCCTGAATAAGAATATTACGCAACCCTTATTTTTTCAAAATGAGGTTTCTGTACAACTTAACTGCATTCCCAGTTACGTTTCGGGCAACATATTCTCTCTGTGTCTAAGCAGTGTAGTGGCAGCAGAAAATAGAACATTTGTGGATCTGGTCATGGAGTCCTGTGCCGTCCCCCCAGAATCGAACCCAGGCGCTAGGGTTTATCCTAACTTTGTGTTGCTAAACCTCGTCTGAAAGAGGGTCCTTCTTCTGGGAGATGCATGCATCCTCCTTCTGGTAAAGTAGTCTTCTCGTGGAGGGGAGGATGAAATAAAATGATATGTCATTTTTCTTGGTTCTGCCACTTTGGATTAAATCCAATGAAGAAACTGTCAAAATGCACACGCCAAGGACCGTACAGCCTCAGGTTAATGGCACAGTAAACACAAAGATGGCTAATGAAAACTATAGGCCGACGCCGCATCTGAAGATTATAAGAGCAGCGGTATCTCTTAGAGTTTCAGCAGGTTCGTCAAATTAGTATGGCCGGATGTTACACATTCCACCCTTTTTTTTTTAAAGAGGATCACTTCATGAAAATGTGCAGGTGTCTTTGTGTGCATGCCAGCGTGTACTTTAGGTATGAGGCTTGCACTGCTGCTTCCAATGGTGTGCTTTGCTGTCAGGAGTTGTCTTTGTTCACACCTCCTTTCCACTCACCCCTGACATTTCAGGAATGAAGAGGGGAAGCAGACATGAAAACTTAGCCTTCATATATTATTAACTGCACAGCAGCTGAGAGGAGAGGCCCTGATGGAGAAGCTGCAGCAGCTCTCGAGATAACAATCCTCTGAGACGCCTTCATGTCTATTCCCATTCAGCTGAGTTGTACTGGATTTCTTTGACAATATATAGTAACAAATTGGTCTGATATGTGTACGTACAGTTTGATCCTTGAACAAAGCTCATGTAAAGATTTAACGGATTTGACAAGAGTGTGTCTGCAAACAACACGCGCATGTTTAGGGCTCATGTGGGTTCTTTCATAACACAGCAGTTTAATTCAAAACTAATTTAACTCAACTGTGTACACTAATTTGCATTTACTCGTTCCTTTTTATATTTACGCCAACATTTGGGAGACGTCAACCCCAAATGTATCGCAACCAAAAGCAATCCCACACCTCACAATGGAACCCAGAACAGAGATTTAACAAATGACAGAATCATTGGATGATAGTCTTTATTGAAGGATGCCAAGCATTTCCATGATAATAGAAATGTAATTAGTAATAACACCTCAAAAGTGGAGGCTGTCACTTGGGTTAGCGACATTCTAATTTCCTTTTTTTTCCAAACACCAGCATTTAGCCAATTTGTGGCGTTGTAAAGCTCACTGCGGCTTTGAATGAGTCTTTATAGCTTTGTCGAAGGAAATAATGTGAACCGCCTATCTGGGTATTTTTGTACGTGCTGGAATTATGGGTTTATTGAAGCTGTATAATTGCATTTTATTGTTTCTTTCTTTCACCTCTCCCTTCCTCTTGTGGCTCACACCCCATCCGCCCTCAGAGGAAAGTCCTTTTTATGTCTATTTTGCTTCTGTACAGTACATTTGATCTCCTTTCATTATGCAAATCGATTTAATTTCAGCTAAAACCTGGAGAGAGAAAGTGAGAGATGCTTGGCGAGAGAGGAAGATAAACTTGAAAAAGATGAAAAGGAAATACAACAAAATGAATTTGGAATGAAACATTAGATTGTGCCTGGATCTAATTTCAATGTAATAAACCTTCTAATAGAATAAACCTTCCATGTTGTTTCCTGTTCGGCCTTTTTATCCATGAAGCGTGCCAACTTGATTTAGGTTGACACCTGTTCTGCCCTAAAACAATTGCACTCCTCACCCAATGTCGGAGGGTGAGAGACAGATGGAGCTTTAGGATAAACTGTCTCAGTGATTACCCTCTCTGTCTTGTACAGTAAGTCAACATTATAAATCTCAGCGGAGACAGTGGAGCAGTATCAGCCAGCTCTAAAAGCCAATTACTTTCTCAATGACCTGGCTCATGTAATATTTACAGCAATATAGTGGGTTCTACTTACTTCAGGTCTATGAAATTGTGATGTGGAAATAATCAAATTACTATCTGACACTTTCAATATTGCAAAGGAAGCTGCTGTGTGACAACAAATGTTTGTTACACTTTTTTTTCCCAAATGGTTTCCATTTAGTTTATTTTCCCATTTCACGAATGGAGGATTTCTCTTCTTTTTCTTTTTTTTCTTTTTCTCTTGCTTTGATGTTCATCTAATGCAGACCACACATGCTCACAGTCTGGCGTGTTTACCACTGACGTTTCCTCTAAATTGCGTCTCTGTTCCTCCTCCACCCTTGACAAATTGAATTACTATTACCAAAGAGTTCACAATCAAGCAGTCTGCTAAGGGATGTGGAGGCAACAGGCCAGACCCCGTGGTGAGAAGGTTGCATCCCCTCTCCACATGGAACCACACGATGAGTGTACATGTTCAGCTGTGTGTCTGTGTGTGTGTGTGTGTGTGTGTGTGTGTTTTATCTATCTGTATGGGGCCAGACGGACGGTGGGATCTGTACAAGCTGTCTCAGCTGGCCAGTCCATGCCCACACAGTGCTCACCTCAACAGACAAAGACACACACACACACACACACTCAGACAATGAATGCCATTGGCAAGGTTATTACTCAGTCTCATGTGTCCTTACGATGTTCCTCTCTTTTCTACTTTTTGATGAAAATAATGAGGACGTCATTGCAGATACATCAAAGAGGTTCATTGTCATCGTCATGAGTGTGGGAGGTTTTTTGTTTTGGCTGATTTAAAAAAGAAAAACTGCGCTTAAGTGCACACTTTAATCTCACCGTCATCTATTCATTCGTTCATGTAGTCACAAATTAATGAAGTTGTCTGTATCTGAGGCATGTCAATCAAAGACCACACCCACCAAAATGACATGTGAATTGAATCAACCCACAAAAACTGTGAGCACAGAAAGTGTACATGGTTGTATGACAATTGTCTGAGATCTAAAGCCTGTATGTGTCATACAAAAGTCACCTGATGCTGATTAAAAATGCTGTCTTGACTTACAAAATGCCAAGTGGTTTGTCGCAGGGCTGCTTGGTACATGACGTGTGTTTATGGTATTCGTGGCCTCAGTTTTAGCCAAAAACAAGTGCTGCCAAGTCCTGTTTCTTGGCTTTTACTTGATAAGCTTTTCTGCTCCGGGATTTTAAGACATGTTTTCAGAAGAGAAGTTGCTGTTCCTGATAGAGGTTAAGGGTTCCAAGGATGAAATGTGTAATTTATGTTCTTTCGACGCTATTGTGATCTTGTATATTCTGTTTGTTTACTGCCTGACAAAGCCTCGGGGTCAGCTGTGGTCTGGGAGGAAAAGAAGAGAAAACAATAGTTGTTCATGCAGGGAAACTGGGAAAGATCTGTGTAAACTGATTAGAAGAAATCACACTTCTAAAATCTGTAAAACACAACAGCTATTACATTTTCTAAGTATTTTGATAAAGTCATAGCTGTGTCTTAGTTTAGTTACTCAGCGGATCGTCCGCTCAATGAGTGCGACATCCCCGAGCGCTTTAAAGCAACCCACTAATCCTAAAATATTTTGGATGGGTTGGATACAGAGATCAAATGTTATGTATGTATATGATGATTGCAATAACATTAAGTTTTAAAAAGATGAAAAACACCCGCCATCTCCTCAGTAGTGTTTGCTTTGGGGCCTACATTACTACGGACATGTTCAGTAGGTCATAATTCAGGAATATACATTAGTTATGTAATCATAGAATGGATAATTGCATTAAGCTATTTCTGGAATAGTCCCTGAGTGTGCAGATTAATAATTACATTATTCTATCTCTCATACCTGACTTCTAAATGTATAAGTGTTTTATAATAAAAATATGCATTGCTTTTTACAACAATCATAAAGTGGCCATTACAAATGTTAATATTACCCATCAAATTAAAAGCTATCTTTAGAGACCACATTATATTGCCATAATATATTATGTTTCCATCATATAATCCCCAAGTGTAGGACAAATGAAGTTAATCTGATGTTCATTTAATCAGCATTGTTGGTGCTATTGATTGCATTGTAAGCCATCGTTAAGAATATGATTGTCAACCTGAAATCATATAGTAATATCAATCTGTTCATTGATGATAGCATCCTATTTTACAGTCATTGGCAGACTGGTGCCCTGTGAACAAAACCTGAACAAAAAGTGAAAATCATTCCTAAAACATGAGGTCATCCATAGCAACGGGTTCAACCACTTCTCATAGTGCAGATGTTCATCTTTATTTCTTTGCAAAAGTTCTCAAGGGGACACTTTTATTGGCTAACCTTCAGTGCCATTTACTGTAGGAGGATTCAACAGGAGTGTAGGAGCCCATATAGTCAAAACTGGAAATGTGGCACATTCATTTCTCAACAAGTCACTGAAATGTATGGGTTAAGATGTCAAATGTTGAATAGCTGATATTTGTTTATATGAATCAAACCCCTTCCCCGATGATTCGAATTAATTACCAAAGGCTTTTGAACAGGCGCTAAGTCTTGTTTTCAATAAAATGCAGTTCCAGATTCACAATTGTTTTTTCATTTTGCATTCATCATGAAAATGGCTCATAATGTCGAAGATGCCCACTTAGTGAAGAATAATGTCGCTGATTCTGCTTTATACAGCGAGTCCTCAAAAACATCTGCATTATGCCTCGATGCGACACTGATGTCAACAAAACGATGCAGACTGGTGAAAACAACAGGGTTTTTTTTTCTTTTCATCCTACAGCTGGCTTTAAGAGAGACTTCATTTCCATATCGACTTATGGTGGAGAATCTGTTTAAAAGTCTTCACTGCTGCTGCGATCAGTCTTTACAAGCGCTGCTAGTTGTTAGTGGAATGCACAAATATGTATTTACATTACACACTCAATACACTTTATCCTATTGCCACTTGACACCTGAATTGAGAAAGGGGGATGATTCCGGAAATTTGGATTTACTCATTTTTTGTGGAAAAGAAAAAAGATCAAATCAAATCATGATTTTGGATACATGTCTGATCCCTCACACACAAATACAAAAGTCCGAATTAGACCATACGTTTGATTCTATAATTGTCAGTTTATCAGTATTTATATTAAAGTTAATCAATAGTTTGAATGAACGAGATGCCCGAACTGAGTCTATTTCCTGTTTCAAGAGTCATGTGACTGCCGCTATCCCACAAGCAATCAATAAACCAAATGCTTTGACAAAATAAAGAAAGACATCTTGTATCTGAGGCTGTTGCAGGACTGTAATAAGCTTGTCAAATGGTTTCCTTTGGCAAGAATGAAGTGTTGCCACCGTGGCAAGTAGTCCTGCGAGCTCCTGTCATTGGAAGAGTTGGCAACACTGAGCTGGCATTTGAATTATTCTTACTCTTGGGGGTTGGAAAAACCAAACGTTTTTTTAGTTTTTTTGTATTTATTTGATAATATTACATAAAATTACACAGGTTAATAGAGCTTCAGGGGGGAGGGGGGGGATTAAAAATAAATCAACCACTAACACTTGTCTTTTCCGTCGAGAAGTCCAGTCTTTGCTGTTCCAGCCTTCCCGGGACATCAGCCTGCACTCAACACTCAAGTCTTTGTGTGGCTGGAGGGTCCTGCTTATCGTTCATATCACTGTGTTGTGCACAGAGATGACAGAGCACTGGCAGCAACATGCACATTGTTGTTCGGTAAAAGGGATGCCCAACCGGATGTAGGCGGTCTGGAGATGGCAGCCGTCTTCCCGCCCTACAGCAGCAGCAGTCTCACGAGTCTGCCGCTCACCGCCGTGTTTGACATCGAGCAGCTCGATTGGGTTTTTGTAATTTCGGAAAGTGATCTGACACTGTTTTACCATTTCTTGGCTGGGAGCAATAACCTCGCCGAGTCTCTGCCAGTTGCCCGGCAACTAGCCAAGAAATCACCTGTTTCCAGTCTTTATGCTAAGCTAACCCCAGTGGCTGGCCGTGGCCCTGTATTTAACGGCGTGAGAGAATATGTATTGATCTTCTCATCTGGCAAATAAATGTGTTTACTAAACCTTTTAAAGCACTGCTTTTAAAGCGCGCTCATTTAGTGAACTGCAGTCGAAAACAACTCGGTGCGTCCATTTCCAGTGGCAAACTATTGGTTGTAACATTTGCACAAAGCTGAAACTTTCGCAACTCAGTTCAATTCCTAATGACCGTCGCTGTTGCCACTTTGTACCTCATTATAATTACATTTATAGATATAAGATGCAGTTACAGTTGGATCAGATAAACCCATTCTTCGTTTTTGTTCAGTTAGACACTGACGTAATGTTGACTCTTTATGACTCACTGGCCATGTAAAACAATGAAGTAGGTGGTTTTTTTTTGTTTACTTTATTCAAAAGAAACATAATCACACTTTGCTTTGGCCCCATAGACTATTACAATATTGCTTGACTTGATAAATTGTGGTGGGAAAATTATGTGAGTTTCAATTACTTAACGTTTTAATATATCATATTTAAGTTAAAGTTGAATTAGTCTGGTAACCTTTCGTGCTGGATTAAACCCACTCTTCCTCAGGGAGCTTCAGCTCTCCAACCCAAAGTAAATCCAACAAGGAATTGGCATCAGCATACATATCAGCATATATTTGCCCTTTGCTGAGTAAGCTGGGAGTGCAAGAAAGCAGACATGCCACACTATTAATTATCAGTTTTTGTACATCATTATTTTTTTAATAAAGCTATCTGCAAGTGTAAGTGAAATGATTTTCTCACTAATGAAATGGATAAATAGATCATTGAGCTTTGCCACGTTCTTTGCAAGCCAATACCTTATATATATATATATATATATATATATATATATATATATATATATATATATATATATATATATATATATGTGTGTGTGTGTGTGTCTTTATATATATACATGTGTCTTTATATATATATATATGTATAAATATATTGACTCGCAAAGAGGTTAAATTAAAAAAATAAACCCTGATACATTATATATGATGTATAATTCAGAATTGAGACACGATGTCTGGAAGCAGACCCTGAATCTGACGGAGGGGAGCTCTTGGTTTCAGCGAAGGCAATCAATAATGTTCTTGTCAAAGCGGAAGGGTTGGTTTAATTATGGACGAGTACCAATCATTACCATAAACTGCGTGCTTCATTAGCCAGTATCCTCCATATCATTTCATTAACTTAAAATGCCCTTATTAGTACGCGTATCAAGTGTGGTGAGTCACGTACATCTTGCAGGAGAGTGTCCGACCTCGAGCAACTCTCTCTCTGTCTGAACATTATAAAGTCGGCTCGCTGTGATTTTCAGTCTAAAATGCTTTGAGCTCTGCGCATATTACTTCTAATTATGGTCTGTGTAGGTGACTGACCACTTATACACTGACGATACATCACTAGTTTACTACTGTTCTCATAAACTGTGCGAGGAGCTGTTGCTTTATAATGTAAATGGATTTCTTTATGGCGTGCTGATGGATCATCTGCTGCAGAGCTGGAATTCATTGCAGTCTGACGTCCGAGGTATAGCCAAGATTAAATTATTTGAATAATTGCCTTACAACCGCTTGTATATATGAACTACTGCCAAATCCATCTTTTACCACAACAGAATATTTTCCCCGGCATTCAATTTCACCATTGTCGTGTTCATTTTCACAGGGGTCTGTAATTGCCATGATAAGTGCAAATAAGTGCAATTAACAAAGCATGGTAATTGCCTCTCTCTCTCTCTCTCTCTCTCTCTCTCTCTCTCTCTCTCTCTCTCTCTCTCTCCTTTATGATTCTCTCATGTTGGCGGACGGGTCCTCTATAGATTAAAACCTCGGAGTATAAATAACGGTCATTAGAGCATTAAACCAATGCAGCACCAGGAAGTAACTTGCTAATGATCTGCATGGCTTTTGGTATTTTTGGGGGGGTTTTTTGTGTGCTTTTTTTTCCCCTTAGTGAGATTTATAGATGAGTAAAATAGGGCTGTGAATCTGATTTATCGCAACGAAGCTCTTTGGCTGCATCTTTTCTGCCACGGTGCCCATGGACCTCTAAGGAGGGCTTCACCTGGCATCCAGCCAGCAGCCACTCCATCTCTCGCTCCGTGTTTTTTATGGTTCTGTGGCGCAGAGCTAATTTCAGTCAATTTCTGAAAAGCACTCTGTTGTACTGTGAAATGGGTCTCCATAGACATCATAAGTTTCCGAATAATGGGATGTTGTTTCATATTAAAGCATTTTTTTTAAATTAACTGTTTTTGGAAACCCATTTTCTAACCTTCCAATATTTTTAAATTGTCACCAAAAAAGATTTTTTCATTTTGCGGCTACCCACAAGCATTAGCAAAGTAACTGAAAAATGAGCTGGGAATTATCAGTAATCATCATAAACTGTTTATTAATCCTATTTAAATACTAAAGTTTAGCTCAATTCTTCTTTATAACGGGGCTTAAATGAGAATATTGTTTTTAATTATCTACTCCTCTTGTAATTGGAATGTGTTTTATTGTCTTTTTTATTGTTATTGTTGTTAATATTCAGTCACATGTATAATAGTATGAACAACATATAAGAAACCCACTTATTCAATATAATGCAGTTCAATTCAACACTTGAATATGTTCTACACGTTTGACGGAGATATATAAAGCTTCACATTAAAGTGATGTTGTAGTGTGGGGGGAATACCTAAAACACTGCACAGGTGTGCCTTATAAACCGGTAGAAAGCTATAAACGAACCAAAGTCAAAGTGTCAGAGACAGATTAGGGAACATCTTGGTTTTAACAACACAACAACTTCAGAAAATATGCTACTCAGCATGTTCATACATCTATCTATACCGGTGTGCACATTCAAACTGAAAAAAAACCCCATTGCTTTGGTATCCCTGGCAATGCTGTGTTACATCTACTGGCCACCAATTCATTTACTAGATAATGTTTTTATGATTATTACGGCTGAAAAATGACTGTGAATGATACTGGTAAAGGATTTCATTAAAAAGACAATCTCAATAGGCTCAATATAGGGTTATACACAGCCTCTATGTTGGACCATTTGTGGAGCACTTTTAACAATCATTTAAAAATAATTGTATGAGATGTGTAGCCCATTATAAGAAGGTATAAAGAATACTGAACGTGCATCTTTTGCCAGAGACTGTGTCCACAATACGACCGTATGTCCTCAGAGATGCGTTGCTTAAGGCCCTTTACATGCCGCTCACAGCTGTTGGCACATGCGTGCATGTTCAAAGTGGAATAATTACACCATGTGTGGCGGCTTGGTGAGTGTCTCTCGAAAAATTACAAACATGGCTCTTTGTGGATGTGCCGAATGCACACACAGCTGATTGTTAGTGACTGAAGGCCACTATGAGCTCGACTCAATGCAAAACTCTTCAAAAAAAAAAAGCACCCAAAAAACTCTACACCCGTGATTGACTCTCAACCTTTTTTGAGTGATGTACCCCCTGTGGAAAACATTTTTCAGCCGAGTACCCTCTCGACCAGCGCAGTTTTGGTAAACAAAAAAAGATGCAACACGCAGCGCTGTGCCATCAGTGTGGGATTTGATATGAGATATACAAAATTCAGTGTATGAACCTACACTTCTATTTTATTGAACATTAATTATGTAGCATTTTCGAAAGGATTTTAGAATGGATGATCATTTTAGAATTAATAAAAAATCAAAATAAATCTTCAAAAATAGTCTTCTATTGCTCCACAGACCTTCACATACCCACATGTGAGAATCACTGCTGCACAATATTTGTACATCTGTGAAATAATTATTTCATATTTTTTACATAAAACAAATTTCTATGTTATAATACTGAATACAGCAAGATGTAAATGTCAAATTAAATGGCATTCACTCAATAAACAAAGAAATCCACTTTGATTATTTTCAGTATAGCCTCTAACAATTCATCAAAGGTTCTCATTAAATCTTAAAGTCACAAATGCCAAAATTATGTATAGATTTGCATGCATGTCTGTCGAGGAGATACACCGGCACATTGAGCACATTTCAGTCTTTGTTTAACAGGAGGATACACGTTATGGAGTTGATTTTCGTGAAATGAATTTGACTCATTAGACTTTGTGACAATGTGAAAGCTTCGAGAAAGAACGGGACGGTGGCCTTTAAGATCCAGCCCTGTAAAATGTATAGCGTGGAGGTCAGCCATTGTTGGTTTAATTGTTCACAATAACTACTCAATACTGTAATTTAACAGGGATTTAATATTGTTAAAATACATGCAGCAGCATTCATATTTAAATATCACTTGAATACACCTTTTTTTTTAAACTAAACTGGTCTTTTCACACTGATTCTCCTGTTTAGTTTCAAACACTCATTGTGCTTTGTGGAGAAAGAAAGTGTGTGGCTAATTTAGGACCTTGAAAGGACAAACTGTATGTCACAGCACAACAAGCTGTGTGCACAGTACTCCAGTCACATACTGACCCAGGAGAGCACAGCAAGGATGAATGACTGTGATAATACAACTGGTCTCCCGGCAAGATGGAGGGAGTTACTTTTCACTGGATAGAAGCCAGGGGATGAAAACATATTAGCTAAATTAATTGAAAAGACTCCCCAAAAACATGAATTGAAAGATACGTAGGGCTCTCCTGTGGGGAGATGCATCGAGATAACAAAGGACCGAAAAACTAATCTTCTCACAATTATGTATCAGGCTATTGTTCCACGGACAGTTTTGTGTAACATTGGAAGCTTGGGACTCGCGTGTACGTGAAATCTCTTCAAATTAGGCTATTTGTTTCCTGACAGTATTATTTTAGTTATACTGCAAAAGATAGCAACACAATAACAACACAATCTTGCATAAAAGTGATCTGTTAAATGTGATTTGTTGCGATAACGTTCCACTTTACTGGATTATATTGATTTTGAGGGTGCAGAGCACCTGTAATTTATTAACAAATCAAATTATAATACCATGTTGGAGTACTCCAATTGATTATATGGGCTTATAGTACAAGTAGTAAACAAGTAATCAGCAATCTGTCCATTATCTTTATACTGTTTCCATTATTTCCTGCAACATTAACCTTATTTGTCATTGCAAACATAACACAATCATACCTGATGACTATATGTGCATGCCTCAATCCCTTTTTTCTTTTTTTTTTTTACAGTGCTTTATTAATAATTAAGAGGAAGATTTGTGGCATGCTGAGTAACGGCTTTAGATAAATGACCTGATCAGTAAATTTGGTTTTACCGAAAAGTAAAGTGAGCCGAAGTGGAAAGGGGAAGAAATTAAATGCATCTTGCACAGCTGTGGCAGCATTCATGGGTAAAACGTCCCTTTCTAGATGTCAACCCTTATCAGCTGTCATTTGTTTGGAGCGTTTGCATTACCGCTCCCGCCACAATGTTCATGGTTTCATGTATTTTTCTTGAAAGAAAAGTATACTTTAAACTTTACTTTTACAGCCATTGCGCCGTGTCTTTAGCCGGATAAGTAAGCCACCCGAGTGCTTGAAACAGACGTAATAATTCCAATTGTCTCTTCAGCATACCTTTGATCACCATAATATCTTGTCAAGGCTTCTCCTGCATTGTCTTTGTTTGTCAGCTGCTCGCACGCTCCTGTGGCACTCCACACTTTCTCATTTTCTCCCTTGAACAGACATCTGACATGAATCTCATTAAAGCAAAGGCAGCGCTGGACGGAGAGGCTGAAATATCATCGGTGAGCTCTATTATTATAATTTTTCAATCACTGTGAAGATTGATATATTGGAGTCGAGAGCCGTATCTTTCTCCCCTCCAGGTGTGACTGACTCTTTTGGCCCATATTGTGGCTAGCTGGCCCTCTCATTAAGCACTTTTTGGATTACAGCTCCTGGCTCGGGCTATTTCCAACAACATGCTAGTGCATTGTAATGAGCCTTTCCGTGTGCCGCGCGAACACACACTCAATCTCCCACTTTAATCACCGAGGAGGAGATAGGCTACTCCTCGGGCCCTCAACAGGAGCAGCAAAAGGAGAAGGGGGATTTGCAAGTTCCTCCATCCTCTGATGACATATAATCTCCTTGGGAGATGAGTGTTCTGTTTCAGAGATCTGATTGACATGTCTCGCATTATGATGGAACGAGTTAAGAGCAAAATGCTGGGAGGAAGATGGGGCTGGAGGGGTTGACGTGGTGCACAGTGCTCCTTCAGCTGTCTGGTCATTCTGTTGACCGTGCAGCTGCAGATCGTCCGTATATGTCACACAGCTTAGGGAGAGATTCGGGACACAGTGATAATTTCATGGGGCATGTCATCTTCTTGCTTGATTATATTAATGGCATGACATTCAGAAGATACTGCACTGTACTTATTTTCTCCAAAATAAAGAAATACATTCATCTTCTGCTTCTTTTTGTCTGTTCTCAAGTCAGATTTTATGATCTGCCTATTTGATTTGGCATAGGTTTAACACTGACACTGTTTATCTTCAACGTTTTACAGCGGCATATAAGAAAAATGCATTTGTGTTTTTTGTTTTCCAACCATTATGGAATGGTCTGATGAAGTATTTTTATTTTTAACAAAAGCAAGAAAAATACACCGTATTTATTTTAAAGAGGCCATCAAATTCTGCTTGGAGGCCTAAAATGGCCTTCGGGGGTCCCTCGTGGGTAGTTCACACAAATTAAATTAGCTTTCTTCTGAACATTATTGAAAATACTCTTTAGAAAGGCTACAATAACTGATTCACTGTCGGAAAAAAAAACATTTTGTTCAAAAGTTTTGATTGAGGCAACAACTGGGCAGGCTTTGCCGTTCAATTCAATGTAAAAACAAAAAAATAATCCCTCTTAGTGTTATGCTCTTCTTGATGTGGAACACACTGACATCAAGATCTTTGGCAAGCCTCCCGCCTCTGGGCTTTCACTGTAACAGAAAGACTGCTGTGAATATCTTGATCTTTGGACTTCCAGTGGCTTGAATTTCAACAGTTATCAGGAACAATGCTATTCCCCTTGACTTGCTTTCATTTAATGGCCGGTTTGTGGCAGGCAAAAAGCAGAAACGCGTTGACTCTTGAAAAGAGCCATTGTGAAAACACCTGCTATGGGCATTTATTGTGATCGAAGACCTGTAGCTGTCTCCGGGAAGCTGAGGAGGGAAATGCAGCGGCGATGACTGATGTCTGAGTGGACTGCATCCAGCGATACGCAGAAATATCTGCCTGCTTTCTCCGCTCTGTACTGTAAGCCCATCTGACAGTTCATCCACGTGGCGGGGCCGTACAGCGACGCCCAGCGCGATAATCTTTCATCAAACCAATACATCCGTGGCGATGCGTGATGATGTGCCCATAACTCTAGCCGCACTGGCACAATGTTTGGTGGAATAATTCATGGTACCATAAATATGTGGCTGGTTGATACAGTGGAGCAAGATTTATTGTAGTTTTATTAAAACGGTAAATCCACCGACTCGCCCTTGGTTGAAAAATAGAGAGGAAAAAAAGAAGAAAAAAAGAACGGGAACATGCGCCTGTCCGTTGCCAGTTTGTTCTCCGGTTGACGGCCGCATTTGAGTTCATTTACAGCTTGTTATGATACGGCTGAGGGGTGAGGGTTTTGTGTGTTGAGAGGAGGCCAATATAATCTGTCTTTCAAACAGGGAATGACATGAGGAAAGGGAGTGGTGGGGCGAAAGCGGAGGCAGGTATGCAGCCCGCCTAACTGGTGGCTGTATTACATTCCGCACAGGCAGCACTGGTGATGGATTGACGCCAGCTGGCGAGAGGCAGTCCTGAATCAATTAAGGTGAGTTCATGAAATTGAACAGAGTTAAAAACCTGGGAGGTTGTCTGTTTTTTTTTTTTCACGGGTAATTTGATCAAGCCTGTGTTCACTTGCAAACCCCAAGACCTAATGGGCGATAATGGCTTGCAATTGCCTTACTTTGCGGCGACACAAAAATATTCATTTGAAAGATTACTATTCCAAACTCATTATACATTTCTAGTACATTATTGAAAGCCACTGGACCCTGAAGAGACCCTGATACTTTTACTTGCTCCGTAATAATAATATGAATCATTGAATGTTTGACTAGTGTGAAACATCGTAGGAATGTACAGGGATGTGGCCTCCGCTCATCTCACCACTCTGTTCCACTTCTGTCCCCTTTGCCCTCTGATCGGGCGATAACATTTTGATTGACATTTCCCGAGGTCATTGGTTAATTATCAGTACCTCTTCACCTTTAATTACGCATCGGCTGTATTATGTACATGCTTATTTTGCACAAGACCCCAATCGGTTTGACAACATTTCATATGCAAATTGGGGGATAATTATCTTACCCATCAAAGATGGAGGAGGCAGGATTTGTTTGTTCCTAACGACGTTGCTGTTGCGATATTGAGCGTGTCATTAAGTCCTTCCCTGCGAGGATTCTGTCGGGGTGAACACTCTTACATCACCTCTGTACTCTGATGCCCTTACGCAGAGCTCTCCACAGAGAGAAGTCACTGCAAACTCGACCTCGGCCATTTTAACAAACAGGAGGGGATGTATTCATGAATGCACGTGTGGCGCAGAAGCTCACGTGCACACGCTTATCGACATGGATGCTGCTATCAACATGACTCCCATAACACTGGGACTAGCTTTAGAAAGACGAACAAAGTTGACTGTAATTTGTAGGCTAATTGTTCAAGATGCTTTCTGAAGGTTTCAGTGAGCTCACAGAATTAAGATTTTAATTATTTATTGATATACCTTTGTTATACATACATACATATATACATACATACATACATACACACATACATACACACATCACAGTCATTTAACCTTTTCGGTTAGCATGGTGATAGTGAGTAGATATATTTTTTTAATGATAATAGAAATACAATTCTAATAATGTTGTTAATTTAAATGACAATAACAGGAATAGGAATATTAAGTGTAATTGCTATTATTATAATATGTATAATTATAAAAAAATATACTTTGTCCGTTCCCCACAGGCTGTGTGTGGATGGCTAATTATAAGTGTAGAAGCCTACAGAGCTTGCCAAGTTTATGAGAGTTCACTGAGCTCTCAGTCGAGCCAGAGCATCTCACATTCTGCTCTGAATATAAAATGTTAATTCATGCTGCAGGGAATCCAGAATTGGGTGAGAGTGCTGCATTATAACCATTCTCTCTCTCTCTCTCTCTCTCTCTCTCTCTCTCTCTCTCTCTCTCTCTCTCTCTCTCTCTCTCTCTCTCTCTCTCTCTCTCTCCAACGCCATACCTGACTGAATTCTCTGGTATTGTGGTAGTTTGTGTTCGTTCTTCCTGTCTGATACGGTTCCTGTTTGCTGCCATTGGCTCGAGTCCCTCCCCCGCTCTGTGACCACTGACCAGGCTGATCAACCAGAAACCCTCGAGCCCTCACGGTCAACATCCACAAAAATCCATATAATGGACTGAACATACCCATATGCTGTACCACAAACGGCCCAACATCTTGGCAGACGAGGGATATCGGTTCAGGCAGTGGTTGTCAAAAGTCATTAACATGCAATGAGAAACTTATCCTAATTAGGAACAAAAGCAAGGAAAACTGAGGCGGACCTTTCTAAACCTTGTCATCACCACAATGTAGTGTGTATCTATTTCCTTGAGCTTCGCCACGAGCCAATGAGACATTTAATTCACAAGTGCTGAAGGTAGTTTCTATTTGCCAGATCAACAAGTGCAGAGGTAGAATGTGCTTTGGGCAAATTAGCATTTTTTTTTTCCACTTCACAGAACACTAAATGTGTCACTTGTAGATGTGAATCATGTTATGTGATCAAGCCAAAACTTAATAGTTGACATTGGTTACACAAATAGTGTTTGCTTTGGCAGCAACTTAAAGATGTTAAATAAATAAATACACACTATTACTGTTCAATCAACACAATTACTTTGTGTTGATACAAAGTTATTAAAAATTGGATTCGACACTTTGATCATTTTACTCCAACACAATTTGATCTCTTTATTCTAATACAACCCCCAATGTGATCAATTAAAATGAGAAACATGAATCAATTATGCAAGTTACATATTTTATACACAATGGTATGTATGTATAAATACAAATTATTGTTAATATACATAGATATAAAACATATGGATGGAATGAATATTTAGCATTTTCAGTTTCAAACATTTTTCCTTTTTAGCATTACCTTCCTTTTCCCCATTCAAAACCTTTATTTAAAAAAAAATGTCTTGATCATTTTCAGCATTACCTTTCATTTTCCCCATTGAAAACCTTTATTTTAGAACATTTTTTTCCTAATCATTTTTAGCATTAGCTTCCCTTTCCCAATTCAAAACCTCTATTAGTTCAGAACCTGTGTGAACAGCAGGTGTCCCCACTTTAAATGTCACATTTTAAATGTCTATTACTTTCGACAAGAAAAAAGCGGTGTAGTGCTGCAGTGACCCACACTGACACAGGGAGAACATGCAAACCCCCCACAGAAGGGCTGTGCAGCTCGGGAATCAAACCCAGTTCTCCCCGTGCCACAGCTCAGCGTATTACTGACGCATGTGCATGACCTACACAAGTAATTGAGACAATCAGTGGGAAGATTTTCTCTTTCTTTATAGTTATTTGTAATGCTTAATCGGTGCCATCTGGTCTGATTTAATGCAAAATAAAATATAATCATGCAAGAAAGCCAGTCTCAGTGATTATTCAACCACTACAAAATGCAGTTTAAAAATGAAGAAAACATATTTAATATGAGTAATGCTTACCACTACTATGATGACTTTGGAGCATAAAGTCAAAGCAAAGCAGAGGTCAGTCAACAAGAATCACCTATCTGTTAAATATTAACGTTTGAAAACATTTTTCTTTCCTCACGCATCTCCATTTGATCGTGATGGATGGAGCTGTTGGCCTTTTCCTTTTCCTTGTTTAAACCTGAATCAAGGACCCAATAGAACTAACCCATGTCCCTCTGCAGAGGAAACATGAGTGTCAGACTAAAGCGCATTCTTTGCACACATTTCTCAAAGCATTACAGTTAACAGATAATGTCTTTAATGAAATTTGATATGGGATTTTAGTGTGGCTGGAAGATTAAGAAATGTTAACATCAACAAACATTAACAATAGCGCAAGTTGCTTAAGAGGCTGAAATAATACAACCTCATAACCTCAAAGGTCCTTTTTTTAATTTTCTGAAAATCAGAGAATTGTGTTTTTTCAAAACTAAAACTGTGCTATCTCCTCATTCATAAGGTTGATTTAATTAAATTAAATTGCTAAAATACCGGGCATGTGGTTTAAAATTTGGAAAAAACGTAAGTTTTAACAGTTCCATAAGCTCCTTAACATGACTAAGCGATTATAACGTTTCACTAAAACCTTCATAAGTCCCTCTTACAACGGCAGATTTCAGTCAAAGACACTCAAACTAGATCCTTTTCTGACCATTGTTAGTGTCTCCATATTGAGAATCAAGACCAGAGCTTTTTTGGAGGGCGCGCGGAGGGGGGGGGGGGTCCAAGATCCTGCGATCTCATTGGTCCTTAGACTCAGAGGAAGGGGCCATTTTGATACATGGGAGCAAGAAACAGCTCAGTAGGTCATTTTTCATTTTTTTTAACCCGTTTTTGAACTGAATATGCTTCCTAACATATCAATGATTGTGTTTATTGCGATTTATAATAAGAACAATTAACCTTCCCGCCTTCTGCTGGGTGTGCTGCCACCACGACCCGACCCCGGATAAGCAGCTGAAAATGGATGGATGGATGGAACCTTCCCGCCTTTTTTCAATGCATTTTTACTCTGCACTATGGCATCAAATCTGAAAAATATATATATTTTTGAAAAATTGTCGTACCAAGTTCGTACTTGATTAATACTGACAAGATAACTCTTCGACTCCTTTCATCCCCCATACACATACACACCCATGCGATGTGACATGTGAGTGAAAATGGTTCAACTCAATCCCTTTTGCAACCCTCTAAAAAGAGGTAAAAGAGAATTTCATGGCTAACTGTCTGCCAATCTCACACCTCTTCCTCCTTCACGCATCTTTCAAGAGTGATTGATCGGATTCAAGTCATCCATCCTGAGATCACTTTTGTGGGTTACATTAATCTTTCTTGCAATTGCTAAATCCAGGGCAAGGTCATGTAAAAGGTAATCAGACATGCGTGTCAACACCAAAACTGCATTTTTGTGCCTATATTCATGTTGGAGGATACAGCACGAACAATTAGTGTTGCCATTGCTGAGAAATGCATTCATGTTTTCATGATTAAACCCATAACATGTAAAACCAACATGTGTGTGCAAGTATGTCAAATACACATACCTGCCATGTTGGGGTGGCAGGGAGTTATGTGCTTTTCCGAAACATATAAGAGATGTGTTTTATCATTTTGGCTGGGAGGAAGATAGGTAGGAACACTATCCATAAATCCCAACAGCGCTGCAACAGAGGAAGTGACAAAGTGTTGAGTCTGCAGTCTGTTGACAATGGTAATCAACCCTCTGCCAGTGTGCAGAGTGAGGCTAAGTGAGGAAGTGGTTAAGTATCCTAAATGGCTTGTATGGCTCCGGGGTAGGAATACAATAAGTGTTCATCTTTTTAGCATTCTCCTCATTTGCCCAGAATCACTCAGTGGTTGATCCAACCATTTTACCCCCCTTGCATCTTTGGTTTTTCCCGCTGTACTCATGTTCTACAATTCTCTATATCTCATGTTGCTTTAATTCCCATTTTTTTCTTTTTTGCTATATTCCATCTGCTTTCTTGCTCTCCGTTTTCTCCGTTACTCTCTCTCTCTCTCTCCCTTTGTCCTCTGTCGTCAACCTTCCCCTGAGATAGTGTTGTCACTTCTCTTTAGTCTGGCTACTCACTGAGGCTGCGCAGCTGTAATAGTTTTAGATTCCAGCTCAACCTTTGGCTAACTGCGCTCAGAGAAGGAGGAGTGAGAATAAGAGGGACAAGTGGAGAATGAAGGGGAGGTGTGTTTTTGAAGGCTGCAGCCATCCGCGCAGGCAATTAATGACTTTGAGGAGAAACCTCTGTCTTCAGTCTCTGACCCTGGGTTATGCATTTTCTTCCTCGTCACCCCTTTTAACTGTTTTTTTTTTTCCTTCACTTGTTTCGTATTTTAAGCAGTTCCTACGGGAATGCTTTTGTGGAGTTTTTTTCCTTTTTTTTTCCTTTATCCATATTTTCTTCTTTTATCAAAGAAATGCATTAAGGGCACAATTGTATTTCCTGCCCTCTCACTCTCTTCTCCCTTCACACAGTCTTTCCTGTGACAGTGTTGGCCCCTTACAAAGTTGCTTTTGGACATGGTGACTGATGAATCAGCCAAGTCTGAATCACTGGCTTTAGGCTTCAGGCTGTGGCTGGTTAGCTGGAAAAAGGTTACCGTGTCAGAGACGACAAAAAAGATTCCTCTTAATATGATTATCTTCACGATGTTTGTCCCTCTCAAATGGCAATATAATCCCATCAGCAATCATCCTTAATGAGATTTTAAATTGAAATAACTAAAGTTTTCGGAGCAGGATTTTCACACCGATTTTTTTTGGGGGGTGGATAAAGATGATTCCCGCAGTGATCAGATTGTCTGTTAAACTTTACACCACTGAATTTGAAAGAGTGTTGTGTAAAAAAACACGACGCACATTTAATCACTGAGGCATTAATGTTTGACCTATGGATGGCACAAGTGTGATATAATCAAATAGACAAAGGGACTCCATTTAATATTCCCATGACACCATTTTTCTCCTCAAAATGGCATTCAAACATTGTGGCACATACGATCTAAAATCATTGCCGCTTTGCTTTTCCCTGCAGTGAATCTGAGGGCAGCCCTTCTTCACAACTCTTCACAACTCTGATTTCTTCAAGTGGTCATGCAGCTGCCTGGAGAGAATAGTATTTCTACTCATCCTGCTGTTACCCGCTCGTGTACTCCAGCACCACACAAATTGCTTTCGGGGATTTACATGTATGTCAGTGCTAATGAGCTACACGGCATAATGTTTTGCAAGAGACAGACTCTCTCAATTCAAATGTACAGATGTGGCTATAGATACCCTTAATGTGCATATGATAATACCAGGATAGGAGTGCAGGTGATCAAAACTAGAACATTATTGGTACCTGTATACTGATCCTTAGAGATGTTGGTGACAAGAGGTGCCTGCAAAGAGCCCAAAGGATATTAACAGACAATATCCGCCATAACCTGTTCACTCCGCTGCAGTCTAGCAAGCGTTACTGAAGCATCAGCTTCAGTACTACCAGGCATCAGAGCAGCTTCTTCCTCCCAGACACTTATTTTCATTCATTTGCTTTTTGATTGAGCAAATTTTGGCTACAAACTGCATTTATTTGCACAACCCTGTTGTATTTTGTTGTGACCAGATTTTAAAAGTTGCAAGCTCGATTCATTGTCAAAGTCCACAGAATGTTTATTCAACAGTTGTTAGTAGCCTGTATATTATGGCATATTATAATAGTTATAATGAGTAATGCCAAGAGCAGAGACACACATTTCTTGAAGTACAAAGGAATGTCAAAATATTCAGTAGTCTGTCCAGTTAAAGAAAAGGCATTGCTTTTTGTTATTTTATTGAATCAATACTTTTCAAAGCAAAAAGAAAACATATGATATATATCATATCGAATATCATTATCTTGAGATGATTGAGTGTACAAAAAAAAACATTGTACAAATGAGCTGTAACACTGTTTTCATATTGATTCAATCACTCTGTGTAAAAAAAAAAAAATCCCAGTTGCATTTCCACATAATCATATTGTAGATAAGAATCTCTGAGCAACTTAATGAACAATGACCCAAAGGGAGTCCTGTTATAATAATATTACATTACATTTAATTTAATTGAAGGCCTTACATTAAAAAGGGTCAAACCTAACTCCCATAGATCTTTGGGATAATTTTCTTTTGTCCCCACATGATGGAAATGATCTTTGTATAGAAAAAGACATCAATTTGATCAAATATAGTCCTGTTTAACAATGTCTATCAAACATTGTTTTGTGTTTTGAAACTTCACATACATGCTAACAATAATTATAGTAAGCTGTTCATTGAAACTATTTGAGTTCCTCAATTGTTTGATTTGAGTTGACACAGTAATTCTCTGAAGGCAAAATGATTTTGACCTCCAGTAAATTATTTGAACACTTGATGGAGGTTTGCGAGAAGCATTTTCACATTGGATCCACTCCGTGGTGCATGTCATTCATTAAACCCAGCAAAGCTGTGCTGAAAAGTCAGCCAATTTTACCCTACAGATGTAAAAATAGGAAGAAGGGAGGTGATTTTTTATTTCAGACAAGACAGAATCTTCGTTTCATAATCCCCTGTGCTCCTGGAAAGGTTTGAGACCTTACTAAGCCTGTAATCTCTGCCTCCCACAACTTCACAAAAGTCAACATGAAAGACCAATTACCAGTATAAATGCTGCATATTTCCTGCCTTGGAGATATTATAAATACAAAAAAATTCCAAGTGTCTAAGAATTTAGAAGAATCTGTCAACTCAGATGTCCAAATATTGATGTACAATGTTTAGGCTTACAATATTAAACTCATGTGGTGTGATTTGTTTGTGTTGTGTAGTCACCCATCTGCATGGTATGCAATTTTTCAAACTTGTCAAAATCTTATCTGATCTACTCCTCATGTGCCTCCTTACAGTTTGCAATTTGTATTCTCCCTGTATTGCATTAATTTCAATGGGCAAACAAACCTGTCTGTTTAATTAAGTAATGCTAGCCTCAGAACCCAACTGGGCGCCTTCATTAAACTCTCCCCATTATGCAATTTCTACATCACTTGCTACAAGAGCTCCTTCTGCTCGAGGCTAGGTGGTTGCTTTCTACGAGAGTTGTTTGCGGAGAAGGGAGGGTGGACCCCAAGAGGTAAAATCAAATCAATGCCTTCAGGCTCGAGCTAACAAGGTCTATCTAGTGTTGTGCTTTTCTTTCAAGTGTTGTCAGGGGACGAGCGTGCAGGTTCTCACAGTTAGCCTATGTCTAATGGAGTAGCGTTCTCCCCTTAGTGTGCGTATGTGTGTGAGTGTACTGGAGTGTGTGAGGTGATAACTTGATCTGCTTTAAACGTCCCAAAGATAAAGAGTCTGCCAATGTAACCATTCACTGTAAATGCTATCGATCAAATACTCCAAGAAGCAGTTACATCACTGTTATCACCCATGAAGGGCATTTCAGTCTATGTTTCAAACAGATTGAAGTTTTGCCTACTCGTAGAAAATGTTTAAGGTTTTTATTCTCAAGCAACTTCGCTTTCTGCAACTAATCTTCACGTGTGCCTCTGTAATCTATTACTCCAAATGAATAGACATGAGACAAAATATATCTGCTTTTAAACGTTTAGCATAGCCAAGACTTTATGGAATGGCAAAACAATTAAGTTAAAAAAAAGACCGGATTCATCTGTACATGTCTCATAAAAATATACAAATAAAAACCTTTACAACCAGTCGTGGTATTTTCATCTCTGCTGTATACCAATAAGAGACTGAACAAGAAAGAATGGGTTTTCTATCGTCCTCGTCTAGGAGGAATCACCACATAAAAGAAAAACAGATGAGCTCCCACATGCTCCATGCAGACCAGGTTGATAGAATCACATGAACACTGTTGATTCACTGGCTGGACTTATTGGTGATTTCATTAGTGTGTTAGCCAACTCATGAACAAATTGAACTATTGTTAACATGTCCTGATTGAAGGGTCTACTGATTGCTTGTGCCCTTTAATTGGCTTGGCTTCTGTTCGTGTCATTGCTGATAAGAGCAGAGAAGGTGTTGTTTGTCCACCTTAGAGAGGAACTAGTCACCCCTCGCTTGTTCAATTATTTGGCTTCGCTCCAGTCCCTTACAGTTTTACTGAATAGAGAGAAAATTACCGTGGCCATTGGGAAATACTGCTCAGAGATATTTAATGGCCGGCTTTGAAAATCAGGATGTATTGATGTTGAAGTCTAAACTTTCATTCTGATATTCCAGATGTTCTGTTTTGCTACATTATCATGCCGACGTTTTGAACCGGCGGCCGCAAGGTACACATGCTCGACAAACATAAAATGGCTTTGTGTGGACATTTTTTATGTGATTTGCATACACATATTTTATGATGTAAAAATCTTTCGCGGAACGTTCTTCTGTCATCCATTTTAATTAGTGCCTGTTTCAGGGTCTTTCCAGTGGTTGCTGTTATTTAAGCTATTCTGCGTTCCACAGCAACAACTCCTCTCCTCTCCTACTTAATTGCTTTGTTTAACAAAGTGGCAATCAATCATACCATTCACTAGTTACCTGTCATACTGTCCAGCCGTGAAATAGATGAGGGACACCATCCCATCTTTTCTTTCAACCAAAGCACTTTTCCACTGCCTCAACTCTTTATTGCAGTCAATAGAAGAAGAAATGGGGATTTTTCATAATGTGGTGATCTTATAATCTGTCAATCTTCATTTTGCGTGATGTTATTCACTGTTCACCCTCAATAGATCCTTCATAGGGAACGGAAAATTACTGAATAATCAATGAGTCATTTTGCTACAAAACATGCTCATATGCAGATTTAACGAAATAACTATTCACTGAAAGATGTACAACATTTTGTACACAGGAGAGTCAATTCTCCAAAAAGGGGAAAACTATATCCGTCCTTATCAATTAAGGTAATTTGCATTATCAGTTTAGTGCCAATAAAGGTGAGCTCCTTTAGATAATCCTGATATTATTCCAAATCTGAAAGGGTAGGAGAAGGATGTGTTTCAAGGCAGTTTTTTGGGAACTTTATCATTTGATTAATGGAGCATTGATATGCATAGCTTATGAAATGAAAGGCTGGGAAATTGCTTTCCTATCTTGATGGGCTGATAATGTGAATGGGATGGGGGACTTGCCTTGCACAGTCAACAGCACCTGTCATTACACCTTTGGTCCCTATCAGCCCAGCGATCTGTCTTCTGCCGATTTGCTTCAGAGGGGGTAATCTCACAAAGCAATTAGGACTTCCTCCCTCTCCCCACTGTATTTAAATGGTAAATTATAATGTACCACTCCTCTCCAGCTGTGGTAGAAGCAATGGCTGTAGTTAGATGTTTGCGCAAGATGTTCAAAGCCTGAAGAATAGCCACGGTTCATTAGTTTGGGAATTTTGCACGGTAGATTACCTCTGCGTGAAACACTCTCCGGCCAGATACTTTGCTGACCTCATACTGGATAATTGTACAGTAAATCCGCCAATCATTTCTAATTCGAGATGACATGTATTAATGGTTCATTGTGACATTGGATGCATCATATGGTTTTAAGACCCAATTAGGGGGTGGGAGTGGCTCAGAAATAGTGGGTCGTCTTCCAATCACAAGATTGTCAGTTTGATCCCCAGCATGTGAATTAGTGTCCTGATGGCCGGGTGACATCCTGCATGGTCGCCTCTGCCATCAGTGTAAAGGGCGATATAGACTCTTGCAACTACAACTGCGGCTGGCCACGCAGTTGGATCGACGGGCTCGTTTTGGTTTGTGGTTCCCGCGCCTTTTCCATACGCCAGAAAAGTAGGTGGCGCAACGACTGTTTAGAGTCGACCTGCACACCGGCGTTCACCGATGTCTCCCTCCAAGAATTTACAGCTATCAGACGGGTTATATAAATGCTCATATTTTCGGACCTCTTTAGCCAAACGTTCTTCAACGGGATCCATTGTTCGTGTTTTTGCTGTGGCTTTTAAAAACAGCGGTATTATGCTATGAAACCGGAAATGCGAGACTCAGAAAGGACGTGGTTAGCCTTGCGTGTCTTGCGTGTCATTGTCTCTGCGTAAAACCCGAGTATAAATGACCCTTAAGAATGGGTGATTGTCGGACATGTAGTGTAAAGGGCTTTGAGTTGGCAGGAGACTAGAAGGGCTCTCTACAAATGCAATTCAATTTACCAGATAAATGGCAAATAAAGGGGAAATGTTAGCGCTGATTATGTTGATATTAAGTCTTGGTCAGTATTATTGTGAGAGACAGCAGATGCTCATTTGAGGGTAAAAGGCATGAGTTAGTGTCAGTTCCTGTAATTCTTCTCTTTTTTTGTTTTAAATACTGTCAGAATTGACTGTCAGGAATAAAGGAAGATGTGTTATTTTGTAATACTGCTGCAAATTATCTGAAGTGATTAACATTGTCTCATAGTTGTGTATGATTTCTTTTTAAATATGTGCCATCTATCACTGGCACTGTTACAAAGTGATCATCACATATTTTGCATAGTTAACATGTTTCTGTTTTCAGTGTTGGAAATTTGTTTAATGTTTCAACAATATTGGTTATATAAAGTATGCAGTAAAATAAATAAAGGAACCACTATTATGTTGTATTTAAAGGTGCAATGTTGCTTCAGTGAAATAAATGGTCGTGTCACATTAAAGATTTTACTCATGCACTTTCCCAGTTTTTACTCCAGCACAAGAGCATCCATCCTCTGAAGATAAGAAAACCTTCAATTCAAAATTCAAAACACTTTATTCATCCCTTTAAGGACAATTATGCCAAACGCCTCCAAGCATAGACAACCTACAAAATGAATAAAGAGAGAAAAATACATAAATTGGCCCACTTCTACTGAAGTCTGATGCTTTCAAAATATTAGCAGTGATTTTGTGAGCTAAGTAAAAAGAAGGGAATATGTTGTTGTTGACTGAGTGTCGTCTCAACTGTAATAACATTATTAATCCTGGAGGAAGACACCTGAATGCCTGTGGATTATTTTGTCGACGTACATTAATTTCAATCCACTTTATCCAATCATCTTATATTGACATGCCAAATGATAACCAATTACAAATGGAGGTGATGTAATCAGAGAGGGCGTTATCTGTGTTAAACTGTATCAATCAGTTGATACAGGTATACAGGTATACAGCTTCGGAGAGAAAAGCTTTTTTTTGTGTTAATTAATTTTATGTTCATGTTATGTTGCATCTTGTAGGCTTTTCTTGTCTTTTGATGCTGTTTAGTAATGCATTGCAATTTGGATATATTGGTTTTGTTCCAAATGTCCAACTCATGTTAGTTCCAGTCAACACACACAGGGGCAGTTAATATTTGACAACCGAAGAGAACCTGAATGCATCATCATGTAACTGAAGAGAACCTGAATGCATCATCAAGTAACTAAAGTGAACCTGAATGCATCATCATGTAACTGAAGTGAACTGGAAAGCATCCTTGAGTAACTGAAGTGAACCTCAACACATCATCATGTATGCTGATTGGCTAATTGTTTCTCCAACTTGCAGAAATTGCTATCAATGTGTACTACTCATGACCAACCGGAATAGCGAAAGAAATAGGATTGTATGTCCTTCTATGGAAAACATACTCTGAGCCAGCTTCACTGGGTCAGCGTCAGGCCTCATCTTCTGGCACTGCTGCTCCCACATTGGTTGTCAAAGTACAAGACTGACAGGCTATCTGGGATACTCCTCTCTGGTCTTTAATTTACGTGGGAATATTGGAATTTATCCTGTTACAACAGTTATTCCTTTTTTGTGCGATTTTCTACGAAAGCTTGGAACATGTGTCTATTTCCTCTTGCATCCGGACCTTTCAAAATAAAGTCCTGTTTTTGTGGGAAATAACTCAACTAACTTGAAGCAACCAAACTTAGTCCGGTTTCGGAAAATACAGTTGTTTGGGATAAAATATCTACGGAAGTGCTTCATTTAAGTACACAAGTTAAGTAAAGAATTAATCAACATTGACTTCTCATTTCACATGGGGAAAGAACAGCAGTCTCCTGTCTGGAATTTGCTGTATATTGAACCCATCCTTACCTTCAAAATGCCCCTTTTGGGCTTTTGCGGTTCATATACTTTTGTGGTTAATACTACAACATATGTCGTTAATGATTGCATCCCCAAAATTTTTTGGAATATCGAGGAAATACGGTGCATTCTTTTTTTTTAGGTATCGTTACGAATGATGGATGAGACTCTCAATTCTCTCAATATAGATGTTGCTGCATCTTTGTCACTGCTCAACAAGTATGGCTCCTTTATCAACAACGGGCAATAGATTTGTCCCACATCCATGGACAGCTGACTATCGCAGACCCACTATATCCCCTCCCCCGTATAGTACATGTCCTAGATTCTTCACATGCCCATGTGTGCAGGTGGCTATGGAGGATTAGCTGAGGCATGTTTTCTAACCACAGTATCGTTCTGCTTTATTTCTCTTTTGCTGGAGAGTGTCGATTTGCTTTGCTCCCACACTCTCCACTTGGTCAGGTACAATATATGTCATTTAGATTTTGCCCTAACATTGCATGTCTTGGAGATCATGCAGTTTTTTTCACTTGTCAGCCATCCTGATCGACATTTCTTTTAAACCGGCACTCAAAAGAAGAGTTAGTCATGTTACTGCCGTGCTTTTTTCCGAGGAGGCCAAGACAACGTTAAAGCAGTGGTGGGCCGTCAGGGCCAGCTAAGCTTTCTCTGCTGGCCTAAACAGAATCACAAGGTTATAGTTATTATATATATATATATATATATATATATATATATATATATATATATATATATATATATATATATATATATATATTTAAAAAAAATAATTTAGAATTAAAAGTTATATCTATTTTGTTTTTCAGAAATACACTACATGTATTATACTTATTAGTCTTGTCTGTTCCTCAGCTCAGGCCAGCAGCATGGCTTGACTGATAGCTGGTTACGTGTAGCTCATCTAATCAGATTTCACCTTTTGTTTCTCTATGCAAGAGTAGTGTGTTAAACGACATGCTAACGGCCGGCTAGCTAGCGTTAATATATGCTATCATTATGAACGTTGTGATTCGTCAACTGCCAGAATTAAGAAGAGTTCATGCTGAAACATAAGATAAGCTATATTTAGTGTTTTACATGTTTTAACACTCAGTGGCTGAAGGAAGAGTATAACTGGTGTTGGTGGCCGGCGGATTTACGTCATGCCTTTGTTTATGGAAGGGATCCTCACCGGCATCCACGTAGTGCACTTCTTCACTACTGTTTGTCTTTCTTAAGTAAACAGCAATGGGTGAGTTAACTGTTTTTTCTACTTTTTGTGTTGTTTTTTACCCCGCTTGGCTCTCCGCAGACATCCACCGTTGATGGCATGGCCTCTATGGCGCAGCGAGGCTAGCCGCCTCCACGGTGCAGCGAGGCGAGGTAGTGAGAGAGCGCTGGCTGCTCGACCCCACCAAGCTGAGTGGCAGTGTGAGAGGACAGCAGGGGGGTATTGCTGCACTCCTGCTGTTGCTCACTCATGAAGGGAATTTAGGAATATGAGGTGTAGAGACTTGATGCAATCAGCTGTTTGACAGCACAGCAGGCGTAGTGACAAAATCAACTGCCCGCCTCTTAGTTAAAGGAAAATCAGTCTTCACGAAGACATTGATAGTGTGCAGTACTTCTTCAGACAATACACCTAACCAGCAGCTGCAATTGTATCACAGTTTGGTGAGACGAGGTCAAGATCCACAATTGAAGAGGATTTACTAACCAGTTCAAATAAGTAGATAAGGTTAATTTGAGTCATTTGTGCCAGCATCAGAGCACTGTCTATCATTATGTTGAGATTGAATATTGCAGATTTGTATCCTCTGTGCATGTGTGAAAAGTTTAAAAGTGAAGTATCCATAACTACTGCCTGACATTCTTTTCTTGGCCAGGTCTCAATTAGAAACACACGGCTCAGTTTTTATCTTTAATCTGAAGCAATTTACTTGACAAAGACATTACATTATAAAGTACCATAATGAGCTCAGTAACATGTATTAATCTGTTCATGATGTGAGTCTCCAGGGAATATGAATGAGACTTGCTGTGTTTATTCCCTGATGAGCCATTCTTAAAATGATAGTGGACCATTGAAGTCCAGCTGGAATAATGGAGGGAATCATTGAAGTGTGTGAGTGTGCACATTAAATAATTCATTCATCCTTTTGTGGTTAATCACACTTGTGAGAATGAATGGACATCAGACAGGGCCACTCTAACACATGGAGTCCCACATAGTTCTATTCTAGGACCACACCTATTCCTTATTTATGTTGGTCTAGTTGCAGCAACATCCTCCATGTTACCAGTATAATACTAATGTATTTCACCTACATACTCATTTTAACTTTTTACTATTGGCTATTACTTATTCCCATATAGTTTTGCTTAATTTATACTTCAAAAAACAAAAGAATGTCTGATTAATGTAACTCTAAAAGAGGCCTATTCTGTTTGTATGCAGTTTGCTTTGAAAGTATTTTTTCTTTGATGGATGCTTGTACCAAGTTTTGTTTTGTGGCTTGTCAATTATTAGATATAAAGGGACTAAGTCAGGGAATAGTTGTATTAAAATTTCATTTAATTCTCACTACATAGTTTTTTCATGTAGTCTGATCTTATACGAACTGATCATATGTCTCTCGCTCTCTTGTTTTCTTTCTCTCAAGTGTGCGACACTTTTTATATATAATCCATTTCCCTTTTTTAAAACAAACAAATAATGACCGGAATAGGTTAAATAGTTAACAGGAGACAGACAAAACTCTTTGTCCTGATTGCAGCATGTAGCTTTGATTTACAAGCACATTAAACATGTTTTTTCAATGTCGAGGCAGCAAGTACAACCTGTTCTCCTTTCCACCTACAACCTCGATGACATCAGCGTTTACATATCACTGTTGCATAGACAAAATAAATGTCAGATTCATCACCGCTATTTAAAAGGTTTGATGACGAAAAGGCACACAAACAATGCTTTAACCATTCAACCACCATGTCTTCCTTTCTTTTCAGAGGAAGGAGGACAGTGTGTTGCTCTGTGACAACATGACTATTTAATCCCTTCGTCCCCATGGACAAAGGTCCTAATTCTTACGGCCAGGCCTTCGTCCCGTGCTAATCATTTTAACATACGGTGTGTTGTTTTGGGGGCACTTGGTGATGCGACTGCTGTCGTTTTCCATGGGAGGAAATCACATTGTCACTGAAGATTGTTGGATGCACTAAGTTTTAATTGGCTGCACCTATGTTCACAGAGCTTGAGTTGTGATGTGCTGTCAATAGATACCAATCTAGTAGCACTCTCCATGCAGTTGGATAAATCTTTAAACATGACTCCTGGGAAGAAGCAATGGAGAAGAATTACTTTTCTGCTTGGCTGATTAGGCCACAGCCTGCTGGCCCCAGAGTCATGTCAGCGTCTGAGTGCTGAATGACTTGTTTATAAATAAAGATGTTTGTGGATATCATTTCATCCAAGATTTGACATTGCCACTGACATCAAAGTCATTCCTTTTGCCGAGCCGGTACCGTGGGGAAAAAGATTGTTTTCATTGGGACACAACTCACCGAAGCGTGGCCGTGCATCCCTGAAAGCTGTTTACAGAGGTGCTTAAACTGACCCCAGTGAAATGCTCACTGGTCGGACGGGATCATCTGTGTCATTACTAAGGCTGTTACTTCTCAATCAGCATTTTCCTTTTATCTAATGAATGAAATTGTCTTAATTATGTTATTGTCAAATTCAGCTTTCCACAGTGGGTAGTAAGTATAGCGTCAGAGGATGATGTAACCCTATAATAGGTCTGCATGCCCGGGTGGGAACATTAGATATAAATTTAATAATGCACGATTTGTGCTTGGACAATTGGATTTTGATTGGCCTAATTGACAATTACCTTTCACCGGCATGTCACACAGCCCATTGTTTAGTTTAGGAATTATTTGTTTGTCAGAACAAACAAGATATAAAAAGGCGATTGTTCCTCTGCGAGGTATACCTATATGCTGAATGTGTATGTTGGCATTAGCTAAATTAAGTGGTCAATTATCATTGCTGTATGAATATGTTGCAGCAGTCTTGTCTTAAGCAGCCTGATGTCAGTCACATTAGTTTTAAAACCTTATTTTCAAACCACTTGAAAACCCTGTTTATTCATGGGTATGTATCACGCGGAAAATATATTTCCCTGAGTGTTAGTGTAATGCTCAAATATGAGTAGCATCCTTCGAGATGAAAGGGAGCCTTTTTAATGAAAGGCCCCACTGCTCGCCACACCACTTTGTAAAATGTACATATATGGAAAAGGTCTGCACTGCTTTTAATGCCAAGACACATTAGAGTATGATATATGTGGATATGCACACACACGTATGTATCGTACATAATACTAGTAACGACAAAAAAAAGAGGAAATGTCCTCGTAAAAAGCCATTAACGCATCAAATACCAAGAAATACATTACATTGAAATTTCATATTGATGTATTTTTTTGTCCCTGGTCTTATAGCTATCATTATACATTTAGCAGCATAATAAAAGCAGAAAAAAAGAGATGGCATTCAAATCTGCTATCCCCATTGAGTGTGAGTGCTTGGATGAGAAGGGAAAATAAGGCACAATGTTATTCCAGTTCCTCAACCTTCCCTGTCAAACTATTTATCTTTCTTTTTGTGTTGTTCGTTAGTCTTGATTTAATTTTCTTTCTCTGTGCCCACTTGCAAAAAGCATCAAACTAGGGATCGGCCATAGTTCCCCTTGCTTCCAACACAGGAGAAGCTAGACAGGAGCAGGTAGACTGAATAACATCGGCTAATTGATAGGAAGCCGATTTTCAAAGCTAGAAATTGCGAGTCATGTGAGATTCTATAGGAGAAATTACTTTTAGCTGACTTTGTCGTGTAGACTGGGACACTAACCTTCTCTCGTGTTATTTATGTCACATTAGACTGTGTCCACTATGGCGTCAGTCAATGCATGTCTGATGTCTGACTGGGGCAGAGACTAATAAGTACAATGTCTGGGGGATACAGACATTATAATAAACTGCACTCGGTGTGAAAATGTGCACGTTATTCAAAATGCATATCTGATCTATGATATAACATATTCAATTGAACTAACTGATCTCTCGTGACAGAAGCTATTAATAGTGCTTAGTCAGCCACAGCTGAAAATACATTTGAAATATCACACTTGAAAGCAGAAAGCACTGAGTGAGGAAATATCTTTTTTAAATACACTGTCAGTTAGACCATTGTCAACAAAGTGAGGAAAGTGTTTCATATGCAAACTGCCACCCAAATCTGCCTCGTGTGGACGTACAACCGGCAGATTTAATGAATGCAAAATTCGACAATATGCCAAAATCACATTATATAGAGTGTGTTTTTACAATAATTAGTAATTGTTGGGCAGGATATTGATTTTTTTCATTTGAAACATAATCATATCTATATATTTATTCAGTCTTGATCATATACAGTACAAACATACGTTACTACATGACATTTTTATATATTTTTTTTACTTAATTACATTTTTTATTTAAAACAAAAATGGTACGTCAAAACAATACACATACTGTAAATACTTGATCATCAGAGGTATACAAATAGTACGTTAAAAATATATACCTTTTTTAACAAACTAGTAGATGATCGTTAATTTACTTAGCTGTAACATTGTCCAGCCTTATTATTATTAGCTGTTATTTTCGATAATATGTCAAACTGTGGAGCTGAACATGTTGAACTGGGCTGCAGGTGAGACCCACGAGTCGTTGTCCAACTCATCTACATGGGCAAGCTACACAGAAGATGCTATCAAGGAAATGAAAGTCATTCTCACCTCTTCACCAGCATTTTGAATAACGAGAGAGGGGACCTCATCATTCATAATGACACTGATCATCTATAACGGTTTTAGATATGATAAAAACCCAAGTTCATGTAGAAATGCCCTATTTTCCAATTCTGATTTCTATGGATCTACTGGCTTTAACCTTGAGCAGTGGCAGATAATAGGTTTGTCATTGGATAGCTTCCTCCTTCCCACATAAAGAGCCTTTTAAAAGAGATATATTGCTGGCGTCCTGCTGATGAAGTCTGCAGTGTTTTAGGATTATATCTCAATTTATTCTCATTTACTAACCTGCAGGTCTCTAATTTGAATGACCCTGACAGGATCATTAAAGCAGAGGTTATCAACTCTGCCTGAAGATGAGATGCATCCTTTAGCATTCACACCTTCTTCAATTTCCTTGTTACTTTGCTATAGCTGTCTCCTTCACATTAGCTATGGGGCCCATACACCTTCACAGTTTCGAATGTTGACTCATGAATCCACATTCAATCAAAGGACGTATGAATGTGTAAATGTCTGGTGTTTTCGTTAATCTACAAACTGTGTTACCTCCTTGGTCTATTTATGTTTAAGTGTCCCAAACAATTAGTATGTCGGCAATTGTTTGAAAGTATCTACTTTACATAAAAACTTCAAAAATACACTAAGAGACAACAGGAATACAACAATGTATGCTGGATAACATCATTAGTGTCATCATTTTGCCATTACAGATGGCTTTAAATAATATAATATACCCATGAGCTTTGCTATTTTATGGACACAGACATTTGATATATTGTTGCTAGATATTTCGTTATTAAGCTTTTGGAATGATGATTTACCCGTGAGGTTATAATGCTGTTTAAAGCGACAGAAGAACGCTGTGAGTCACACAGAATTATCGATGGACACAATTGGTAAGACTAAGAACACTATGAGAAGAATTAATATGTAGAGGATAAGAAATTACCCCTTTTTATAGGTTGAAAAAAGTGCATTGAATTGTTGTAATTATTAAAGTTGTAAAACAGTTTTTAAACATGTTTATAAGGTATTCATATAAATAGTGGATAATTAAACTGTCAGAGTATGCGTTTAATCGCTGTCACATTGCTACATTTAATCTTTCAAATCACCTTACGAAACATGATTTTGTCGTGAATAGCTAACAGCCAGCCATGAAAATCAGGGAAATCAAACCAATTTCCTTTCAGTTCTTCATCATCCGCCGCACTCTTCTGATCAGAAAATTCAGAGAATGAGTATGTGCATACATCTATATTTGTGATTTAGCAAAACGGAAGTCTGAAGTCTGTTTTTAAGTTGAGGGTTAGTCTGACTGTGGGTATGAGGCTGCCATTGATCACATGGCATTTTCATTCGCCTCCACTGCTCGAGTGTTATCGTTTTGCAAGAGTGTTGTCGCTGCATCCTGTGCTTAGCGACCCACAAGACGATCGCAGGTTGTTCTAACGAAATTGAAAACAAGCCAGGGTGTTTTTTTCCCCCTGTTCCAGAATAATAATGGGTAATACTCTAGCGATAAGTTGGGCTATGTGAGACTAGTTGAGGGTAAACTTCTTCCATACTTCTTCCCCTATGTACTCTGATGCTGCGTAGGCTGATAACACTGTCGAATAATAACAGACTGCTAATTTCATAACCACACAAGTGTGGTGCAGTATGCGTTTGAGGGCGTTTAATACCAGGTTGAGTTGAGCAAAGGCAGTTACTTCCTACTTGTTCTTCCCATCTAACAGGGATATAATTGACATTCAATCAGGCTGTGCTTTCTATAATGCCTGCATGTTGTCCAGTTTGTACACTTTGTTGAGTACAATGTTTCTCACCACACACCCCAGAGCTTCTGCAGAGAAATTACTTTGACAGAAAGGTGCACCCTTTGCTCGTGGGTTGTTTAAAAACTTGCAAAATATGCCTTTCTTTTACTTGTGCCTGATATGAGGAGCAGCCGGCATTACCGAGCGTACGAATTGCAAATTACAGACTGTGTGGGTTGAAAATTGGTTAAGTCACGATCTGTATTCCCGTGATGACTTACATTATTCAAGAACAGGCAAATACAGAGAAAAACAGACAATACTGTATATAGTCTTGCCAGAGACTTTGAACTGTATGATAACGAGTTTTTGTCTGGCACAAAAGTTGTGAGTTCTGGTAATTATGTTATACGGTAATTACAGACATTGGTGTGTCTATTTACATTTTTAAAAGTGCTTCTACCCTCTCTGCCGCTGTGCATTTTGTATTCTTTGCTATTATCTCTTTTCTCCAGTTTCTTTTCAATTTCTTCACACATGCAAACAACACAATGTAACAGCATTACGTCAACAATAATGCAAAATAAAGTAGTTTTTTTTTTTTTGCTTTGGGTTTTTCTCTATTGCTTAGGGAGTAAAAATTGTAAAAGTTTCTCAGCAAAGTGTTTTTGTTTATGGGATATTTGCAGAATGCATGGGCGTGCATGTGTGTTCTAAATCTGTCTTTTGTTGCCTGAGAGGTTGAAAGCATCTGTGATTTAATTTGTGTTTTTGATTAATATACTATATCAACTAAACAGAGTGAAATGAATGAGACGTGAACCAGTCTTACACAACTGACACTAGAAATGATTATTTTAATGCAAATCCCACTTGCGTCCGTACAGATTTAATTCAGATAGCCGAGGCAACCGCAGGAAAAACAGTGAAATGTGACTGTCTTTCTTTTTTGCCTCATTTGTTTCAGTGTTGTGCACCGTGTCATCATTACTTCTGTGTTATGTGATCAGAACATTCATGCAAAATTTCAATGGAAAATGCTAATTAATTTAATTCAGCCCAGGCAGATCCTCTCCCATCTTTTCTTAATCTGCAATATTGATTGACAGCCATATATTAGTGTCTTTTCATTCGTTTCTTTGGATCAAAATGAAATGCTCTCTGTTGAATTTCACGCTTGCTAACCACATGAGATCCACTTGAATTAAAACCAGAGGGTTGGCTCGCGGTTTTCTCCATGTATGAGATCTCGATGGTGCTATTTGGGTCAATTTCAATCAGTACAAGTCTTGCAGTGTTTGAGCCCTGCATCTTTTGTTATATTTGACTCTTTTTGCTTCTCATTTCCCTTCTTGGGATCATAATATGTCTTCAAATGTCAGTTTCGGGCACCTCGGTGTGCAACAATCTCCTACCTCTCTGAATTCAACGCTCATACATTACACTGACAGTGAATTGATGATTAAAGACTAAGGATGGGATGATTAATCTACTTTTAATTGCTCAATCATCCTTGTCTGAAGAGTTGGTTGAGGTCAACATTTACCCTTCAGTAAAGGTGGTCGATCATCACAGCTACAAATATGTAGCTGGAATTGAGACTGGTAGATATGCAGCGTATTTCAAAACCAATAATTTCTTTCATTTGTTTATCCGATACATTTATCTTGGCGTGACAGAATATGAAGTTACGGTGTTATTTGTTTCTATTTATATGCAGGCATGCCCATGCATTTATTATTGTGACCTAAAAGAGGACACATAAAAACAATATTTCAGTGCTTGTGCTTATACATGCGACTATCTGCCATGCCTACTAACACACAAACTGCGAAATAAGATCACAGAGTCAGTTTATTGTGAGCTGCCTCGATCAGACAACATGTGATTCAACAAATGATTCAAATCTGGATCCTATTTGTATTGCTTTGTTAGACTCCCACAAGCGCGTACGGTTACGGGGATGTGTCTGTTCGTGAAATCTGATGTTGTAAGGGCTTATCGAGGGTTTATTGAAACCTGTCTGTATTGCGCTGCAGCACTGGAGTTGAAGGCAGCAGTCAAGTTAATGAATAATGTTACCGTCACACGGAAGTGCTTCTATCTCCTCAGCATGTTTACAGAGTCACGTGCTTAAACTTAACGGTTACTTTATTTATTTTTTTAAACCGTCGGTATCTTCTCACAAGGGTTGCGGTATTGTAGCGATTTAAATGAGGTTAAAAAACCATGTGGTCGCGGAGATGATTAAGTTTGCGTTTTTAAAAACAGGAAAATGAGGCACTGGGGAGTTTAGGGAGATTGGGGCTGAAAAGGTGAAATTCAAACTCCATCTGATAGCATCACATGCCGGTGTGTTTTTGGATGCAAAAAAAAAAAAAAAAGTGAAAATAATATTCAATTATTAGAATCATCTTCACGGTTCTTTGAAGACAAGACAACAATCCGGTGATACACAAACAACAAAGGAGTTGAAACGGAGACGAGACAACCTCCTTCAAAGATGAGTTCAGTTCCTTGTGACACTTATGAAGACGCTCGGCTGAAAGACTTGTCTGGTCTCTTCCTTCAAGTGTTTCATTACTACCTGTAAAATAATAAGAAAAAAAAGTCTAAGACAGATAAGATAAGCCTTTCGACTCTTTTCTAGAGTGAGGCTATCGATCATCTCTCCTCTATGTGCTGCATACTACGCTGCTTTATAGGATCAATTTAGAGCACAGAGTGGATGCTTTCCTGATAACTTTATATATATATATATATATATATATATATATATATATATATATATATATATATATATATATATGTATGTATATATATGTATATATATGTATATATGTGTATATATATATATATATATATATATATGTATATATATATATGTATATATATATATATATATATATGTATATATATATATATATATATATATATATATGTATATATATATATATATATATATATATATGTATATATATATATATATATATATATATGTATATATATATATGTATATATATATATATATATATATATATATATATATATATATATATATATATATATATATATATATAAGCAACTACTTTTTATGCATCAAATTGACAAGGTTGAATGATTCTCTTAGCTTTAAGGTGGTACAGAATCACATTTTCGATTCTCTCAGATGTCTCTCCAAGCTGCCTCTCAGCTCTCCTAATTAGATAGGTGTGTGTGTGTGTGTGTGTGTGTGTGTGTGTGTGTGTGTGTGTGTGTGTGTGTGTGTGTGTGTGCTGGAGGTATTGCCAATTACCAAAGTGACAAAGCACAAACATTAATAGGAGATCGGCTGCAACCAGACAGCAGTGTCTGGAGCTGCAAGCCCAAATCAAAACTCTTGTCGAAAGGGTCATAAAGTCAAAGGGGGAGCCCAATTAATAACTCTATATCTGTGCAGATAACAACACTGAAGAAGAATAATACATGTGTGCATCTTAATGAATGTAACTGTAATTAACCTGTAACGTCTCTCCCTAAATCTGCTCCTAATTAAAGCGAGAGATAAACTGTCTCTCAAATCAACCTTGACTCAATCAACACATGGCGAGGATGCTGCGTCTACCTGATAGTAGAACAGAGACTGAGGTTTAACTTCAGTAATTACGATTTCATCTTGAAAGCATAGCCTGGGGCCACACTGTTAGATTATCATCAAGATGCCCCTGTGGAATAATGTTCACACTGGGTAGGTGGATAAAGTGCTTGTCGGGGTACCGTCTACCATCGTTTTTTTTATATGCTGGATGGTCTGTGACTGGGACACTTTGAGATAATCTACCAACACATGTTTACAGACACTCAGTTTACTTTCAGATGCTTTTTTTGTGTTTTGTTTTACTCGCCTAAACACTATGGAGGAAGGGGCATGGTGCCGGGATGGTTTGGGGTCTGGTGAGTGTGACGGAGAGCTGGTGAAGGAACACACACACACACACTGCAGAATATGAGATAGATGTAACCCTGTCATGACCAGTTGTTCTGTCCTGTTTGCATTGTCAGCAATATGTTGCAGGCTTTCTGGTCTGACAGTAGAAAAAAACTATACAAAAATAAAAAGGTTTCTATATAATTGTTGCACACATTGCTTCGAGAAGGCCGGTTATTATTTATGAGCATTCTGAATTCAGATATTATAGGTAAAAACTGTCTCAATACGGGCTCTATTTCTTTGCTGATGTAATGTAACGTGTGTGTGTGTGTGTGTGTGTTTGTGTGCTACTTTGAGAGACAGCCGTCGTTTAGTTGTGTTCTCCAAGTGCTGTCTGTTTGGAGTAGTTTGACGTAATACTCAAATAACATTACTACTGTATAAATAATGATACATTTTATTTTTCATCTGTCCACCTGGGCCATTACATAGAGCTTGAATTAAAGCGAGGTAATTATTTCAATAAAAAACTGAAGCCAAAATCATTACAAAACAATGTATTTCTTCTCATTTGTGTCCCGACAAATTCAGTTTCATTCCTATAAACACTGCTCAACAGCCAAACAAAGTACAGCTGAAGTGCCTAATGTTTTTAGCACATTTTGGGGCGAACAACAACAACAAGTTGTGTTTTAGAGAAGCCTCTGTGGTCTGAGCTTTTGTGAACTGATTATTACAGGTTCCCCTATTTCAGTTAAAGCTTGAATTGAATTGCATTAGGATCCTGAAAAAAAGAATACATTTTCCATATTTTCTCGTTCTTAATTTTTTTTCACTGTCCAGGAAAACAAACGCGGTAATCAAGATAGGTCATGTACTCAAGTTAACCGCAGATGCAAGGATTGAGGAGATTCATGAACACGAGGCAACAAAATAAGAAATATAAAAGGAGGGGAAAAAAGGCCGTGATGAAGAGAGAACAAGATAGTGTCTCATTTTCTCCAGTCTTTGCATGTGAATGGATCCATGCGGGTCATCGGTCTTGTTTCCTCCTGGCTCGCCTGTCGAGTTGGATATATGTAAACTGGCCTCGCCTGGGGCAGCCTTTAAAGGATATCAGTTTGTTGGGGGAGTGAGGGAAGGCGAGGGGTGCAGGCTCGGCTGAGCTAGCAGTTGTGTGTGTTTGTGTGTGTATGTGTGTGTGTATTACGTCCCCCAGATTGAGCACAGTCCCTCGGGTTCAAAATCCAGCGTTGTGAGCGCCCGTTGACTCATGTGGACCTTTTCCAGTCGTTATTCCCTTGGATACGAGGGCATGTGATGTGTATCTGTGTGTGCACTGGAGCAACCTGTATGTGTGCATGGCTCACCGTGATGAGAGGGAACCCAATGCAACCCTCAGCCACGGCAGCGGCTTCAACATTAAGGACACTGTATATCTGTGTCAGCGGAGTTTTGTCGATCATAAAACCTTAAAAAGTTCAAGAAAAAAAAAGTCAACACAACAGAACACAAGGTTATACAAGGTGAATCGTCACAGGTGTTAGACTGAAGGCAGAATGTTACTTTTGCCCTTTTTTAAAAAAAAAAAGTGAATAAATATTTAATTTTGGTTGGATCACAAAAGGGGAAACTACACGGTTACAACAATATTGTGGGATTTTTTTTCTGCAGCAAAATGATACCCCCCCCCCCCCCCCCCCTCAAAACTAGAGTATTCTTGCATTATTGCAATCTTTTTTAAATTTATATTCTCTACTTTCTCTTCAGCTGCACCGGAACTCCAAATTTCAAATCACCTCAAGGTCATATGTTGTGTTGTGACCTTTGCACTCCCTGTAATAGTGTGATGTAGTTATATACTGTGTGTGTGTGTGGGAGGGTGGGTGTTTGTGTAAGATGTGCTGTACCAGAACCTTTTGACCCTTCCAGCTTAAGTCTCTCTCTCTCTCTCTCTCTCTCTCTCTCTCTCTCTCTCTCTCTCTCTCTCTCTCAGCATGCTTTTGCTCCACTCTTCTAATTAGAGTTGCCAAACCCGACAGAGATCCTGACACAATCCACCTTCTCACAAATGGCACTTGCCAGTTTGTCGACCCCTATTTCAGCAACGTGTGAACAACTGGAGTGGTGCGACATTCTCACCATCTCAGTTCATCTCTTCCACTTGCTCGCTCGCCTGTCGTCTGTCGCAGAGTGTGATTAGCTGTGAAGAATCCAGGTGTGCTTAAATGCTTTTGCATTTAGACTGGTAGCAAAAATGAAACAAAATGTTGTGCTTACCAGTTTTCACAACCACAATACCCTTTACAAACACTTTTTTTTTTAAAGTACTGTGCTTTACACACACTTGTCTCCAGACTTTCTGCCAAACTAACCAATTGCTACAACTTTTTTATGCTGCCCATACAAACAATGATGGATTTTGACAACCTTGCGGTAAAAAAAACAACATTATTCTTCCATTCTTTAGTAAATGACGGGGCTTCGAGAGGAAACAAGTGGTTCTGAAGAAAGAACTAAGACCACGCTGAGAGAGTAAACAAAGGCGAATCAATCCTTGGCTTTTCCAACTCGGTGCAACGGTAACATCAGCAATGTTTGGAACTAGCTCAGCAGTGTGGTGTCATGGCAACTGTAAAAACCTGACAAGAAATGTTCAAAAACATAATTGAGGAACAAAATAAAATCTAAACAATCCATAAGAATCATGCGTAGCCATATAATACAATGTGGTTGCCTTCTCCTAAATGAGATTGCTTTATATTGACCGCCACAGTGACATAAAACACACAAATACACAAACATATTTATTATAGATTATGAAATAGCAGTAAAAATCTTGGTGCAAATGTAATTTGTAATACAATTCATCCTTTTGGAGCCTATGTGAGTATAACAAACATATTTTTAAAAAAAAATACGATTCTACCCACACAAAACAACCTGCCATTTGTTTCACCTGTTTTTCCAAATGAAAAAAAATGTACAAACACTTTTAGGACGATTATCTTGGCTGCTGAGAAAATGATAAAATCGGATTTGGAAAATGGCTCAACAGAATTTATTTTCTAATTTGACTCTGTATTTTAACAATTACCCTGAGATATATTATAATTAATCGGTACATATTTGCGTTCAATATCATAATTCTGAATTGAAGTCAGAATAAACATTTCCAAATTGATCATATTCTCAAATGATACAATTTATCGCAGATTATGGGCCAAACAGGCCAGTTCAATTTAAAAAGTTCTTAAAAACACACAGACACTAACTTATACAGTTTCTATCACCAATGCAGCCTCGGTTTTGGTAGTGCATCATTTTCTGATTTATTTCAGATTTAAGGCCTCCCAGATAACTAGCCCCCTTCCATTAATGGCAAACGTTGTACTGAGCCTCCTACACTCATGACCTCGAACTGACCCCAGAAATTTCTCATGGTAAGCCAGCTGGCAATTGGGACTACAGTAAATGATATCGGGGTCAACATAAAACAGTGTGGGGAACGGCTAAAATGAAAAGCCATATACTGTGCCCACATAACCTTGATGATGGGATGTGAAAAGTGTAGAATGTAGAGTTGTCTGTTTGTAAGTTTTTATTTATGTTGTGCAACTAGCTGATAATCTACATTACACAGAACCTTTCTCCCGCTCTGTATCTCCTTTTAAAGACGACCTTTACCCACTTTTTCTCCAGAAAGCCTGCAGATGTGAATGAGAGGCGTTCAATTCGCTGAGGAATGGTTGGTCTCTTGTTGAAGAATAGGCTTTTGCCAGGGGAGAAGAATATCCTGCAGTAATCAAAGAGTTCAGACAACTCGCTTTTCTATACACAACACAGTCCAAAATGCTTTTTTACTTGTGGGAAAACTGCCAAGGCCTCTGCCTCAGCTGTGAGCCCCTGGTTTACACTGTGGTGTACCATTAGTGCGAATACGCTTCCATTTGCACAGGTCATATTTTTATCATATTACAGTTAAGCTGTTTTGGTAGCCTCTGCTGTGCACATTGTTCATCCAGAATACCTATATCGCCATGAAAAACATATATATATATATATATATATATATATATATATATATATATATATATATATATATATATATATATATATATATATATATATTTTATAGTTTTGTAGCTTTTTTTTATTTTTTATTTCAACGCTCAAAAGTCAGCATGAATGGTTTATTTTCCCTGTACAGATACACCAGATGAGGTAATGCACCATTGATAATTTCTTTCAGCTGAGTAAACCATAATTCACAACACAAACTAACAGCCTAGTATTAAGTGATTAACAATTATGTTGCAATCATGCTCATGGAAATGTTGTTCAATTAAAGAGACACATTTGAAAAACATATGTTAAACCGTATAGCAATCTATATGCCAGGTAATAAGCATTGAAGCATTCAGTGGCTTTTGGTTTGCCTCTTTGAAGAGTTCTGCCTATTTAAACTATTATGAATGAGGATTCAAAAGAATCATAACATAATGTCAATATGAGCATCGCCAAAAAGCTCTTGCTCATTAGTCAATGAATGGAGACTTCTCAAACTAATGATTATGGCCCGCTGGTTTCACATTGAGAAGACGATCCAGGTGGATGCTGGGTTGGCATGCGAGTGTGAATGCACATCGAGAGCTACAGCGACGGTGTTAACAGCAGCATGGAGTGTCTGCCTGCTTGAATAGACCACGCCGTTGGTGGCGGCGACCCACAAAGTCAGCTGACAATCAGCCTCTGCAGAGCACAGCACCACTGTCAGTTATAAAATATATAAGGAAATACATTTGTATTTTTTTTTTTCTCCCTTATTCGATCCACCGATTCTTGGCGTTTTGCAAAAACAGCAGAAAAGTATATTTTATGGGCGATCAGCTTTTTGTTGGGGCAATGGGGCACGGATATATATTTTTTCCTCCAAAGTGGGGCGTCACAAAAGAAGTTTGAGAACCACTGATGTAGTGGTGTGCACTGCAGTACATGTTAAGTGCTGGCATTTCTCCTGATTATGCATATCTGTCTGTGCATCATGGTTGGGCAGACATTCACCACCCACACATACAAATTCACACTTACTGTATGTGGGTGTGTGGTCAGTTTATCTGTCTTCCCCATCTCGCTGTCTGTAAATGCATGCGCATGTATCATATTCAATAGGTGTATACGTCATGAGGTTGGTGCAGGTTGACATTTGTACCGCTAGTCTTTGCCAGTTTACTCACAGTGGAATTTGGCTGGCAAAGCACAAGTTAGACAGGGAAAAGGGCTCGGAATTAACGCATGCCAGCGTTTATAACTGAGGTGCTCTTTGAGTAGTGAATATGGTGCCAATGTTGGAGAACCTGGGGGGGGGGTTGGCTCCTAAATGTGATACAAGCAGAGTGGGAGGGTAATGGGTACTACAGTATATTGTTGGTTTCATAGCTAGTCACAGTGACGCCTATACACTTTCTCCCTAGTTTCCCTCATACCCTCTGCCCCAGTGTGTGTGGTGAGAAACTCAGTCATTCTTTACCTGCATCCCATATGTCACAATGTAGTTTCCTGCCTGAGTGCATCGCATGATCCAAATACTGGTACAATTGCAACCATTTTCGAAATTAGCCTTTTTGTGTGTGGTAAACTGCATACCACTAGTCTACAGTACTAAATGCTGTTATTTATGTTGTACAGTACTCATTTTGTGGGTATTACAAAATTGCATTTCTTGAGTTGGCTGTGTGAAGGTGTTTGCACACGTTACAACAGAAGAGTATTGTGGACTACGATTTTTATCTGTCAAGCATTCATAAAAGATGGTCATTGATCGACGTCAATTAAAATGCAACTTTAGAAAGCTTTAGCCAATTTAATAGGGCAGCAATGTTTGAAAAGATGTGTTACATTTTCTTTTGTTTGTTTTATTTCTTATATCTTTTTAGAGTTGTATCACCCCATCCTCTGTTTGCTTTTTTCAGCTGTGATTTTCTTCTGTGCCTGCTATTGTTTTTATTTGGGTATATTTTCATGGAAATGTGACTGTTTCCGAGTCAGCATAAAATGAACAATTAATACAGACTTACAGTCACTATCCAGAAAGGAAATGTTATTTTGTTTCCCTCCATTGGTGCTTCTTAAGAAATTGACATTTTAACACAGATGGCTCACACACAAAGGAATACTGATCAATAGTGATGGCCTCCACTAGGAGAACACGGTTGTTATTTTCTAAAGCCAGTGCAAAGCCAGAGAGTTCAGGAATGGTTTTCTTTGATTTTTAGTTCGACAAATTTGAGCAATTTCCCTTTTTTTTTTATGAATGTTAAATTCTGCCACTGTCATGTTCCTTCAGCTAAACCAGAGCTCTTTAATACTTTTTAATGACTTGAGAATGTATATGTGTAAATACACTTTTCTAAAATTCTACTCTTTTATAATCCTAACCCAAATATATAAATACTACTCTACACCACTAAAATCCAAAAGCCAAGTATGGAACTTTCTATCAGCTGATCATTAAATAAAATACAATAAGATAATCCTTTATTAGTCCCGCAGTGGCGAAATTGCAGGATTACAGCAGCAAGATACACATATACAAATAACATTGAAAAAAAGTAATATAAGAGTAAAACAGTAAAAAAAATAAAAATAAAAAAAAACAGTAAAATAATCCCCAATAGCAGTATTCACAGGTGTAATACAGTGTGCCTATCGAGGACATGCACAAATAAAGAAACCAGCGAAATCTGTTTCATCTTCACCCTTTGCTTCTTCAAGGCCGAATGTGTGAACTCGCTGGACTCATTTGGGCTGCGGGTCTACCACTCTGTGTGGGTTTGAGAGTGAGTGAGTGTTTCATGAGAAGCTTTAGAGAGCACTGATACTGTCCTGGCAGGATATGGAATTCCATTTCAACCGTTTCCATGAGCCACTGCTTCAGGGGTTTAAGAGAAGTGAAAAGTGTCGCTGCGGCAATTGTCCTATACCCCTGCCATTTGGACTCTGAAACTCAGCAGGAGGAGACAGTCATGTCTTTTCTTGATTTTTTGCTTCACAGTGTCTTCAGTTTGGGCACTATAATTAAAGGAAGAGACACTATAGCAAGCTGAATTTCTCACATTGTATATTCGACACACTGTTGGAGTTAGAAAAATAAACTAATTGGAGGCATCCAAAAAGTTCTTCTACTGCAGCATCGACTGATAAATAGGCCTCACCGAACTTCACCTCGGCTTGGTTTCCCATTGGGCCTTTCGATACAAAGTTTTGTTCAAGAAGTTGACAAAATAAGTTTTTAATCAGTAATTAAAATATTGGCAGTATGTGGTTTCTAGAAAAACAACAACTCGCATCCTCACATGGTTTTCCATGTTTTGCATGGCGAAGGAAGATTGTAAAAAAAAAAAAAAAAATGTATTTGTAGTTATTTGGAAATATCCAATTTAACAAAGGACATAGTACAATTGTTTTAATTCAACTGAATTGTCCCCCAAATCTCTCACTCTCACTCACACACACACACACACACACACACACACATTGCCGTGTCACAAAATTAGATGTACAGACCGGGTCATATAAAATAAAATGCAGTTCTATTTATTGAGATTAAGACCAGAAATACATCCATATTTGATAATCTCTGAAGATATTATGCACACATTATACAGTGCGTGTCTAAACAGTGTTAATAAAGGTTTAACAAAATGCAAGTAAGTTAGTTGGAGAATCTTGCTGCAAAAGGGCAGTTCATTATTTTTGTCTTGCATGATAACTGTTCATTGTTGCTCCCTGTTGAGTGAAGGTTACCTGTAATATCGCCTGGAAAACTTGTACTGTGCCATGACAACATACATTTATAGGTAATCAATCAACCTTTGTCTTACTACACAAAGCCTGTCTTGAGGGTCATGGAAATCTAATAGTGATGCTGTCCTTGCAGACAGTGCTTTCTTTCCTCAGCAGATATGTAAATAAAGTGTTTTTCTTTTCACAAAACAACTCTATTTCATATAAATGCCACATCAACCAGGATTACCGATTCTGCCTATTGTGCAGTCTTGACATAACTGACACAAATTTGCGGTTAAATTGAGGGATGCTTCCCCCTTGCTTCTTCTTCCCACAGATTCACATCCAACATTTTCTTTTGTAAGAAATGAAGCATTAAATTCCAATCCAACATTTACACTTTGTCTGATTTGTCTAAATCAGAAAGGTCTAATAATCAAGAACCTTTACATGTACCTTGTTACTCATAAATAATCAGTATTTGCTCAACACAAATATTCTATTGCCCATTTTTCACCCACTGAAGAATCATTTGCACTTGGGTGCTTATTTTGTGGAGAACTTTTAAACTATTTCATATCAAGTTTTGGTTAGGTTTAAATAAATGGCCAATAACCACAGGTTCTGACTCATAGGCTCTGACCTCTACTGGACTTTATGGGTAATACTCTCCTTCTGCACAAGCGTATAGCCAGCCAATGTATATAAATAAAAATGTGCCCAACAATATATAAGGCAACGCACACGTTGTATGCAATCCTACTTCTCTTCAGCCAACGGCGATTTGCCAGTTGCCTCGATTTACTCATTTTCACAGATGGAGTCAGTTTCAATAACCTCCACGATGACTGCTTCGAGTGCCTCAGTACAGACTACATAAACAGCGATGGAATCACTGATGTGATGCTTGAATTTGGGTATGTCTGGTATTTCGCTGGTGCCCACTCCCCACCGCCTCAGACGGACATTTTGGACTAGACTATCTGCCATTTACCTCTAGGCTCGGCTCAGTCGGCTCGTCTTTGAAAAAGAGTATTACCTCAATAGTCTTATAGAGCAGGGTTTACATTGTTGTAATGAGTTTAGACAAACACCTTTGTGTTTGTCTAAAACATAATTATACGTCACCTGGACAGACATTTGCAGTACTGTCTTCATCTTTACAAAAGCTAATGGGGAAAAACACAAGAAACAAAATGGTGAAATTAAACTCATGCACATCTTTAAGACAACCCCCCTGGACATACTTGAAGGACCATAGACAAAGCTAAAATACCAATTACATAGCTAAAGTTATTTTTGGATGTAGGCTACTGTTCCCAGCGGCACTTCTCTATGCCTACAGTGTGAGCTATACAGAATTGGAGACACAGGAAGAAACACTGACAAATGCTATCTTCTTACAGGGACTAAATGAATGTCTATCCAAACATGATTAATGGACCAACACATCAATTTGGAACAAGATGCTGTATTTGACAGGCACATATGAAATTCAAATTGTTTAGGAACCAAACACATTTGCACCCTTTTCCATGAAATGCAGTGGTACTTTGTCATTTGTCATTTGGCTAACCTATCAAGCCACAGTGGTTGTGTCATGACATCCAGCAGCTTGGCATGATCTATAGTGTGGAACGTATACACAAGGGGCAAGTCCTGTGTGCGCGCTCGTGTGTTTAATTAATTACTGTTTCAAAAACCCAGTGAGGAATAATTCAGGTGCGGTGTCATGTGTGGTCAGAATTGTCACATTTCCTGTGTTGGGGAGACTCCAGAAGTAACTCCTCTGAGATATTGTGCGTTATTATTATCGTCCAAGCTAAACCTATTAAACCAAGCAACTATTAGAAATGGATTTCACTATGGCAAGTCCAATTGCAGGATGAGTGTTTTTTTTTTTATTAGAATCAAAATGGAAATGAGGATTGATGACCTTTAATAGCATGCCCGAATCAACCAAAACATCTCCATTTCAGGTATTGTAGCCAAAGAAATCTCATCTCAACAGCAGTTTCTGTGTGATTCATTGCATAATTCAAATTGAAATGAAAGTGAGCCGTTTACATTTTTAACTTGTAAATGATGCACCTTGCCTTTGTGTCTCGATAACAACATTTCTCACCACGTCTATGGAACACATTCAGAAGTTCATTCTCATTAATATTGTTGATTATGTTTGGTGCTTGGCAGCAGCTGAAAGAGAACATATATTTCACTAAACTATTCATTCTTGGGTCTTTAACACCTTGTATCACAAGACAGCTTGGTCAAACTCATTGTTAGTTTATTTAATTGAATTTTCTAAATCACAAAAGGTACATGTTGAAAATTGGATGGAATTAATACACCTGAATATGAGAAAAGGAACAACAACCTTCTTTATCCATGGTTTTAACTGTTAGAACAAAGTCATTTGACATTCATAAGGATCAAAGAACAGCTCCTGTAGCAACGATTAAAGAGTAATGATTTAACAAAGGATCTCTGCATTAATACAATTTCAGTGAAAAGTTGATGTTGCCAAAAACCCTCTTGACTTCACACTCTGGAGAAGAAATGTCACAATATTTATCTATAGAAAAATAAATTTGCAGTATTATACATCTGTACATACAACTATTGTCTAGAAATATATATATATATATATATATATATATATATATATATATATATATATATATATATATATTAATGTGATACAATTGGCCACAAAGTCTGACCATCAATCCTTTGATTGATCCAAATTACAGTGAATTAGGTCCTTGTGTGTTTCTTAAAACATACTTTCATGCTGGCTTTATTATTTTACAGCTATTCATTGTTCATCAACAAGGAACTTGAAAGTAAAATGAAGTGAAAGACGATTATTTTAGATATCCACTTTTATTTCAAAGATCAAGGTTGGTTTCAACGGTTGCAGGTGGACTGATGTATTCTGGTTTGTCTGAATCCTGGGAATCTTTTTTATTTCATTTGTTCACTTTTGTGCACCTGGATTTGTTTTCACTGTTAAAGAGCAGTTGGTGATATTCGGGCATTTAGTTTTTAGAGATAAGGACTTTTTTAATTTGCTGCATAATGCTTTTTTCCCCCCACACCATTTCTAATGATGAAAGTGAATCTGTGCATGAGCAGCTAGCTGTTTGCTCCCGAACAACAGAGGTCAGTCAATAATACAAGGGCTGCTGCTGCAACTCTCGCATCTCATGTTGTCTCCAGGGCCCTGAAGATTGACCCTTCACCTGTTTTTAAAGGGGATGGGACTGAATCACGTGAGTTGGTCTGGCGCTTTGATGTGTCAGTGCAGGCTATGACTTTACCTGTTGTAATGAGTTTACAGTGAGGGCCTCCATTTTCCCTACTTACCTATTTGATGCAACATTTCTGTCGTGACAGTCTGACTCTTTTAACCCAGAGAAGCTATGATTTAGAAACGGAGAAACTCACATTTTTTTGGATGAAAGTACTTGCTGCCATTCTTCCAAGTACATGTTAATGTATGCCTCATAGGTAAAAGTTTGTATGCGTATACGAAACAGACATACCTCATCTTGTGCTAAAAGGCTTTCCATGTGTGACTGCAATGCTCTGAAAGGTGAAAAATTCAGATGCTTGTTGCTGGTTTGGAGACAACCTCAGTCAAAAATTCATAAGCGTGTGCTAAGAACCTTGACATTAACAAGATATCTTTGAGTGTGTGTGAGTGTGTCAAATCTTTATTTTGTTTTGCAGCTTTTTACTCCAAAAGACGCTGGAAGAGAAGCCAGGGAACCACGAAGAAGCTCATCTGAAGCACTTCAGCCAATTCTGAGACAAAGTCTGAGACAAGCAGAGGCTGCTGGACGAACTCAGAGTAAGGAAAACAACATCATAGCAAAAGGTTGTCTTGATACCTTGATTATTGCTACAGTAAGTATATAAAATACAGTGTTATATTGTGCCCTATAAAGTAATGTCATGAAGAAAGTCATAGTATACACATATGTGATAGTAGCACAAATTATATGTGATAGGTGTCATAGTCAAGAGCGCATCGGCACATGCGAGCGTTCCTATGTACCTATTTTCCAGGGTGCGACATCTGCACCCAGAGGTAAATAGTTAACCTTTTGCAACATTGCAGCGCCATGTGACATGGCCTTCTCACACCAATTAGAGGCTGCACATATCTTTTCTTTCCTCCAAAACTGCGTTATGTACTGGAAATATAATGAGGTTGATCATTTTAGTTCAGAGTCACACAGAGCTTTATGATCCGCCCCGTGAACTATTTCACTTCGCCATTTCTGTCCAAGGACTTCACACTCTTCGGTTGGAAGGTCAGTCAAATGGACACAGACAAAATGAGAAGTAAAGCTACCGTGAGGGAAACTGGAAATCTATTTATTTGTGTTTAGTCAATATGGCTTACTGCTAAATTACGTCAGCTTCATCATTGTGGTCGTCTTAGCATGCATGTTTTGACGGCATACTAATGACAGATGCTCTGGGAGTCCAACCCCCGAACCACCTTGGATGAAAAGATGAAAGCAGCAATCCTGGCCTTCCCACCCTTTTTTTTGCGCAACATGTAATGACCCCTAAACTGGCTCAGTCATTTTAACTTTGAGTTGGAGTATTTCTAGTAGTAGTAGCTGTTGTAGAAATCGTTGTAGTAGTACTAGTAGGGGTACATACGTGAGATACAATTTCATAATTAATCCTTTTTCCCAAAAGATGAGTGCAGAGTGTCGTACAACAATTAAAAAGAGACAACACAGATAAAATCAGGACAATAGATTATCTTGAAGAACTGTTAATGTTATTATTTGCCACGATTATGGAGTCCATAAAAATCAAAGTTGCTATATAATGCTGATTGTTGTATCTGTAATGTGCGGAATAATCTGTAGTGTTGAAAAGGCAGTTTAGTCTTTCCTGAGGTTGTCTTTTGAGAAGTAAGACCAAGTAGCTCAGGTAGTTGGATGTTTTTTGATGTCATTGTAGACCCTTATGAATATGTGGCCTGGAGGCTCATCAACTGAGTTAGAGCTCAGAAGTTGGACGCTAGTGGCTTGCTGGCTGATGGTTGAATCAGGGGAGTTTATAAACTTCTCATTCCAGTTAGGTAAAGAATTCAACAACCATGGCATTGATAATGCCTCCTTACGTGCCAACTTCAGAACAGGCTCTTTATTCTCCCTACTTGGAGCTCTCCACCGCTCCCTATAAAAACATCATTATAAATCTTTTTAAACGATCCATCTGGTGGGTCCATATTGGAGGTTGGTTTGTACTGTCACGGTTCAGCAAAAAAACAGGATGGACCCAAATAAAGATCGACGTGGGGCTCAAAAGGATGAAACACGGTGATTATAGAAACAAATGTCCAAAACAAAACTTACTTGCTAGAAGTAAAAAAATAACTAAAAAATACAACATGAAACAGGACCTGGTAAACATGTGCACAAGGGATAACAGGAACATTGCAGACAAACCAATAGGGAGACAGGGGAACAACAGGGTTAAAATACACTGGAGATGATGTAGGTGATTAGACACAGGAAGCGAAGTCAACACGAGATACAAGAGACCGAGAACTTTAAAATAAATCAAGAAATAACCTTAACCAAAGCAAAGATTTAACTATGCAACTTTTATAAGAATATTTTGACAAACCAATATTATACATATTAGTTTCATGCTATATTAAACTGACTTTTCAGGACCCCAGTATGGTATAATATACAATGGCTTTTTTTTTTATCCACTATGACATTTTTAAGGCTTACTTTTATTATGAAACAGGTACCACGGTGAGAAAGACAAGCAGATGCAAAGCGAGTTTCAAAAACAAGGGTTACTAGGCACTCACATCGTGGTTACATGCATTTGAATTACTAGCTTAATCGGACTGAAATACAATTATCCCTTTCACGTAAGCGCCTTTGTTCGAATAATTGCAGTCCGACTACGATCCGATTAACACGCCTGGATAACTCTATCCGACCCTGTTGATAATTCGGACATCGCGGCATTTAAACAGTGAATTGGATTAGGAACTGCACTACGCGTCTCTGTGCATGCTTGAGATCCCACCGCCCTCCTCCCTCGCAGGGCTTGACCCGGAAGTCGAAAGATACGATAAGTTGTTACTGCCGGGAGCCGGCCGGCAGAAACAAACAAACGTAAAAGTCGGGTTACAAGCTGATACTACATTCGGTGGGTGTCCCCGCTAGCTCCCTGCTGTGGCCAGCTAGCGCTGCTGCTAGCTCCCAGACAACCACCGAAGGTAGCGGGGTTCTCTCGATTATGAAGAGTGAGGCAGTCAAGCGGAGATGTCTGTAGCACCACTTAACGTATCGGATATGACATGCTTTCGGCCAATGATTCGATATATTCACTACCATGTATTTTAGGATAATAGCAGTTGCCCCAAAAGATAGCGCAGTCCGACTAAAGCAAAATTCAAATTGATAAGCTGATGGAACCGCACTGACAGACATCAAAAGACAAACTCACACATGACACTGCGTTGACACAGACTAAATACACAGTGGAACAAGACACAGGTGGAAACAATCAGGGCGGGGCTAGCAATCAAACAGGAGGACAGCACACAAAGAGGGAGGAGTCTGGAACGAGAGACAAGGTGATTGATAGACAACACAACAGAACCAGACAGAGAACACACAACTATAAGTATTTAATGAAGAACTATGACTTTTATGAGACATATCATCATGATATAATTGTTCTTTCTGTAACAATTTTATGACTTTATATTACATACTATATTATGACTTCTTTTTTTTAAAGGTTGTATCACATATTTTGGCCCTGGTTCTTAATTATGTATTATACAATGTCAATTTGTATTAGTAATTTTAAGTTATACTTGTCATGCTATACTATGGAAGCCTGTTTACGCAAAAAATTAAGATAATCAAGTCGTTATGACCTTATCTCATAATTATGAGATACCATTTCATAATTTACTGTCTCAGAATTATGACTTAAAGGGTCTTAATCTTTTCATCACAGCAGCTGAAATGGGCTACTGTGACATTTGTATGAATTGTATTAATAAATATACAATAAAAGACATTTTCTTAAGACATACTGTATAATTACTTTTCCGCAGGTTTACGTGTGTTTTCGAGAGTCTCCGAAAGTAGAATAGAAACCTGAGGCCTCATCTATCAAGTTTGTCTCCTGTGGAACCAGCGCACATTTACAGCTTGGAAGACAGACACTCGCTCCACACTTAAGATAAGGCTTTAGACTTCCCTCTTTAATAATTCCTATATTGCTGCTATAGGCCTAGACAGCTGTGGGACTTCCTATATTACACTGAGCTCCATCTGGATGCATGCATGCTGCATTAATGCATGTTACTGTATTCTCTATTTCCTGTCTTTGTGCTTTCTCACCATGCAGGTTTCCATGGATCCTGGTTACACCTGGACTGTGGTTGTGCCTGCTGTCGTGGCACATTTTGACACCTACTATTACCATTATTATGTTAGTCTTATTTCTATTAGCAGTAGTTTTGTATCCTGCTATTCCTGCCACTACTGCTTTCACTGCTTTACTTTACCAGACTATGGCAATTTGATAAACTATGTGACTTTTTTTTCAATATACTATACTGTGAATACTATATTTATTTTTTCAAAAATTATGACTATGGCTTTTTATTGTAAATAAAATTCCTTGAAATTTTCAACATAGACAAACACTTTTTTGTGATATTTTAGACATGGTATACAAAAAAGTTTGACACACCATAATAAGACTTGTCATACTGTACTCCGATCATTTTTTAATTGAATGAATTCTGAACGTTTTGTAACATAATATACTATGACTTTTTTGTGACAATTTTCAACATTTCAACAGTGCTTTTGATGATTTATTTTTCCAATATACTCAAAAGTTACTTTTTAAGGATATTTTAGATGCATTACACAATGACCTATTGGGACACAATATACAATGACTTTATATGATAAACGACACTACTTTCTTATGACATATTGTACTGTAACCTTTTTAATTACAATTTTCAACATATTAGTATTTAACAACATTCAATGCTATGCCTTTGTATGATGTTTTAATATATTTAATATAATAAATATACTATATCTAGCTAAACAACACTGGCTGCACACACTTAGTGGGGCATTCATTGTATAATTCATTATTTACTCTTATAATTCATTAATTACTGTTAAGAATCTTACTGTGTATGATTTTACCGTGTAAAAATCATAGTCTTTCCACCATCTCCTTAATAATGGTTATACTAGCCCATTTTCAGTGTGTCGCTGCTGTATGCCCTTTACACTGTATCAATTAGTATGTACATTTTATGGGTCATTTAAACTTGGCGCAAGCACTTAAGATTATCAATGGTGGCGCCAACAGTATTTGCCCTAAAGAGAAGGGCCTCCCATCGGGATAAGCCCGCCTGCCCTTCCCCACGGAAGCGGATTGAGATTCAATTGTGGAGTGACATTCGCTTTATGACAGAGGGATCTTGGTATTCACATAGGCTGAGATGCCCTCCTGTTTGAACAAGGGCTTTTTGTTAATTGTGAAGCAGAAAAAAAAAAAGCAGAGTGGCATTTGGGTGGTGAGAGGGAGGGCATAATCAGGCGGATCGGAGGCTGAGGAGTGGAGACAAGGGCCATTATGCTCTGCCAGTGCAGACACTTCAGAGGAAATGATAACCGGAGCTTAGAGTGACAGAGTAATATCACACACTCCCCTGCACGAGGAGATGCATTCCTACTCCGACGAGGACAGGAAGTCAAAAAATCTTTGAATCTGAAACTTCCATTTGAAGGCAAATTGATGGCCGCTCTGAGAGCTGCCGACTTCTCCACTTCACTGCCTCCACAGATATTAACAGACAGTAATTAATCAAAGTTTTACTTTTTTTAATTGAACCCAACTTTGGATTTGCCGGAAATGAGAACCTCCTGACATTGGGTTGTGATGATTTCACATTATGCCAAAGACAATTATGTGCATGTCAAGAGTGTTGTATTACTACTCGTAATAACACAGTGTCCTCTTTCAGAGCCACTGCGGTCATCTTCCATTACAAAAATACTCTCCAGGCAGAAGAAGTGTGGGCGGCGGAGATAGCAGTTTGGTCACTGCATTGGCCGCCTTCACCAGTCTGACAGCATTAAAAAAAAAATACTGACTATCTGTTCAAAGTAAGTCTGGAGGATGATATATTGGCTCCATTTGCTAATTCATTAGCAATAGGAGTTGGTCTTCAGTACAGTGTTCTACAGTAAAATGTGATATTACTTTGAAAAAAGTGGATGATTTTTTGAACACTCAAGACGCTGAACGTGTCATTAAATCAATAAGTCTTTTCTGACTTTTGACAGGATAAGTGTTTCTGAAGCCGTCAATAAGACCTGTGAAGGCCGTTTGTGAGTAAGCGTTCAAATATTGCCAATTAGTGAACTATACATGATAATGAGGTCTTATGGAGGACTTTTGTTTGTTTAGAACCATCACTGGGACATTGCAATGCTAGACACCTGTTGAAACAGTTTTTTTCTTCTTTAGGACGAAGCGCAGCGTCCATAAAAAACATGCCTGCTCAGAATAGGCTGAACGCTCGACCTGTGAAAACTGCTGCTTGCAGCTTTCACTCTCAACACTGCACTTCTTTTAGTCCTCAGCAACACAATTAACGTAAAATAGTTGCGTCATACATCCAATTACGGCTACTCATAAATACGGGTGAACTACAGTCTGGTTCAGAGAAAAACAACATGCTGGCTGTTCGCGATTAGAAGCACCGGTGAAATATACTTCGGGGGCATGTATTCATTTCCAAATATGAATTGTTTGAGCTAGCGATAACGTTAGAAGTTAGTACGGCAAACTTGCTCAATTTGGGTTGCAGAGGCAGAGGAGTAATGTTCCTGTAGGTTATCTTCTCATGTTCGTTGACTCTGGGGGAAAAGTTTGGTTGTAATACCCAGTATCCATGGACCGTTAGAAGGCTATATCCAGCACCCAGCTGCAATAGTGACCTGCAGTTAATGAGCCGTTGTCTGCACACTGCAGAGTCAGGTGACATACTCGACTTAGTCTGCAGAGCCCTGAAGTCAAGCCCAGCACTGCAAAACAGAACACTCTTCTCTTGATTATTCAAAGTTGATTAATATTGAACATGTTGTGTGTCCGAATTGTACCAAATGCATCACTGTGTGTCCCCGGGTCCCCATCAGTACACCTAGTTTGGGGTAGTTTGAATAAAAAGTTCTCAAGATATGCAAGAACATACACGCAACATCATCAAGCTGTTAATGCTATTTATAATATTAAGGAGGGCTAACATTAGCCAGCTCTCCCAATTATGTTTCTTATTATTGTGACGAGGTGGTGCTAATTACCAAATTGTGTCTGCCTCTCCCTCCACTGGTACTTGCAAAATAGAATTAAGTAATCACATGTCCTTCTTTCATAACTTAAACAGTGCCACATATGCAATGTTTACAATCGTGAAAATGGTCTATTTGATATAACATATGCTGCTGTATATAGCTATGTGTTTCTCCAGTCGATATCCAGACAAAGAAATAGCAGGAATTCCTTCTATATTCAGTTCTGCTTAATGGGGTTTTCCCGTGTAAGGATTTTGTATCATTCAGGAAGCGACTGGACATTGTTTAACATCCTGCCTTTGTCTTTTGTGTCCACTAGTCGGTGGCTTTCAGTGCAAGCGTCAATATATTGGATACCTCCAAATAAAGACACTGATTCTTTATGTTAACATCAGTCAACTCCAACAACATCATACAGTGTGTGTAATATAATGAGCAGTGTATCTTTCAGATTATTATCAAGGGTTTTGTGATGTTTCAAGGGAAATCCTTCAAATTCCTTTAAGATAACCTTGACATGAGCAATACAAAGTTTCAGGATTATTTGTGTCTTATTTGTTGCACTACTCATGTATACGGAAGAATTTTCTGTCAGTTTCTTAAGGTCAATGTGAGCAAGACACATTGATTGAACATTATTGATCCAAGGGTTGAGTAAGAGTCATTGAGTCCAATGTTGCCATGTCTTATAAAAGAAGAGAAAAACATAGTATTCTGTTTTTTGTGTGTGTATAAGATCTAAGGAAATATGTTTAAATTTGACAGTAAATGCTTGATTTTACCATCACATTATTATTGTCTTTGGAGTTTTTTGTCTGCTTGTTTTTGTTGTTGTAATTTGATAATGGTGTTTACTGAGTTTTGGGTGTTAGTATTAGTATTCTTAGCAAGACAGAAATATATTGAATAACCACAATATCCCAATATTCAAGGTGATAGATGCCTCACCGATAATAGCAGCAAACACAATCACGAAGCAAGCTGCATCTGAGCTATAATTGGCTGATTAAAGATATCCTATTCAGCTTACAGTATAAGCCTTATTAATACAGTGAGTTTAGAGTATTTAACGAAGATAGAAATCACAAACAATAACTGTGCTAAAAAGCATAGTTGCAAGTAAAGAGATGTGGGAGTTCAAATGAGTCCGTGTTATATACACTTTGTCCAAACACAATATTCATAGTATTGAAAAGATATAACAATAGCAAGAGGCAACATCCAGGAGTCTAACACAAGAAATTTGACTGTTATTGCTATGTGACCTATGCTGCTCAGTCAAGATGCACTCATCCACTACATTGGATGTGTTCAGCCCAGTAGTCCCCTAGCATAGACAGGAATGATCAATAAGGCCCTCTTTTACTGCTTCATTTCACAACTGTCTTGTCATGTCCAGATGTTGAGGTAAAAAAAAATAATAGAATGGTGAGTTTAAAGGGACCAACAGGATGCTTATTTATTTTATTTTTTTAACATTTGGAATGTTCATACTCCTTTTGCCCATTTTTTTATTTTTATTTTTACTGTCTTTTACGGGAGCACGTTTTTTTTCCAGCATGTTTTTTTTCAGCTTTATCACCAAGGTACTTGTCACTTCATGCTCCATGACAACACTTATATCTCCTCTTTAAAAAAAAAAAAAAAAAAAAAGTGCAGGGAGGATAATTCCTCTGCATCATGCTTCACCTTATTCCTTTGGTCCATTTCCCCTTAGAAAAGATGTAAGCGCCACCCGGTTTGAGGTTTTGAGTCAGGGATCATTTCAGTTTAGCTGTAGAGTCTCACAACCACAGACAAAATATAGTGACAAGTTAGTAGTAGTTACAAGTAAGTTGAGTGAAGAAGAAAAATCAATTTCATGAGAATCACAATTCTTACCCTCTATCATTCTGTATTAATTAGTTAGCCTTGGTATAGTTAATAGGATAATCTGCAAGTTAAGTTCATTGAACAAAATAAGCAGCATGGACATTTCTTTACCCAGAAACTATAGCTAACGTTGAGTGAAGTACTGAACTGCAGCAGCAACAAAGGAGATCAGTTGGCCAATTCACACTGCAACACTAAATAGAAGTCCCAGTCAACTCTGTTGAGGTGAGGAAAACAACTCGAGCCACAATCCATTTCATGACCTGTGTCAGGGGGACGGAGGAAAGACCCAAATGCTAAAAGCAGTTCAAATAATATTTATTCCTAAACAAAGGAAAAGGGTACTCCGAAACCAACCAGATTCAAACTGAAAACAAAACCGGACACAGGCCCACACAGGATACACAGTTACACAGTAGGAACCGACAAACGGCATTTAAATATGAGAGGGAGGTAACGAGCAACAGGTGGACACAATCAGGGCAGCACAGGTGCAGGGAATCCCCAATCAGGAACCAGGTGGACAGACAATCCCAGACACTCACCAGGGCAGGACGTGCAGAGACACAGAGGACACAAGACTACAAAATAAAACAGGAAACAAAACTCAAACCATGACAACCTGAGCCTGTGCATTGTTTTGGCAAGGAATACTCTCCCCATTACTTGCATTTCATCAGAGTGTAATTGAGTCTACTATCAACACATATAAAGGTCAATGTCTTAGACTTAATAGAAAAGTAGTGTGATATACGTATGTAACGAACATACGTTTTTATATACAGGGTGTCAATGCCAGCTGTGAACACACAGTAAAGCATATCCTATTTCTCTACTATTGGACATTACTACTGACATAAAGGTCCAAACCTCACATCACAAGTACAAGTAGTACCGACAATTTGAAAATGGGTGTCAATGTCTTTCTCTAAACATGTTGCTTCTGCCAACCAACATCTTTCTGCTTTGGGCTCGGGGAGCGTGAAGACATTAGGACCGAGTCCAGATGAAGTCACAGTGAGTCATGGATGGAAAAGTCAAAGTGGCTTTGTACTTTTTTTTTTATAATTGGCTAGTTCAGTCCAAAGTCATTAAATCGTCAACTCAAATCTAAACACAAGCCAGACACAAGTCCACATCTCTGTTTAAATACCACAAAATAGATTCAAGTACACCAATTAAGGAAGGTCTGAGGTATGAAACAACATGCACATTATTTCTAGAAGTGACAACTGTGTGTTATTAATTTCCACTCTATTCACATATAATATCAGTTATTTTGTCATGCTTGGAGAGTTTAATGGATGTTTTATCAAAGAACTTTTAGTGGCCTAAAAAATGTAAGCCTAAGAAAAAATGAAATGGTCCTTTATCCATCACTTATTTTTATAAGTGGTATCTAATGCACCCTTAATCTCCCCCTTTCAACCAGGAGTTGAAGAGCATGGGCAGAGAAGTGATTATTACAAACATTTCAAGGACAAATTGATGAAGCACACACTTCTGTGTCTGTTTGTGTGGCTGCATTTTTGACTGCTTGTGCTATCCCCCTGAACTGTTAGAATGATCTGGCTAAATGATAGTATATCTATTTGCACAAATCATGTATGGTAAGCTTTAGCTCTTGTGTTGTTCCAGCAGTAGTCGTTCTATAAAATGTATAAGGATATACATCTGCCATTTGTTTCAGTGAAAAATTGATTCAGCTTTTGCATTTTTGTTTATTATGTTGACCCTTGTTTGGTTTTATATTTATTGCATGTTTTACTCAATGTCAGAACAAGTTAGTGCCAGGCATTAATAACTATTTGGTAATGTATCCCATGAAGCTCTATATTCTGCGAGCAGCAATGACCAGAAGTATTTTTCTGCTAAAAGACACTTTATCATAAGTACTTATTACTGTATCTTTGTCATTTTTCTAATCACAGTGCTCCTGCTGTCTTCTGCTGCACCACTGATGCTGCACAATCTTCCATCCATGAATTCACACAGAACGAATTTAACATGATTTCCATATTGTCTGATTTCTATCTCAGAGTATGAAGAGTGGAACGCAGTCACATTCACACAAGTCGGTTCATCTGTTTGAACAATCTTCTTGAATATATCCCTCAATGCATGCTAAACAGGCTTCTAGATTATCACTTTAATCCAATATTGTGCATGTTTTCCATGTTAAGTTGTGGGATTCACAGAAAAACAATTTCAGATCATGAATTGGCAGTGTGTAATAGGACTGCCGTCTCTAGGGGATCGGAGCCATTTGTTTAGGAACAGTGCAGGCAGCCTCGGGGTATGGAACAAATGTGTTTGAAGCTTTTGTGCGACAGGATTGAACTGCGTGGTGTTGTGGGGTTATGACGAGAGCACACGAGAGCGGAACCCTTCAAGGTTAGAGCGATAGGCTTTAAAAGTAACCGCAAAAGTGTAATCATGTTCAAACTTGCAAAAAGGTAGGATGCAGATGCCGCCTCATCTGCTGTGTCCTTGTTGTAAAAACACCAAGAAACTGACAAACGTGGAAGCTTTTTTGCTGCCTGTAAATTCATGCTTTAATCACATAAACAAATCTTGTACTGGCATTATCGCATGTTAGTGTAGATAGTTCCCGATGGAAGGTCACCAAAAAGCTTTGTTTGCCACTGACAGATGTTGCATATAACTCAGAGAGGAAAGCGTTATTTCCATCCGTCGAGAGTGGGAGGCTTTCTGGAAGGCTTTGTGCATATTTGACATTGTGGAAATTAAGCTAAATGGGAGCAAAGTTTGGATTGTTGTGCCTGCCCTGTTTGTGTGAGTGTGTGTATGTGTGTGTGTGTAGGGGGGGGGAGTGTTGAGTACTTCCACGCAAAAGAGTGCTGTACACCATTTTTGATCATGCATTTCATAATCATTAGGTGAGGCCCTGGTGTGGCATCTCACAAGAGCTGCACTTGTTTATCTGCCGACAGCTATAAATAAATGAAGAGGGAGTAACTCCCGGGGGAGCCCGGGGACACGCACACTGGGATTTGTCACGGTAGACTTAGTTTGGCTTTTTAGTTTTTCTTTACCTTTTGTCCTTTTCTTTAGTCCATGTTCCATATAGCGATTCATCATGCCACAACTTCTTCTTCCATGAATTCTTGTCATGGTAAGAGAGTTTCCCTGATTAATCTTTCACCCATTTTTACTCTACAGCCGTTACTGCAGCAGCACTCTACTTATTTAATTTGAGAAACAATCCAAATGAAAAAAAAAAAAAAACAGGATTATAAATGTTTCCTCCTCTGGGACACTGTATGGTACGGGCGACATCCATCTTGGAACTGCAATCCCGTCTACCCACCACTCTGTTTACACACGTGTGTATGTGTGTGTGTGTGTGTGTGTGTGTGTGTGTATGTGTGTGTGTGTGTGTGCGCACATGGTGTCATATTAAATCACTACTTTTGCAAACATGCAATGGCGACAATGCTGATGCTACAAATTTGAAAAATATGCTCTATTCGTGGACCTTCATGCAACATGCATAGCACACATGCAATGGCTGAGAAGGAACAAAAATGGACCGAAATAGGTCACCTGATCATAGAATAAATCAATCAATTGAACATGATACACTGTATAAACATATTGCGCCTCATAGATGAAGTCATTCGAGCCACAACTACATTTGCACAGAGACATTCTTACACAATTAGCCGCGAGGAGGGGGAGGAAGTGAGGAGGATGTCTCTGGTACGGCAAACAGAAAGGCATATTCAGTTTTAGCTCCCACATTACAGTTAAGCTTTGCATACTCTTAATCCTTATTGTTTACAATTAATGAGTTTCTCTCATATTGAGAAACATGCAAATGGAGATTTCTGGTTTGGAGACTGCAATTATGGGAGAAGCGAAGGGATATGAGACCCTAATTATGTGCTATCATTATTGCCATGACTACTGCTACAGTTGACTTAGTCTGGAAGGAGGAACGAGGGGTATACAATATTATGCAATTCAGTGGCTGTATGTGAAATATTAAGTTTTTTTTCTTTTTCATTTTAACGATGACCGGTATGTCCAGTACATGATAAGGAATTTAATTATACTTTTAAATCAATAACATAAAATGGTAAATGTTAGGAAGTTTTTGAAAGTTGTCCTCAGGGAGGAGGACTGATCAAAAAAGAACAAAGTGAAAGTTTGTGGTGAAAATGGTTGAATCAAGCAAAACAAGTGCAATGACAAAACAGATTTGGTGTCATACGGCCTTGCATTTTGCTACTCTGCACAAAAACACACAATGTGCCATTGTCATGGAAATTCGGCACTATTGCATTTGCCCCCTAAAACACAAACAAAACCTATGTGCACAAGCCTTCTATTGTAGACACCGCCACACACCCGCGCACACATAGGTTTATTGCTTTTCACATTAACAAACTCAATTTTTGTCAGCTTGAGCATTGAATTTAATCTGCTTTGATTTTTCAGCAGACAGAACAGGCAAGCTGTATTGTGAGTGCCATCATCTCAAAAGAGCTTAGTGGGCAGAACTGCTTTTTGACGGAGGATAAAACACAGTCTTACAGACAGAATCGATGCAATACTTCTAAACTTGCATGGATTGTGTTTGCGTTCCCTGTATCTCTGTCTCCCTCGCTGGATTCCAATGAAAAGATTATATCTATCACAGAGCAGCAGCACCACCACAGCATCGACTGCTGGAGCAGCGTTGTGTGCACGGGCCTTTACCCCCAGTCAAATTCGTATGCAGGAATACTGCTCAGATGTGCGCTTTGAGGAGCATTGTAGCCAACTCGCTGTGCACTTTTAACTTCAATGTCATCCACGAGCAGATTTTCCACAGGGCTTTAACTGATTTGCAAATGTCGCAATTCGTCCCTTTTGTGCTGCGCCTATAATGTGCCTTTGAAAAATAGAGGGAATAAAAAGAGTTATATTCCCTTTTATCCTGCATTGTGCCACTCAGTCCACCTGGGGAAGTGATAGCACTTGCATCATAAAAAGAATATTGAAAAAGGAGGCGACAAAATTCTATATTTTCCTCTGCCTTCTCTTCATCGCTGGATACTTTTTTACTTCACGTACTCGCGCTAAATAAGTTATTTTGCATTATGGCTTACAGTTGACTGTCAGGAGTAAAGCTCATTATAATCCTGAATGATTAAATATCTAATTATGAATTATTAATGGATTGAATGACTGATTGTGGCTCAAAGCCTGTTTCAAGAACACCATAACATTAATTGCAGGTATAACCCACAACACGCCCATGGAGTTGTCTTGAGAGAGAGAGAGGGCAGGATCTTGGAGGTACAGGAAACAGGAACACTGTGATACTAGTGAAAAAAATAATTAGACCCATTGATTGTATATTACAAGAGGGTCAAAATATCCATATCAAACTGGAAGACTTGACCTCTGACACCATCCCTGCCTGAAGGGCCCTGGGTAATCGACATATCCTTTGAAATATGCCATTGCTCCACAAGATTCCCTGCCTACAATCTAGCTCACACACCCTCAGTCACCGCTGCCAGGCACAATGTACGGTTGCAGGGACAGCTCTTTCCCCTAAGAGGCCTGTGGTGAGCTAAGCCAAGCCACACAGCCAGAGCCAAAGGATTCTGGGTAGTTGAAAGCCGCTTTTCCGTCACAGCTACCTTCAAAGACCAGGACGCCATCCAGAACGCAGGGACGTAGGATCAAAGGCCCGGAGAGCTCTTGCTAATTAGTAGCAGGGAATCCTTTTAAATGCACCACACGCTATTGTTTGCTACTGTCACATTAGCGATAGCAAAGGTTGAGCAAAAGAGGAAACAAGAGGATGTGGCAGACGGAGGGAGGGGAAGAGGCAGGGGCAGAAAAGGACAAGATGAGAGACGGGACATCCAGTCCCATTGTGTAAAAGTGACTGAGTCTATGAGTGCGTCGCTTTGTCCCAAAGTGAATGGCATACATATGAGTAACCTGATGTAATCTGAGAAGGCAAAGTCACGGCACCATTTTCTCAGTTACACTTTCCCGTTTGGTAGCGGAGCTCAATTTCTCTCAAGCATGCACATCTGTTCCCAGCACACAGATTATGTGATCTTTATACCTTACAAAAACATAATAAATTCACACCTTAGGTTGTATTTATGTTGTTTGGGTTGTGAAGCTGGACGGCATACTGCTGAAGTGAACTGCAAGCACACACGTAACCACAGTAAGAACAGTATTTGCGCATGTTGAACCAAGACATTGTACGGCTAAATGATCAAATTAAACATTGATTTTGTTTTTTCCTTCGAATGAAATCTATCTAGATTAATACCTGGAAAGAGCTGCAGTTTGATGAGCATCTCTGTAGCCCACTTACAGACTTCGCTTTTGGTTTACTTTGAGGAGGGTCCTGCTTAGCACCTGAACAAAGACCAATCCACTGTCCAATCAGGGAGTAACGTGCACCATAGAGGAGCGCAGAGTCCACCTTACACTCGTCTGCCTCAAATTACTGAACCGAGAACAAGGGATGAGCGAGGCATGAAGCTGGAGGACTACGCACACACTCATAGAGCCGGAGTTTTATCTCGGTAACTTTGATTCCTATTTTGTATGTGCTGCACCCTCTAACAGGCTTAAGGGATGAGCTCTTCTCCTCGCCGGGCCTATATATATGCAATGACCTATTCATACACACTCCCTGATTGGGTGGAAACGATGATCAAACTGGAGAGCCACCAGTGGATTGCTGTCCTACTACAGACCTCTGTGGCAAAGAGTAAAAAAGGCAGCGCTGTGCCAGATGGTGCTCTCACTAAAGCGGCTTGGTGAGCCACAGTTAAGGTGCAGGAGAAAGACCGCAGACAGATGTTTCTGTCATGGCACTGGAAGCTACGTGTAAAGCTAAGGAGGCAGCGCCCCTTGTGGCGTGTGCCCCGAAGAACTGTGATTCACCTCCTCACACACCTTCTGAATGATAAAAGGTGAGCCTATAGAGCCTAGCGGGGCCAGAGGCCCTTGGCACACAAACCGTGGCAGATGAAAAAATTGAGACAAAAAATGGACAGAGGTCAAGACAAAATGCACAGCAGAAAATGCACCGCGGAAGCAAGAGGTCACCTTCTCACGCTCTCCTCTCCTCAGACGCAGTTTCAGAGTGAGACTGACAGTTTGTGCTGGTTTCCCCTCACTCTCGTCTCTTATGCCCGGGGTGCGACCAGACCGGCTGTGCAGCGGCGAGCGTTTGTCAGCACAGACTATTTTGCCACATGAGGTGTCGATATGCTGCACCTGACAGGCCGCTGGCTCCGCGCAGTTTGCCTGCCTTGTTATGTCTGACACTGACAAGAAGCGAAAACTGACACGCGGAGGAAAATCCACGGCCACAGCAAATATTTGATGGTGGGATTTTCGCTGGATTGGAGATGAAAGCTGATGTTGACATTTGTGTAACATCTGCACAGTCAGGTCATCGGAGTCTGCCTCCCTCCCTCCATGTATTTATCTCCTCTTGCTCTATCGCTCTTGTGAAGCCACAGTAGTAATGCTTCCAGGCGAAATCTCATTTAATGTACTTCTGTGTGGTTCGGACTCTGTTTTGTGTGAGAGGAATTACGCTCCAACTTGAGTGTGACATGCAACACTTTTTGTGTGAAAAGAAGAAAAAAACGACTATTTTAACCTTCTTCTTGTGTTAGCTTTCTAGTCACGTCTCTTGTATTAACGGCCGGCTCAGTTTTGACCCATGTCTTAAACATGCTTTAAAATACACTAAAAACCATTTTCTATCATCCAATTTGTTTCTCATCTCTTGGTTACCTTGTTAGGCTTCCTTATCCATGAACATATTATTGTATGTTTTATTAATTTTTGGTGAGGGCCTCTGGGCCATTTCTTTGACAGTATACCCCTCGATTTCAATTAAAAATAATAGTAAAATGAACCTCAAGAGAATCATATAAATAAATAAAAAGGTGGTGACTATTACTAAGGGGTATTCAAACACATCTTTTAAAAAAAATGCATTTGTTTTATTTTTATTTTTTTCATTTTAATATTAACTATAGTAACATCTACGGTGTTACAGGTCAATTTTGACCCATTTATATTTACTTCAAGAAAAAGGCTAAAAAGTATTTTTTTCCGCAATAGAACTTTAATACAAACACAAAATGAAAAGCAGAACAAGTTGTAACTCAACACATAGATTTGCAAGGTCAAAAAAACAACAACCAATTAAGCAAATAGTATATATCTATAACTGGGTCGAAATCAACCCTAACATCCCAAAGGTCATAATTTCAACCAGAACCTTTTATAATTTAGTGAACCATTTGTTTTTTATGGTATTTTGTAAAAAAAAATAGAGGCTCCTAACAAAGTCAAACAGCCTTGATGCAATCAACACATTTTAAAACCTAAAACGGGTCGGTGCCGACCCTAACGCAAGAGGAAGGTTAAAATCTATTTAGCAGACAGCAGGTGATGAGTGTTGAAGTTCCAGGTAAATGCGAGGGACCTGTCTCTATAGACTGCTGAGTGCCGACACAAAGATTTACATGATTCACATGCCACCACATCCTGGCCTGAAGCATACGTATCAAACCAAGCCAGAATACTGTCACATGTCTCTTCATGTCGAGATAAGATTGATATTAAAAAAATCAAATTCCCATAGAGCATTGGTGCCCATGCAGTAAGTACAAACATTTAAATGCCAACAGGGAACGTAGGACAGAATGCATTACTCATCCTGTCATTGGGAGAACTTCTAAAACGTCTAACAGACTTAAAACCAGAGGTGATAGCAGCTATCTGCAAATGAAATAAGGTGTCAAAGAGGGGACAAAGCAAAGTATGAAACCAACCGCATGTTTGAAAAATAAATGAAATAGTAGAAAAAAAAACCCCGATAGCTTCAGTGCTAAATCAGTCCCCATAGTACAAACACATCACAATGTATATCTCCAACAGTCTGAAAGGAGGGCAGGAAATGAAGCAAAACAGTGAAACAGAGTGCTGAAGGTTTTTCCTCCGAGTCTGGAGTGGTTCCAGAGGGGCCATGAGAACACAGTAATGACTTTAATGAAGAGGACTTGTTCTTAATTGAGATTAGATTTCTGTTTTATCTAGCTGCCACATCAAGGATCCTTTAGTTCCAGTCTGAATGGCGTCTCATTGTGGTCCATTACGTGGTTGATCGACCATGTTAATTTAAACTGCATGCCATCAGTTAGCTGGTATAATTCTCACAGACTACAGTGCCCCTTTAGTGGTATTAACTGTTAAATATCAAGATCTGAGGATTTTCTTTTTTTCCCCTAGGAGACAGCCAGAATGTGTCTGTGTGTGTCTGTGTGTCTGTGTGTGTGTGTGTGTGTGTGTGTGTGTTTTCTGTATTTGCAAGTACAAATGTCTGTTTTTATTGATGTTTCGTTCCCTGCCGTCTGGCACAATGTGTTCGCATCATAAACATCATTACACCTTTGTTTCAGGTCTGTCTGTTCCACATGGTCAGCTGGCATGTCATGTCACATGTTTGATCACGTGACCGCGTCGGGCAGACCGCACCGTGTGTCTGACAGCGTGAGCGAACTCCGCCCCTCTCCTGCACGGCAACCGAGCAGAAAGTGCCTTTTAGTGCAATTACATGGGTTTCTACACATCAATTAGCGATCCAATTAAGTCCTGATGTGATGAATAGCAGCGAATGGGAGTGGAGGAGCTACTGATCTCGCTAATAATGATCTTGACGATTACACTGATGAGTCAGTGGCTGAGAAGACGGACATGCCAAGGTCATCAATTAACACAGAGGGAGCGGGGAAAGAGAGAGAGAGAGGCTGATACACAATGATATCATATGCAAAACATGATCATTATAAATGGTTTGTATTTCTGACATGATACAGACTCCAATGCGTATCTTTTCATGCTTAAAAGCAAGCTGCAATGTCTTAACTGAATAGTCTTGATGAGGGAATAACTTATCCACGACAGATGGATGAATAATAATGTGTTTTTAGACCATTTTTAAGTTGATTAAATGGAAATTACTATACTTTAGCACAATTTCAGCTTCTTATCCAAATATGTTCTAGTGCTCATTTACTTGTAGTTTTACTGATTTTACACAGAAGTATATTTTGATAGTCTCATGACCAATTTGCATAAATATTAGTAAGTTAGCATATACCACATGTTCCTGTTAATCAAGAAATTACCCAGAGAAGTTGCATTGTAACATTTTCATCTGTGGCAGTCCATCATTTAGCATACATCTGCATTACTCTTCAGCATTTTGCTGTCTCTTTAATGTTATACGAGTTGCAAAGTCAAGTTAAAAGGACAAACGCATTCATGACCGAGAATACTGTTGAGCTGTTTCAACCTTTTCCCCTTCTGCCACCTTTAAAGTACTGAGCACCTTGCTAATATTTAAAGGTTCACGCATACTTGGTTACTCTGGGCCACTGGTTCATTCTATTTGGGTCAGTGACTTTAATGAATTAGATTTCATTCCTTTTTGCATGCTCTCCCCCTCCCACTTTGTCAAGCTCTGATTAGATATTTAAAAACTTCGGCAATGCACTCTCTACAAAGTGAGGTTGTGGGAATTAAAGGATTCTCGGAGAAGGGGATCAGAGATACAGTACGCGGTGTTAGTAGGACACTAAAACATCCGTCATCAGCTCAAAAACTGTAAAGAAATGAGCTTCCATTATATTTGACTTTAATGAAGAGGACTTGTTCTTATATCCATCCAGAAATACAGAAGAAAACACTGTTGTGACTTGATTTAGAAGTATACTGTGCACTTTAAAAAGCTCTAGAGCCACTGTTTGCATGTCAGTGCATCTGTAGGTATACTTGTGAAGAGAGTTTTTTGCGATGTGGTGAGTTTAATGCTACATCTCTGAATACTTTTTTCATATGTGTTGGGTCTCTGAAAATACTATTCTAAAGAGCCTGTGTGCAATAGATCTGCTCTATATGAAAAGTGCCTTGAGACAATTTCCGCTATGATTTGGAGCCCCATAAATAAATGAGGAAAAAGTAATGAATTTAACATTAAATTTAGCCTATACATTTGGCATTTGAACTTTGGAAAATACATACTCATACATAATGAATAGTAAATAACTAGATCTCAGCGGCTCAGGACTTCTGTTTGTATGACTAAATGTTCAGCCCTTCTAGCCCCTGTATGACTTCAAAGAGAAAAAAGCATACTACGTATAATCACAGCAGAGGTTTTTACATTATTGCCGCTCATGCACTAATCGAGGAACCCATCGACTATCCGAGAGAATAAGCCTCTCGGCCTGAGGGGACGTTCTCCTGGGGTTCTGGTGTAGCTTGAGGTTATCTAGGCCAAGACTTCCTGTTTTATTATTTACGGTCCGATTAGCAACTTGAGATGTGAGAGAGTTGACAGACATCGTGTACGACCGGATTGTTTCACAAGTAGCCAGTGTAGAAGCTAATTTCAATCCAATTACAAACTAAATCACTATTATTCGGTGGGTTCCAAGATTGCATTTCAGCCTATGCATTCTACCTCTTTTGCTCACACAGACTTCTTGCCTGCATTCAACCAAAGCCTCTTTAAAATGTGATTAGTCGATACTACACAGACTGCAAATGGAAACCGGAATTCTTCTGATACCAGATTATTGTCACCTTGCCCACAGAGTTTACATGTGAATGTGGAATCTGTTTATTTAGAGCTTACTTGTGCACTGGCCCATGGCGAAGGAAGCTGTTCATCAATCCACCACATCCGTCAATGTTCAATAGGAATGCCATTTGAAGAAAAAAAATCATTAAAAAAATCAATCAATTCAATTTCAGTAACTGTTTCTACTCAGTGAAACAAATGTATTTCTTCTAAAGTGTCTTTGTCACACATGTTTGGGTTGTTGCACCTCACTGGGTTTAAATTATAAAAAACAAACGAGTCAAATATCCATAAACACAATAATTAAGAAGGTTTTGAATTTGATTGTGACTGTGAGCATTAATAAAATCCGCTACTAAATCATAAAAAAGTGAATTGGCCCTTGGTCTTGTCCTTGTCACTGTTACAATGCCGGTCTGGCCTGGTTGTCTTCTGGTCCTGCACTAAAGATGTTACAACAACTACAACTTAAGCCATTTTTTGGGATTAGTGATAAGATATGTGGGGCCAACATTAATGTTGACTTAATAATAGGAACTGTACATCGACTCCTCTCCATAGTATCATGTATGTATTATTTTTATTGATTGTTAATCGTTTGATTTATTCACCTGTCATATGTTCAGCTGCAATATGAACTTGAATGGTTTAGGAAGTTTATATTTGGTTAAAATTAGTAATTAACATTATAAGAAAGGTTAATGTTCAATATTTGACCAACAGACTGCAGCATGCGGTTATGTTGCGCTGATTAAAGACGTTCTTTAAACCCAACGCACGCCTGGATGTCCTGTGTGTCCAAGTGTGCAACAGATATATTACACATAAATAAACCTGCCCGAACAACAGAGGAAAAATGGGAAAAAATAACTCTCATTAAAATTAAATTTAGTGTGGGAAATAAATGTTTGTTTATGCCAGCTGGTCAAAAGCTCTAAATCTCTATGAAACACTGAAGTATAGAGAATGTGTTTCACCTTTTTTTTTTTTTTTTAAATCAAATTATATATTATAGAGGTCACTTTGTCCGTCTGTCGCAAACCTTAACTATAAAAAAATAAGCTGCTGTAACTTATTTGGCAGCATCAGTTTGATTGTTCTTCCTCATTAATCAATACGGGCAAAGTGCTAAAAATATTTTTCTAAAACTTCCTCCCTCTGATGTCCACAAATTCTGATTCCAGGAGATAAACTATTAATTAGACGAGGGATCTGGACTAGTGGGGGGAATCAGATTGAATTGTCATTGTCAGGAAAATGTTATAAAAAAGAGGCAATATTCATCTTCTATAATGTTTTTCAAATGGCTTAACTTACACCAATAAGCGATTCTTCAGCATTTTTGCTGAAGCACCGCACGTTGATGAATTAGGGCTTCGTCACAAAGTTATGGAATTTTGTTTTGACCATAAAGGAAAAGAGAAGTACACAGTGACCCAAAAATAATATAGCTGCAGCACTTTTCTCTGCCCTTCCCTTGATGCATAATTGATATACATCAGACGACCAGACACAAATTCTAATGGTCCCATTTGCAGTGACTCATGGGACATCTAATGTTTGGATTGTGACTATTTTATGTCTCACTTCATCATGGCAGAACTTGCATGATAAACACGTATCTGTGTCTTCTTGAAAGTCAAGTGATGCGCAAAATGAAAATGTAAAAAAAATGAACACAATAGCATAGCAATCATAAAATGGAAACCCGAGATAATAGAGGACTGGAGGCTTTATTAATCAACGTAAACACTTTCCAGTGTAAAAATAGCGCCGTGGCGAGTGTTATACCTGTTGCCCTTCACCACAGACAGTTCATATGAATAAACTCCTATGGCTATTCAAAAACTTTAATAATATCCTGGGGACTGGTTCCATCATACAGCACCACAACGAAATATAATGGCAGTATATATTTGATTTTTTTCAGCACTTTCTTTTCCGTTCTCAACATCTATAGATGTGTAGTATCGACACATCCATCAGTAACCTTTAGCCGGAAGATATTCAGGCTCTCCACTGACCTTCTTGCAGCTTGATCTTGCCTTCTTTGAATAATGTCCTTCACAGAAGAATTATGGATCTTTCAAAAGTGGGTGAGGTGTGTGCTCCCATAGAATTGGGTTGTAAAATAACCATCACAGGGGGATGGAATTAACAAGATGAAAGGTGAATTTCTCAGCCACAGATTTTACGTAAATCCATGGGAGTGGATATGCTCTTCCTTGCTTATTGACTTAGAATGCTTCCAATTATTGTTTTGTTTTTTTGTTCATTGATTATTTCCTTGGGATCACATGCCCTCATTTGCCAACGTACACTAGAGAGATGACAAGAAGCCAACGCAGAAGGATGGGCAATAATGGGTAACAGAGGTCCCCAACTGGACTCAAATTGGGAGTGTTTGCAGTTCATGGTAAACCCCTTAACTCCATTAAAAACAATTGTATTACGTCAAATTTGAAGCTTATTAAAATAGTAGCTTAGTTGACTGTTTTATTATGGGGAAAAAAATGTGCATTGGAGAATTGTATTACTTCCATTGCCTTTGCAGCAGTAAAGGTAATATCCGTAGCCAAACTGAAATGTGGTATCGTCCCAGGTTTAGAGTTGAGAGTTGTGCTACAGAAGTACCAAAGGAGCCCAGTGGAACATGGGTGAGAAGCAGCTGGGTTGGTGGTATTACATGGGGGAGCACATTGTACGGTGGGTAGGCCATCCATCAGGGAGACTGCAGCTCCCAAAGGTGGTCTCTTCAAGTGCACTACCTGGCCCCACTGCTGCACACACACTCTGAGCCTGCTCTCATTATAAGCAGACATGCATGCACATCCACAGAGAACAAAGCACAGACTACATATATGGACAAAGTCATGTAATTAGCATTTGACCTCAAAGCTAAAATAATAAACCCACAGTAGGATGTATTACATGTTTCTACATTTAATTTATTGTGATTTATTCCAATTTTGACTGGGTTCGTCCACCAAATAAAAATGAGTTAACTGTTGAGGGTACTGACGCACCATTTATAGAGGCTTTCTATTTAGCATTTTTGGATCACAAGATCAACGACAGGAAATAGATAGAATTTAGTTGCCATTAGCACATACATGAACACATAACACTAAACAGCACTGATTAATTCAAAGAAAATACATTCATTTTTTGGACGCTTCTTGCGGAGGCCGGTGGCCAAACGGAAATAATTAAAAATGAACAGCCCAATATGAAGCGATACAAAAATAAGTAAAACACAAATTCACGTCATTAATTTGGCTTTGAGAAACTCAGTACGTACCCCGTCTTCAACCCACGAGGAGCACTGCCAGCCTTTAAAACACCAGCGTTCGCTCTTCTCTCTCATTATTTCCTCGTGTTTCAAGGTGATAACACCCCCATCCACACATGTGTTGTCAGGGGCACTGGAATTATTGCAGCCTTTCAGGGACTTCCAAATCACCAGTGTGAAGTACATGTTGACCTCTCCTATTGCTTTTAACCTAGAGGCTTTCCATTGTGATAATTAGTCCAATGTCTTAGTGTAAATTCTTCAGGATTTGTAAGTCAGCTTCTCACACTCCCACTGAAGCCGACACATGACGGTTGCTGAAGGCGAATCGTACGATGCTGTGTATGTATATTGGGAGATGTTTGTCTTAATGTGTCCTCTTTCACAGCCTTATACATGTACATTCATGTACACCACCCGTCTCTGCAGGTCCCTTTGGGGCCACTTACACAAGGCTGGGCTGGAATGTAAGCACACGCACATTTGATCTCTGAATAAAGTTGACCCATTTCTTTATAAAGTACATGATATTTGATTTATGGTTTAATTTCCTCTTTATTCTTGTCCTACTCCTTTTTCAGAGAGAAAAGGACCGTTGAATATGTATTTGAATCATGTAGTACTGTAGTTAAATAGGTTAAATATGTTGTCTATATCGATTATAGACCTTGACCTTGACTTGAAGACAAATTTGCGCTGCCGAGAGATGCACATTGCAATATTACAACTGCATTAACTTTACATTCTTCTTATACGTTTTTCTCTTAAAAAATATGCCAATCAACATTTTTTTCTCATGCTCCTTTGGAAACTGCATTAAAATATGACTTTTTTTTATATATCCCTTGCATGCACAGTGAACCAAACTAGCCAACTGTGAAACATTTTAATAATCTCCAAAAGTGAATCCTCCTACGCACATTTGCATGTCATGAGAGAGGGTCTATATTGTCAAAATACATCTCGTAAGGTTAAGAAAAGGAGAGTGGCTTACATTGGGTGCATAGTGTCTATGTGCATTGATTTGGAAATAAGATAGAGGGGAAAGCAGGGATTAAGCAGTCATTAAGTCCTCAAAGGTGCCTCATTTCTTTGATCCATGTTTAATATCCAAACACAGCCCTGTGATATAAGAAAACACATCTCTCTGTCATGTGACATGCAGAAAAGGCAGAGGAAAAGGATCTCATGAATATCTACTTTATTAGGTAATTATGCATTTTCCATTATTCATCAGATGAATTATTAAAATGAAGTGATCTATGTTCTGTCTTCACTGTATAGTGCCAAAACCTTCACCATAAAGGTGTGCTTTCTATGTTTTAATTGCTGAAGGACATAGCTGGTAGAGGTCTCAGTACATAAAGAATTATGCGTAAAATAATTTACTGCGACGACAGCTTCCATGAGAAAATATCTGTAATGTGTGTGTCAGACATTGCACATTTGCATTTGGTGTCATTTTTTATGGTTTGAGGTTTGACATACATAACTTTTTTTTATATTTAAAGCTACAGAAGACTTTGCTTTTAGGGCGGTGTTCTCTTTTCTGTCACCAAGACAGACTCACTATTACTTTTTTTTCTGAACGCTATAGCTAATTATAACTAATTTGATTTTCGCAAAATTAGCTGCCATGTTTCTAGGAGTCCATCATAGTTTTGTTTCCTGCACACCGCATGCCAGATAAACAACGAATCAATGGTGGTGACAGCTTAAACAACATATACAGATCATTTCATTAACTGTCATAGTTCACTGTTTGCTTCCCATTATTATTGCTACAAGCGTTGCCATGCAGCTTACAGTGAGAGCAAAAATAGCAGATTGATTGATTGCTCTATTTTCTTTACGTTCTTTCAAAAGATTTATTTTTGATTTTAGACAGGAAGAGAGACAATTTCCAGGCATCGACCATCGAATCTGTTGACTGAAATCGAGATAGCTAATGAAGCTAACGTCAGCTCAAAGAGTAGGCTGAAAATGCTCTCGCTGGACTGGATGGCTACAAGCCCCGTACGAGACACTTCAAGCTCCTACGGTTGCTGAGCTATGATTGACAACCGTCTTAAGCATTTCGGAGTGACTTGCTGTAAAGCACGAAAAACAATGTGGAGCCACTCGGGCTTCAGTCTCTCACTCAAGGACACTTGAAACGCGCGTTGACACCGGGGGAACCGCCAACCTTGTGGTTCAAAGACGACCCACTCCACCCACTGAGCCGCTGCCTCCCAGAAAAATCTCACTTCTTGCAGGATTTGATTGGCCGTCTGGGCCAAGTGTGACTTTGACGAGAGGTGCGACTCCTGCTCCTTGAGCTGAAAGGTTAAGAATATTTTTAACTTCTATGCATGTCTTAATGGCGAGAAAGGTATAAGGCTTGGCACAAAAGAGGGGCGTACGCCAGGAGCGATAGAAAACACATCGATTTGCTGGTTGAGTGTTTTGCAGACGACATGTCTCTGCATGATCGGGGCCTCAGGCATTGTTTAGAAAAGTTGTGTTAATAGGCTAATGAGCGATTATTTGTGTGTCCTCCTCGGAAAAAAAGACAGTAATGAAGTGTGAACAAAATATGCAGAGGTTGCGTCGTACTTTGGCAAGAGAATCAACAGTAAATGTTCTGCACATAAGTGGTATGTAATTATTATGGCAGTGTTTTCCCATCTCCAGACAGTTAAGTGTGGCAAATGAAGCAGAAGGAGAAACAGTGATGGTATGCGCTGTTTTACTTCAGCAGAGAAGTGAACTTGTTATTTTAGTTCATATTGAAACAGTCGAGCAAAAAAGAGAGGAGGATGCTGGTGATACGGACGTTGATATCGTTAATGTCCACCCACAACCTGGCAGGTGGCATTGTGTCACAACAGCATATTTGTCTTCTAATATCCAGTTTGCATCATGTTTGAAAAGCATGGAACATTGGACCTCATAGCTCTACTTTCCGAGCCTTAGCAATTATTTTTCCAAAGCAATATTAACATTTAAGTATATGTTTGTTTGTTTACTTCAAATCAGGGAGAAGAAACTTTATATTTGTCATATTACATCTCCTCACCTTTTGCTCTCAAAACCTTTAGTGATCAAATCCGCATAAAAAAAAGAAGTCATTTTGTAAGAATTTCTCTTCTCTTGTGTCTTTGTCAGAGTATGATCATTTATATTGTTCATTAGAATAAGAATAAAAAAGATAATTACTTTATTATACTTTTATTGGACTGAACTTTCTTGAATGCACATTTTTACAGGCTTAAAACATGTTTGTGTGTATGTGCATTGCGAGTGTCAGACATGTCATTAATGTTATCACAAAGCCATTCTGCTTTCCATTTCTGCTCTTTTACAGCATAATCCAAGAGATTATTAAGGTTTAATTGCCACAAGATCCCCAATAAAACATGCTAATCTTTGTTATATTTATAGAAGCAAAACACAACTTCTCTGCATTCACTATAGTGGCTGTCGGTGTCTTCTCCTACCAATAAATAGGTGACTGAGATAATGTGTTCTTCTGCACTAGATGTGTTGACTGTTTGTGATATCAGGCTTCTCTTGTGTGTCGCTGCTCATCCTCAGAAACGTATTTTCATGGAATTCTAGATGGTCTTTGCTCCCCTCTTTACTGCTCTATATCTCCTAGAGAGGGTCTGTTCTTTTCATTTCAGGCATTATGTATCATTTGTCCATCTCTGAGATGGACCCTCAACTTTCAGATAGTGCTTTAAATTATTGTCTCAAAATATGAAGGAGCATTGTGCTGGTAAGCAATTACATAATCACTGAATGTAGAGAATAATGTAAGTTCCCAGGTGAATGCTGTATGAATTTATCATATATGTTGTATTATTCATCTTTAGCATAACATATATGTTGCTGCTCTCTTGGCTTGTCTTCATCATAAACATGATAGTCCTTAATGGATGAAAAAATAGGGGATGCATTTTGCATTAATATGCAACATACATATTTTTCTCTCTATAACACAGCTTGATTTTACCAAAAATGCTAATGCTAAATGTCTGTGTTGAGAGAAATATCCAGATTATAATTTTTTAAAAATCAAATTAACTGCACATTTGTGGTGGCCGTGTCTGCTCCACCCCCTAATGTTCACCTCGCTACATAAAGGGCAAACTACTTCCCACAATGGCACTGAATAATGGCATTGGATGTAAATCATAAGGTGCACTATGATCCAATATGTAGAGGGACACTGGGCTGGTGCTGCCATGCCAAGGTTGGATAAGGCACAAACGCTCTGTTGACCAGGGAGAATTACCTTAGGGATAACATGACTGTGAAGTTCGAGAGCATTAGACTGCCTAACATATTTGATTTGCATTTTATTTCTACTAAATGACTGCAGGTATAAATGTATGCGTGCATTATCAATTCCAACTGTTCGCTGGGTGTACTGAAGCTCCTATACCCTCCAGGGCTTCACTTCTCCTTCACTTCAATCTGACTTTTATTTTCAAACTTACAAACCTGTTCAAATGGTACAACGTTTCATGGATTCCCCAGGTAAGTGGCAACATGCGCCGGTGTCTCTGGTGAGAACTGAGTAACTGTGCCAAAATAACACACCATGAAAGGCATCGCGGACTGTGTTGCTCAAGAAACTGTCACAATGGCCCCGGCGCAGAGGACTCCCTCTCGTTTAAACATGCAGTTCCCCTGTCACATTACTCCTGTAAGGGGCCCAAAGATGGAGCTCATCACATCACAAAGGGAAAGAAACCAGATAACAGAATTCCCAATCCTCAGTTTAGCAGAGATTTGAAATGGCAATCCCCATCAGGGCCAGGCTGTGTCGGTTATTTTCCTATTTCACTGAACAATGGCACGGAGCCGACCCTCCCGAAGTATTATACATCGTCACAAACACGGCTCAATAGAATCATGCCGGGGGGATCTATCACTTCTTAAGCTTTTCAGAAATGTGATCCCCAGCTATCTCCATTACCATATGGGATCCAGCAGCCAGGTAGGATCTGGGGCAACGGGGTTTGAGACGGATAATTGATTCCCGTTTTTAGCAAGAGAATTGGGGATGTCGGAGAGCATCCAAAGAGCCTCTTTCAAAGCTACGGCTTTTAGGCTGTAAGACTACATTATACCTGACTCAAGGAGAATCTGATCTGTTATTCTTGTACAGCTCTCTGAGGTGTTAGAGTGCATGAATAAGCTATGGGCTACAAGGGTTTTGTGGTTGCCATCAGACAGTTAGACAGACATTCAGTGAAAGGAGAGGGGCAGAAAATGGATGTGTGCAATTGTATCTCTTTCACTTAGAGGATTTGTTTCCGAGGGCCGGATCATCTGGACTCGCTGGACATATCAATTAGAAGTTGGCAGTGTTGTCTGTTAAAAAATGGGAAAGAAAATATGAAAACTATTTTTGCAACGTTGTATCTCACAGAAACGTCAAAAAGAAAAAGGGCAGTGACAAACAAAAGTTTTTTTTCATGCTTTATCACAAACAAAAACATATATTCTCAAGGCACCGGGCTGTTGGACTGTGCTACCAGGAGGCTGGGTCTCTCCAGCCAAAATGGAGTTCATTCCTTTAGCCCCCCCGAGTGACAGAAAGAGAAATGCCACCCAGGATAGATGAATGACAGATGAGTCATTTCCATTTATGAGGTTGAGCATGCTCAGACTGATCTGCTGTCATGCCTCTACGGGATTGAAATGTGTGCTTGACTTTGCGTGAGAAACAAACGAGTGAAAAAAAAACAACTGAAAAGAGAGGGTGAAGATGAGAGTTGTTTTTTCGTCTCCTGGCTGTATTGTTCCTCAAACCATCACATTTTGGATTGAAAAGTCCCATGCTGTTCCTATTCTTCTAGTCGCCATTACTGTTCTTTTGACCTCCTTACAAATAACAGGTGTTTCTTCAGAAAATAGGACAGATAGAAGACTGCTTTGCTCCTTTCACAAATGTAAAGAAGGGAGAGGAAGTGCGCCTGTGCCGCATAAAGTTGGGTTAAAAACAAACCAGCTGAGATGTACATCGTTTGGAAGCAGATTCGGTTTCATGGGCTCCTGCATAACTTAACATTTACAGCTCTGCCAAACCGATAATAAATCCACAGCATGAATATTCACATGGCGCAATCAGATGTTTGAAAAGACAGATGAGGACAGTCTTATTATTTTATCATTGTAAACTTCTACAATGTGTCATTCAAATAACAGGAGTTTTACAATAAATGTTGAATAGATGGACAGCGCTGCCTGATCCACGATCCACGATCTATTACACCTTCTTAAAAACAGTTGTAGCAACATGTAGAGAAGGCAGTACATCATGTTTTATGAAGAAAAACATGGATTGAACATGTTTTTAGGCCTCAGGGTTATAAAATAAATGCACTTTCATGAGGAAAATGTAATGTTAGCATAGGCTGTATAAAAGAAGTGAACATTGGCTTTTGGACTCGAGTTCGGCATTCTGGTCGTCGCAATCTTGGTTTCTGGCCTTCACCATCTTGTTTTTTTTTCAACCAGAAGTGATATAAGAAGGTGGAGCAATCAAGTACCATCAAAAAATAAATAAGACATTGTTAGGCAACCAAAATGTTATAATATACTATATACCCCGAAGCGTAAACTACACAGTCACCATGGTAATCTCTGTCCACAATACGCATCATCATCATCATCATCATCATCATCATCATCATCATCATCATCATCGTCGTTGCTGTTCTCCAGTCAAACATGACGGCATGGACCAGACGATAACCACATGGTGGAGTCACTAGCATCATAGAAAGAAAAAACCATCTCCCAGACCAGACATCGATGTGGTACCCTGCTTTATTGTCTATAGTAGACATAGTTTTGTAGTAGACGTAAAACTAGCGATTGAGACCATAAACACATTTTTACAATGTTTACTGACATACTACGAGACAGACTGAAAAGTCTGGGTTGGACTCTCTGGAGCAGAACTTAACTGGTTTGAATCTTACTTGAAGGTCCGACATAACTTTGTGCCAATAGCTAATTACACATCAGAGCTGACGAGGATGACATGTGGTATTCCCCAAGGTTTAATACTGGGCCCTCTTCTTTTCAACAACTACATGCTACCACTAGCTCAGATTATGAAAAACAACAACGTCTGTTATCATAATTATGCAGACGACACACAAATCTACACAACTATATCACCAGGGGACTATGATTCCATACACGGGTTGGCTAAATGCATTGAAGAAATCAACAACCGGATGTGACAAAAGTTTCTTCAATTAAAAAAAGATACAACCAAAGTAATTAGTTTTGGTCCCAAGGACGAATAATTAAAAATCAGTACTCAGCTTCAATTACTGATGTTAAAAACTACAAACCAAGCCAGAAATCTAGATGTAGTTATGGATTCAGACCTCAACCTGAACAGCCATATCAAGACAATTACAAAGTCAGCTTAAAGCTATATCAAGGGTTAGAGGACTTATGTCTCAAGAGGATTTGGAGAAACTTGTCCATGCATTTGTCTTCAATAGATATGCCTACTGTAACGGTATTCTCTGTAAAAAGTAAATTAGAAAGCAGCAGCTGATTCAGAACGCTGCAGCTCGAGTCCCCACTATGACCAGGAAAGTGAATCACATCACTCCAGGTTTGAGGTCTTTGCAACAAAGAATTTACTTTACAATCATCCTGCTGGTTTGTGAAGCACCGATTGGTTTGCTGCTACCTTTTGAAGCATCCCGGCCCCTCAGGTCGTCTGGGACGGGTCTACTTTCTGTCCCAAGAGTCAGAACTAAATACGGAAAAGCAGAGTTCAGTTTTTCTGCTCCACATGTCCGGAACAATGTCCATGAAAGCTGCAGGTCTACTGAGACCGTCAGCACTTTTAAATCCAGATTAAACACTTTTTTGTTGCCTTTAATTGAACCAGACTTAAGGATATTTATCAATTTCTGCATCTCACTGCTGCAATTTATTTCTCAAACTGCACTGCGACCTTTATTCTCTATTTTGTTTGTGCTGTTTTGCTGTTTTTAATGTTTTAATTAATGTTCTGAATTGTTTTTCAATCTTGTTTTCTTCTGCGTTATGTTTTGATTCGTTTAATGGTTTTATGTGAAGCACTTTGAATCACCTTGTTGTTGAAATGTGCGATACAAATATACTTGCTTATATTGCCTTACTGAGGTAAAAAAAAGGAAGTCAGACGGAAGGTAATTTTCTAATAGACTTCTTTACAATCAGACTTCTTTTAGCAACCAGATGAGTCGTCGGCAGGTTCGGGCACAGTATTGACTTCTACATCCCCCCGTGTTTCAAACCCAGAGAGTTTAATCACAGTAGTTACGCAGAAAAAGAAATAGACTTTGCAAACAAACATGCATTGTGTTGCATTTAAGCACATATAACATGGATGAAACCGGCGCCTTCATGCAGTTTGCGTACACATCATTTTACTCTCAAAGCATTGAAAGCCTTAAAAGACATCTGTTCCCTCAAAAGAATTAGAAATGACTCGGATAACTCCTTGTTAGATGTTACCAAAGCAAAATCCAATGAGAGAATTAAACGAGGCAGCAGCTTTTCTTTCTTCCCAACTCTCACAAAATGTTACCACGACCAATGCAGCTAATTAATTATCATTTTCTTTCACACTGTTGGAATGAAGTCAATGCTCCCACTGTGGTGAGCCACTTCTTCAGGTACCCAACAGATTCTCCCCTCACCGATGTTGTCACTGCACTCAAAGTAGACTGCAATACTAACAGCAGGTTAATTACACATGAGCCCCACAGTATCTCAAAGCTGCAAATATTGCTCGAACATGCAATGCCATAGTTGAACTCTCCCATTATGCATTCTGTTGTTTTTTTTTGTATTCCTGAGGGAAAGTACAGACTTAATTGGCAGACTGTTGCACAGAACCAGTTGCATGCCTCTCAGTCACCTGTTGTCACAACACCGACTTCCGCGGAGGAAAAAGGCATTTCAATGTTTCATAGCAGGAACACAACGATAGCTGCAGAACATTTTGCAAGTGCTTTGGTTTCGCCATCAGCCAACACAGTTGCTGGTAGCCAGCCATCAGTCTTCCAGCTCTACCTGCTAAATGTGTTTGAATCTGCCATTTCTCAGCAGAGCTAGAGAGACGTGGAACAAGTCATGTGTCTCTCCCTAATGGAGCGAGCAACAACTGCGGGAAGAGAGAGAGAGAGAGGGAATTGCTGAGAGGAAAATGTCTGAGCTGTTTGTTAATTGGACAGAGCGTTTAGCAGACTCCTTCACAAACATATGACAAGCCCACCTGCTCGGTTGTCAGTCTCCAAGGCTTGTGTTACAATACGGAGCTGACAGTACTCCTTGAGAGTTTGGCTGCTGTCTTGACAGGAGAGAACAACTTCAAAAACGTGGCTTGTCGAAAACCCATATCATAACACTCAAAATATAAAACCAATACATCAAGCATACAGTTGACTATATATTAAAATGTTTGTTTTTTTTCCTATTCTTTCTTTTTCCAATTTGTCGTTGGGATGCAAACCTTGTTGTATTTTTCCCCACTGCGGGACTAATAAATTATCTTATCTTAAGACCAGGCGAGTAGTTGAGTTCATTTATCCCAGAGAAATGTTAAAAATGGTCCTTTAGAATAGGAGAGCTATAGTTTCATACATGTCGTGTGTGAGGATTCTGTGATTGCTTCATAGTGCGTGTGATATGGAATTACATTCACCACTCTTTGTTATTTCAGATGGGCTTTCCAAAGGGGTGAAAAATAAAGAGACACATGCAGGCAAATGATTCACTTTGATAAGGGGGATAACTCAGGCCAAGCTCCACAAATACTCACGTACATAATGCCATATGATTACGTATGGCGCGGTTCACCTGCTGAAAATTGAGACAAATAGAAAAACAGGCCTGAAAATCGTACACTTCACAAACAGGTTCACGATCATCGCAAAAGTGCGCGTGTGAGTCACAGCCGACTTCACACTATCACACAACGAGTAGCCTCAGCTGTGTTTTACAGATTGCGACATATGGCGCACACCATCTGAAAATCATGTACTCTAAACTACAGTACTCTGCACACATTGCCAAATATAGACTGTGGAATGTAGGCTAGTAATATGTATCCTCAACCCCAAGAGGCTCTCGAATACCCACAACCTCCTCTCGCTTACTCTATACTGAAAGTGAAGTGTAATAAACTCGCCAAGGCATATGCATATTTTTTTTCTTCCTTCCTAACATTTGGAGCTGAAGGATTGGACTCCAGACAACAGTCTTCAGAGAACTTAACGATCGTGCCATCTGGAGGCAAGGGAGTGTTGCAGCCACTGATATCGATCATCTTTTTACACTTTACTCTCACAGATGGTAAAAAAAAAAACACCATCTGGGTGCAGGTGTTGGTGCTTTGATGAAATGAAAAGCAGCCACAACAAAATGGCCATAAAAAATATTTGTCCTGTGTACTAAAAGTTTGCTTTAATTAGGAGCTTTTAAAGCACTTCTTTTAAGAGTTAATGGAGCTGGCGCTGTGTTTGTGTATTTTTATGCACACGTAACCCTGAGGGCTTCAAAGTTTCAGACAACATTCATAACTTAATTTTAGTTGCTGAGTTGGTTGCATTTTCAACCAACTGCACAGTAAATACCATATATATATATATATATATATATATATATATATATATATATATATATAGCACATGCTGATATGTGTCTTGTGTATTTTATTTCATGGTTATCATTTACCATGAATAACTTCACAAGTGTTGCATCAGGAGAGAAGCACATAAAGTCATGGAAAGACACGTTTTGAACTTAAACCCCATACCAATGCTGCCCTCCAGTGGTCAACTGTCATTATTACATATCTCTTCGTCTTAAAATGTGGGTTATTGTCATCATTATGATCATCATTATCATCATCTTCATTAAATTAATAATCAGTGAAGCCCCCCCCCCCCCACACCTCCTCTTCTCCTTTTGTTTCAAGTAGAATGAGCTGCTGAATTAATCACATTGTACAACGGCCATAACGTGCGTGTGCAAAATGGTTCAGATAGATATGTGTGCATACATTTACTTTAATATTTTTATTTGCAGTACAGCTTCAGTTGTATGAATGTCTATCTAATGGAGCAGGAAGAAAAAAGTAGCATTCATAGTATGTGATGAGTGGTCAGTCTGGCCACTGGATGTCGCTGCTCACCATCATCTCAACCAACGTCAGTGGAAGCAGCAGCTGCATTTGCAGGAACACTTCAGTGCAGTAAACATCTGCACAGTGAAGTTAAAGGAGAGAAACTCAAAATCAGAAGCCTTGGATTAGATTAGATAAGCCTTGTTTTCCTCCACTTTGCAACCAACGTAACCTCTGGTGCTGAGACAAAGTCAGAGAACATTACAGGTTTTTTAATGCCAAACTAACTGCATTTTGATTAACACGGTGAATATGGCACTGCGTACAGTTATAGTCTGTTATTGTTTTATTATTTCCGAAGAAAGTTGGTTTGCCAGCTTAAATAAAGTTGCTTCCAAGTCACAACCACCACCTCACATTATTAAGGGAGGTTACAGCTTCTATGCTTTGGTAAATGAAAAACTCACTAGTGTTTTATTTATTATTATATGTGTGTAGGTAGAAGAGAAATGTGTATTTTTTTAATTAAAGTTAATAGCATTGATCCTATAATTGATTGATTTCTAGGCAATATCGGTCTGTTTTCATTATCCATGCAATCCTAAAATAGTACATTTCTTTAATTATATCCATTGGCAGGCCGGTTCAGTTTATAGCAACATGTTCGTGATTGTTTGTTAATATTTCAACTTGATTCATGTATTATGACATTTGGAAACATACTGTGTTAATTTACAATAGGAAAAACTCATTGACCTCAGTTTATTAGATGCTTTGAGGTGTGCTGACTCTTCTGATTCTAAGCATGTTGTGCAATAATCATAGCGATATTGATCCAATAATTGATTATTTTTAAAAAAAAGGATAATTGCAAAAGGACACAGTTGCCTTGTAAAAAAATCCCATGATGGCCATTAAGTGAACTGTAAATGTTAAGATGTTTGCATTCTATTGCAGTATATCAAACATCTTACAGTTGTACATGTGTTTGTTGGGGCTGAGCTGTTGTTGGAACACACACAAGGGAAAACTAACTGTGTAAATTGTATTAAATAGTTCCATCTTTAGCTCTCAGTACTTCTTACTTGCTTTGTTTTGTCTCCAACAGGCCACTATGCAGTGACTGTAATCAAGCCTGGAGCCAGAGAGAGAGAGAGAGAGAGAGAGAGAGAGAGAGAGAGAGAGAGAGAGAGAGAGAGAGAGAGAGAGAGGAGTCATCTGGTCCTCACCTGGAGAATATATCTGTGGAACATTCATGCTGCAGCCTATCAGAATAAAGACGGCAAGAAGAGTGTTAGAGGCCTCCAACCAATCAAAGACAAATTCACACACAAAAAAACAAATGCTACGCTCATGTCTTAGAGTAATTTTACTCTGCTGTGATTTTCACTGAAACACATCAACATGCTGTGTTTCCACCCATGCAACACTAGGTTTGCGCTCAGGTTATGTTTGGTATTTGTCTTCATCTTTTTTATGCATGTATAGCTGTACTTTCACCTACTTGTTGCGGACTGACCATTGACGATATAAAAATTCCAGATCCAAGCTGTTCCACATTTTCTGAACTCCGCATGAAAGTGTAGACCTGATAAGTCTACCTGGGCCTTGAAAAAAAAATGGCACAAGTGTTGTGTGTTCCACAAAGTCAGGAAGTGAAAGTAAAGACACATGAACATGAACGAAAAGCAGTATTCTAGTGCTAAGCTACACAGCAACCAAATATCACAGTAACATCCAAATGAGAGCCAATGTGACGCACTGTGACTGTGTTACATTGTAATGCTTGCTTTTGATAAAATAATATCTTGAACAATAAATATTGGTGTATTGTTAAGGTGTGTCATTGAAGTATGCATATTTTTTTTTAAATCTAAGTTCACACTTGTGAACAGGGACAGGAGGGGGTCACACATTACGTGAAGACTTTACGTGTCACGAAAACACACGCAAGAAAGGACTCAGCCGTAGCGTGGTCGTGCTTGTCGATGTTGGTCGTGTGCACACACATTCATGTGTCAGTCACTGTGTTGTGTGTTGTGTTTACTCTTGCAAACATTCAGCAACCGAGCTCATTTCCACCAGTAAAAGGAAAAACATTATCAGATGAAAAATCATGACTATGAGATGGAAAGTCAAACTAAAATCTTTATTTTAGTTTATCTTCACTAAAAATCCAGCATCACAATTTTCACTTTCTATCTCATGATTATGACTTTTTATCTTGTTATTTCCATTTTTTTTATTTTTTTTATTTTACTGACAGAAATGGGCTTCCATACTGTGGAACATCTGGGATAATGTTGTGCTGTGTGAACTGATGAGTGTAGTCGTCTGTTTCCCCTGATTTTGGATAGTATGTCATTGGAAGTGATGTGAAAAACATAAAGTATGACAGCATAAATACAGATAAAAGAATGAATGAATTGATCAATACAAAAAAAATGATCTGTTTCATCAATGGGTTTCCTAAATGTTGGCATCCACTTAAGGAAAGAACTAATCAACAGTCAGAAGATCAGCCAGGACATGGCGGCCAACATGTGGGCTCTGCTTTAACACACTATGGAAAATACTCCAGTGTGGCCTACCCAGTAAGAGCAGCAAAATTGTTCAGTCACAGCCATAGTCTCATTGCTTTGACCAAAGCTGAACCACAAGGGTGCGTGATGTTGGATTCTTTGATGCCAGGCCTGTTTACATGACATAATGATGCCCGCACTGTCACTTTAAAGCATTTGAATACTCCACATTGCCTCACAGAAGACACTCATCCGAGATTCACAGATGGTGTCTCTGGTCATGGAAACATGGCTCGTTGTCATGGGTAAAATGATATGAATTGAGAATGCTTGTTTATTGCGATGATATGTGTCCTGGGAAGACGAAGAAAACTAAATTGCATGCAAGGGGGAGCGAGGGATAAAGACAATAACAGAAACAGAAATTTTTAAAACATGGCATCTTAGATCTTTTATGGTGTGTGAGGGCCCCATTTGGAATATAAATGCTGAGAGCTGTGTTTACTATAGGTGGAACAATTTGTCAAACAATGGCACAACAAGTGAAGTTTTCGGCAGATGTGCCAGTGTGGGGCTCTGCTCTCTTTCTCCCGGCCTCTCTTACTCTTTTAATGTATTCATGTGCTGTACATATGTATACGTTTGCAAATGTGTGTTTGTATGTATATGCATGCATGCTTGCAAATATGCATATCATGTGTTCCTCTTGTGGTTGCAAAGAAGCATTTTTGATGGCCCCAACCAGGTTTTTTGCTTTTTACTGGAATGTTTTAACATCGTGTGTGTGCATCCGTCTGTATGTATTCAATGAAATAACAGTTAGTCAACTCTATATTGCCAATTCATGTATATATGGATAAGAAATCTTGAATGACAGTGCTTAATACATATTATCTTGAACACATTTATAATCATTTAATTTGCCTGTAATATGAACCCATATTCACGCTTCTTAATGAGGCAATTGTGCAACACAAAACAGCCATGTAATGGACTGTGAACATTTGGAACATGGGTGGTTTTTTTTGGAGGTTATCGTGACACGTTCAAGGAATATTCTGCAGACTCTGTTTCCGTTTGACTCTTGCGGGACCATTATGGAATGCATTTAGTTTCTGATCAGTGTTTTCCAACAAGCCCACTGGTCTGTTATGAAGAGAGTCTCCTCTTCTGACTCTAGGTCGTTTTGCAATTGAGCCATGGTGCAACTGAGGCAATCGCATAGGATATTTAAATGTTTATGGTGGCCAGGGAGGTGATATCTAATTAGCTAACACGACAATGAGTTCAAACCTAGAAAAAGAGCTCTGGTGTCACAGGTCATGTTATTGTCTGAAGACAGGGGAGGGGCTGAATCTGACCCCAGAGTCCTGTTCCAACATAGGCTTACACTCCAGACCCTAAGGGAAGAAAAAAGACGCAGGAAAGGGAGGGAAACATTGTTTTATGGGCAGTGTTGTTTTTTATATTGCTTGTTTACCGTTCATGGAGAGAATTATTGCTAATGTGAGCTATGAGAAAAAGAGAAAAGAGATAGTTTTACAATTCAAATTAGTCATGATGGAGTGTGACATTAACAAAATTGATGTCGACTCGCCCTTTTTCAGCAAAAATAACCAAACAAACCAAGCTTTTGTATTCTGCCACGAGAATATTTGATTAAAAAGTTGGCTTGCATTAAGGATATGTAACTTGTTTTTCATGCTCTTGCCTATCTGACACTCTCAGTGCTGTTGAGTCTCAATCTCCACGCACGCTGCCAGATCGTTTCCCAAATGGGGAAACAAATGACAAAACGCAACAGAAAAAGCCTTGTTCTCCTCTAATGTGTCTGCTTACCTCATGGGAGGCAGAAACAAAGAACTATGACTCACAATTCACCACCCCAGTTTCCTTTCAACTGTCACCCCATATAGTCTCCAAGCAGAGCTCTGATGGTTAAATGTTGGACAAGAGTTCCATTTTTTTTTGACAGTTCTGTGTTGGTTGTGGTTTCTCTCTCACTCGCTCTCTCTCCGGCCTCTCCGGCTCTAAAGTTCCGGCAGATTAAAGGATCGGATTGAGAAGGACACACACTGTGCTAAGTGTGTATGCATTTTTAGTGGTTTCCTCTTTACTTTGGTGCTATTTATACACGTTTCCCTACGCCATCATGTAGTCAGAATCGATGACTGAATATGAGGCGTGAGTGGAGATGATTGAAAATGTTGGCAGCAGTTGAATGTCATCTAAATTCACTGTCATGCTCGGCATATGCTATTTTACGGGGTGGCGGGGTGAAGCAGTCAGCTTCAATGACAGTACGAATTCTGAATAACGTTCAGAGTTTTTACATGTGTGCGTGCCAGTGCGAGTTGTGGGAGGAATCAGAAGTCAACAGACTGATTTTTATACTTCCTCATGCTTTATTCATATGAACTTCATCATTATTGTGAAAGCAAAGTTATTGATTTTCACATTAAAAGAGAAAACACATCAGCTCCGAACTGTTTGAAAGCAATCTGAGACCATGAGATCCGGGGATCGTTTTTTGTTTTTTTTGCAAAACCATGTGCACCCGAGCCGTATACGTCCGTCATGATATGACTTCAGTAAACCTCCTCGCCAGCAAACAAAAACCTATGCATTGTGCAGGCGGCAGCAGTCACGGTGGCATGACATTCAAAACCACGTCGCTTTACCACTCTGGTGGTACTCAATGTCCGTAATTTCCTTGATTCCTTGATCTGTGCCCATCTGCGTATCTGATGGCGCGCCGGCAGTCTGTGTCTGTCATTTGTTCCAGCATGTCCCCGTTAAGTCTCTGTTACTCTCTGGGAACGTGAACCACAAGAACCCCCCCGGGGGATTGTAGTCCTTAACGCTGTTGTGAGTACATTTTAGGGAGTTGGGGGTCAAAGGGAGCAAGAGAAACGGGTAGAGTGGTATGGAGAAAAAAAATTAGAAAACTGAATGGTGGAGAAAAGGGGGCGTGACAAAAGAGCGGCAAAAGAAGCATTTTAGTGGAAACATGTTTTAGTGTTAGCCTGAAATCCTTCTGAACAATAAGTAATTGGAAAAATATGGGGGGGAAATGGTGAATTGAACAATAAGACCCTTTTTGTTCTTCTGTCACAAATGCATCCCCATTAATTCAATTCCCGTTGCCCAAGTCCTCCTTCTTTAGAGGGAGAAACTACAAACACTGTATTGACTCCCATTTCATGCTCAGTACTGTAGCACTGAGCTTTGGTGCTGTGTATCTGAATCTGTATCCGGTTATGAAAACGTTATTTATGTGAGGATTTTGAGTGTAATCTTTCTTTTTCAAAATGTCTTATTTATGTAGCTGAAATTTGACAAATGTCTAGCAAATTTGGCCTGTGTGTCCCTTAAACATATTCACAAATAGTAAATCTACTACAGTTGCAGCGTGATGTATTTGTTTTAACGAGGACTTATTTCGTAAAACAATGTAAATCATCAAATGTACGCTTTTTTCCTATGCTCAGAGGACTTAAATGCCACATTTGTTAGAAACTCTCTCTAAGTGTTGGTTACTACACAACATGTAGTAACCAACACTTATCTTCTTGTTATTTTCATACACTACAGAAGCAGCTTTACTCCAGTTTATGTTTCTTTTATACCAGATTTCTTCCAGGCTTCTGATGCATTAAATCATTCCGTCAATTCCTGTATATCCGCCACTTATCCCACAGAAACCTTTCTCTAACTGCCGCCAGACTGATTTACACCGGAGGGGTCATTAAATGTGTAACCAAAGAGACACTTATGAGGCTGTAAAGCCTCATAAGTGTTTGCCCGAATGGCTTCCAAATGGCCACGGCTCATCCGACTATGATTTTCACATCAATATATTACATGTACACAAAGGCCCAGACCATGCGCTGCGTGAACACCCCATGTCTTTGTGGAGTGTTGCTTTATCGAGTCTTTGATGAAAAACGAGTCAGAGGAACGGCAGAAGGCAGGTGTGAGACATGAGCCAGCTTTTTGCCATGAAAAAAAAAGTGTTTACTTCAATGCTTGTGTGGGGGAGGTTGGTGTATTTGTCTGTGTGTGTATGTGTGTGTGTGTGTGCGGGTTTGTGTGGCGTGGTGATTGTTCAGCAATGGGATTTATATGTGCCATAAATTATATGCACCTTTGGGAGTTGTTTGGCCAAATGTCTCGTAGTAACAAGAAATATGTAAGCAAGCACCAGCAAAAGGTAACAAACATGGATGCAAGTTCGAAAATAATCTGTCATGAAGAAGGAGACGCATTCACTGACGCTGAATGTAAATATAATTGTGTGTTTGCAAGAAGGGAGGGACAAATATCCCTTACACTTTGTGTTGCCTCATGGGTAAAAAAAATGACCTGCTACCATGTCAAACAGTAAAAAGAAGAAAAAAAAATCAACATAAAATTAAATAACCTTTCTAAAAGTTAACTTACATTACAAATACATTGTCTTTGTTCACATTTCCATTAAAGCTGTTCATACATAACCAGGGTGCCTGGTTGACCCCTATGTCTATAATGCCTGAAAACATACATCATAATCTGGTTGTATAATTCTTATAATTTGTATAATTTAACTCAAGAGTACCTATGAATATTGATATTTCTTCGATAAGCCTCGCACATTATGTAGCTGTTTCATGATTTATAAGGTTGGTATCAAGGTTGGATAATAATATTACTTCATAATCAATTATGTTTCTTGTGCAAGGATTATTGTGTATTATAATTCCCCTTGTAATGCATTATGCAGTATAATCATAACATGTTCATAAGAGGGTTGCACGGTGGTGTAGTGGCGAGCACTGCTGCCTCGCAGCAAGAGGGGCCCGGGTACGATTTCTGGTCTGTGTAGTCCATCTGTGTGGAGTTTGCATGTTCTCCCTGTGTCAGCGTGGGTTCCTCCCATAGTCCAAAGACATGCAGCTCAGGTTAATTGGAGGCCCTAAATTTGCCGTAGGTGTGAATGTGAGCATGAACAGTTGCGATCCACCTGTGGCGACCCGAGTCGAGCAGCACCCTGCGGCCATAAATAGGACAAGTGGCTTGGATGGTGGACTGGAATGCTCATAGTAGATTATAGTTTTGTGCTTGCTAAAGAAGTGAGAGGATTAGTATTCTGTGTCTTCTTTTCCTGATTGTAAAGTGTATAAGATAATATAGCACTGTTTCTAAAAAAAAAAAGTGTAAGATTTATCATTTCCCTTCCATTTTTTTCTGAACTGTGAAGAGGGAAAACCCTTCACAAAGTGTGTTATTGGTAACAGGTTGTTTCATCAAAATAGATTTGGGGTTTGAACTTAAAATAAAGTTCTTTATTGTCAGGGTTTAGTCAAGGTGGGTCATTTTTTTTGAATCAATAGGATTAGGCACTTTGGGACAGCTCAACAAGCTGTAAACAAAACTCTGATCATGTTGATTTTAAGTCATGTTTGTGGTCTGTATGTGTTTGTTAGTCCAATATTAACACTTCTTTTAGCCCTGGTTTGGCCATAACCCACTTCTGAGAATCATATCTGATTCTCACCATTGTAATTCTCCACTATGACTTGCTTCCTAGTTGCTATCTGCTATTTGGTGCAACAGGCAGTCTGCAGTGGGTTAATCAACGTTTTTTTTTTCACTGAAAACAGCTGCCTGTGTGGCTTGACATGCTGCTGATGAGAGCGGAGAGACAGAACCAAAACAGTAAAGTTGTGGGTCGTAAAACAAAAACAATGGGCTTCAAGATGCTATAAAGCTCAATAGAGCTGAGGGGAAATTTAGAGGCGGGTGGTAATTTCAACCACTAAATACAAATAAATTAAGTCATGAACACGAAGTAAGCCAAGCAACTAAAATAACATGCAGACATTTGGTGAACACGCTGGTATGAAACACACCCTCTTCTCTTTTCATGGGCTGCTCACACACACACACACACACACACACACACACACACACACACACACACACACACACGCACATGTTGTGCCTGGGTCTCCAGTTGCAGTGCAGCAGGTCAGATATCAGACTGCAGGTGACAGGGTTAAACCTGCAGCTCCCGTCCCGGCTCCGCCCCCCCCCGCCCCCTCCCCTCCTACTGCATGCCTGGAGGCAGAGAGGGCAGAGAGGGGCCGACTCATGCCATGCCAGAGATTCACACCGGCAATTTAAGCTGTCAGCGTGCTCATGAATCACCTGGTTAAGGCATCATTACTCCAGAAGATTTATTGGAAACACAGAGGCCAAGTTTTCATACTAAAGCAGCAAGTGGAAGAGCCCTTGAGGGATTGAGGTGGTAGGTGGAGAATATGTTGGGAAAAGAAGGGGGTTAGAAAATGGGGTGACGACTAGTGTGAAGTTATAGATAGAGCTTGTTGGAGGGCTTGATGGTGTTGTTATGGTACAGGTGTCAAGATCTGATCCTGGCTTGGATGCTAACAGACACGTTTGCTGCACGTGATGTTCTGGCTTAGAGGAGGTAAATACATTCAAATGTTTGGCATTTTTCCCAACAAAAACAAGAGCTTCAACAAAAGTTGGAAGAATGGATAATGACGTCGGTCTCACTTTTTGTGAGCTGTGTCATAATACATTTGAGTTTCTGCATATATTTGTGCGAAAATAATTTCTGTTGTTTTCCATTAATCCATGAATACTCACATTGGTACGTATTTGGACTGTAAAGTAATTATTGTGTGTGGCATAATCTATTTTCAAACAAGACACAGAATAAGAGCAATTTCTTACTTACTCCGTTAAAATGGTGAATATAATTTAAAAAAGTTCTGTAGTCAGCTCCTACTGATAAAGGCTGTTCATTATTTCTAATCCCCTGAGCAATCCTATTTATCTTCATATTTTCCCAGCCAGTCAAGGTATTGAAGCCAGTACTTTTGGTTGTAATTGAACTTCTCTAACCTTCAGGCTACATCCACTGTGGCTATGGGTTGAACCTTTGTTATTGCCTGCAGGAGGAGTTTTAAAAAGAAACGGTGTTTTTATTGTCTTGTCTGCTTTTAACGACCAACCAAATACTGTATGATTATTAATAGGATCTTTTAAAAATGTACTGCACAAGAAAAGGAACTCTAAAGTCTAAAAGTGCTTAAAAAAAGAACCACACTAGCTCAACCTCTAATTCAATATGCAGCCGCACAACATATAAAGGCAAACAGAAGTAAGAGTGACAGCCTCACAACCTCAGAACTAGTCTGAACAGCTCCTGTTCGCTCCCATAAGAATGCTTGTTAAGGTGGTACGTTAATGAGTTGCATTCAAATCTCAAGTGTCCAAATGCCTTAAAACTCATATTGCAGTTACTTGTCAAGCATTTGACAGCACCACCTCTTGACATCCTTTCTTCACACATTTAATTAACTCACTTCACTTTCAAAATATATACAGTAACCAGTTAAATTCTTGGTGACCGCCACCAGTGATCACCCCAGTCAACAGAGCCCGCAGATCACTGCAATGCAATGAAACATTCTTGGATCTCTTCCAATTGGAAAACTACGCTTTGATGGTGTTAACGTAATTAGCATCTATGAATAGCTTTCCTGTTTCAGAGGCAGAACATCATGTGTGTGTGTGTGTATTTGTGGTTGTCATGATCAGGGATGCCATGATAGAGATGCAAGTTGGCTGTTGCGAAGATTGAACACATGACGGAAGATGTGGAACCTTTCCTTGAGGATTTAGAGCACAAAAAAAAACAATGTTGGACCCGAGCATCTTTATTTTAATATCATCATCAAAAAGAATACATTATGAAATAAAGTTGCATAATCACACACATATTTGAGTGCCAAACAAATTGTGCACATTGTTCACTAACGAGCTTTATAACAAGCTTAATATCTGGAATATTTATGACAATAAGTTTTCCTCAACTGTTGAGGTAAGTTATCTCATTGTTTGTAAAGTGAACTTGAACTACAATAAATAATACCACTAAAACCAAAAGTCGGGATCAAAGAGCAAGTTATAAACCAGTCAGTAAGACCATTAGAACACACACCACATTCACGCAGTATGCACAATAGCCTTTGGTGAATGTACTTAGCAGTATGACAGTTAATAAAGATAGAGAGAGACAGGCCTGTCTGGTCTCTCTGTCTGGCAACATTGGTCTCTCGTTATTTATGAGGAGGCTGTGGGGTCTGACCCCTGTGGCTTTTTTATATTGAATTAGACACATGTTGGGCCCTAAAGACCGGAGACCCCCAAGATGAAGATTTGCAAAGGTTTCATGACCCTGGTAAACCTTGGACCTTGGACCAGAAAGAGATGATGCTGGCGTGCAGAAAAGAAGAAAAAGAAATAAAACATTTGGGCTAAATATTTATAAAAAAAAGAGAAAAACTGATAACACTGGTTCAATGAAGCACCAGTAAGGGTGTCATGGCAGACCCGTGGCATTCTAACCTCGGGCCTTTACTCTGTCGGTTAGTGTGTAGCTCACCGACCTGACAGAAGCAGCAAGTCCTCCATTGTACTGTTGCACACACCCAATTAGCCAAGGGCTTCATGTTCTCTGCGGGAGCTCCTTGACACTTTGTTTCTATAACCCAACATCTCCATGCCCTCGAGTAGCTTAACTCTGCATGTAGTGTGTATCGTGATATTACACGCTTAATAGCATTAGGTCGTGAAGAGGCCATGTTACCACAGTATGGAGGCAATGTTGTGAGGGCTTGTGTCATTGGCTTTCCTTGTAATTATCTAAAAGATCCTTTACAGTCTCACTTAACAACTCCTCTTTAGCTCCTTTTACCTGTGGAGTCCCTCTAGGTTCAATACTTGGTCCCCATCTTTTCTAAATTGAACATGATTTGTTTCCCTACTGGCTGCTTGTTGGTTGGAGAACTGTACTTTAGGGGTTGTGTCAGAAGGGAAGGAACTAGAGCACGAAACAAGGTCACATGTAGTGGATGTAAGTTAAATAAATAATAGTAAAGAAAAGGTGTAGTAATTACGTTTTCAGCTAGTCAAGCGTCTTTGTGAGGTTCTTGTGAGGCTATACTGTAACAAAACTCTCACTTTTTCAGTCTTTATGGGGATGTTAAGCCAGACTGTGAGTCACCACAAACTTAACACATACTCAGTGAATCTTTGCCCGTTCACATTTCCCTTAATTTTTCACTTACTCAAAACATGCCAGTATTCATATTTTTCCCAATACTAAACCCAAGCGTGAAAATCTCAAAATGGCACGACTTTGTCATCGTAAGATCCTCTCCTTTTGACATTTCCACATATTCCATGTCAGACATCTTAGAGACTTCAAGAGAAGGAGAGATTAGCCATGCCAGAGACAGAGTGACATTTCAAAGCTGGCCTGAAGTGATCTGGTGGTAGATTCATCAGCGTCAACACCATGAAACTCTCATCAAAGCATCTGAAAAAAAACAGAGGCTCACTAATCATGTTAACACACTGATATGTCATCCCTTTACACCCTCTTGTAATTATCACCCATCCGGATGACCTGATGTTTTGTGTTTTAAATATATAATCTCAATATTAAATTTGTCATCTTAATATTAACGTTTAGATTTTTTTTTAAATAGTTATTTTTCATGATATTGGTAAGTGTTCCACATAGTTCCCAAGCAGTAATTTATAGTAAAATGTATTGAACTCCTAATTTGAAAGCACAGGTTTTATTAATTCAAACATCACACCCACATGTTGTTTTTTTAATGAGCAGAAACATTCTATAAAATATTAATTTACAAAACATCAAATCATGTCCGTAAACAACTTGCTAATTTAAACTAATTAGGTAATCTGACCTGTATAAGTGGCTGCACTCTGGTCCATCTGTACTGAGCAGATGTGCTATCTGTAGCAGCAGCTTGGACATTGATTCACACTGTTTCTGTCAGGCTTCATGTGATTTACAGTTAAAAATTAACTAAATCCCCACATTATCATCTGTGCTGTTGGTCCTCACTGACAGTGGTGCAGTGATAGAATTGCTTTTCTGCCTGCGGGGGCTGATTGTTGACCTTGTCAAAGATAAAACTGAAAGGTGTGAGACGGATGATTTGTGGTGGCTTAATTTTTTTTTTTTAGAAGTGTGCAGAGGGTTTTATTGTTTCACAACTCTTCATTTTACCACTGAATGTAACTGTTTTAGTGGCACAAACCTGAAGAGGGTTCAAGTGTTCATTGATGTGTTAGTGCGTGATTTGGGTTTGTTTGATCACTAACAGGCTGAGCAAAAAAAAGGAAGCTTATAGAGCTCGAAAATAAAGACAGATGTGGATTTCAGTTGACGATGGGCAGATTTATTGCCACGATACAAAGAGACTGACACTAGTTTTCTCTAGTTAAATTAAGCTCAAACAGCAAAAATTTCATCTCACAAACAAACCAAGCTGCACAGCTCAAATCTTCTGATTTGGTCAGTGATGATGGTTGGACAACATACCCTCATCTTTATTGTAAACTTTGTTGTTAAAAAAGAATATGAACACATGGCAGAAATGTACACTTCCGTATAAATGGGAAAAAAAAAATAAGATGATAGCAATCCCTTTCAAGACACTGATGACTAAAAATTGAACAAGAAATAAAACAAAAACTGAACGATGAAAGGTGAAAAAAATAGATGCAAAAATAAAATCATGAAAAGGTTGGTGGACTCAGTATAAAATATTCTTTCTCGCGGTTCCTCGGTTTGCCCCTTTCAGGTTGCTTTATGATGCTGACAATGATGATGGTGATTGAGTAAAACAACAGCAGTTTAAAAATGCTTTCATGTTTTATGCAAAGTGCATGGTGGCGATGTGGTATTTATACTCGAGTAATAAATTACTCTGATAAAAGAGAAGTCATGCATGAAGGTTACTGACTGTCCCTTTTAACTGCTCTTCCTCAGTTTGACTGATCTAGTTTTGACATGTCTCTCTCTCTTTGTCACTCTCTCTCTCTTTCTCCCTCTTTCTCTCTCTCTCTTTTTCTCTCTCTCTCTGTATACTGAAGAATGTGGCTCCCACCGCTGAATCCAGGGCTGGTTAATTGCTGTGAGTGAATAAGTCATAGATGGCAGCAGCAGGCCCTCGGGGCAGAGCTCGTTTTCATCCTTCCTCAGCCGCTCCGCCCTCCTCAGGTTTTGGCTTTTCACCAGCTCAGCTCATTTTCAGGGGGAATCGCATAGCTTATAATACCACTCGACTCCGTCAACAGCTGTGACAGTAAACTCTTTGTTAATGAATCAGATACAATCAAATCATAACGGTGTTAACACTGCACGCATAAACAGATTCAGTCACGAGTGAACATACTTGTGAGTAAAGGCGCGCACAAACACTCCCCGGGTTCGACCTGACAAAAGCGAAAGAGCAACTTACGTTATCCATGCTTGTTCAATGTTGCCTCTGTCGTACCTTTGTTGTTGTCGCTTTAGTTGATTTTGATTGAGCTAATCATAACTTTACTATAGTTATTATGGCACCACAGCTGGCACATTTTTCCCCAGATGATTTCCAGAGACACTGGACACATTACGTACACAACAATTCAAAAAACGCACGGAAGAATGCCTTCAGATCCCGAGTTGTTCAAGTATACAACGGTCTTTTCCATGTGTAACGACATCATCCGTCACAGTGGTGTGTTTGTTGAATGGAGCAAGTCGCTCTTTGTTCCATGATTCGTCCTGTAAATATGTTGGGACAAGCAGTCTGTAACTGTACTGATAATTCATAGACAAAAATATTTGAGGAAAGTATTGTACACAGCACACAATGAGCTCAATATGAGATTCTCTCTTCTTGCACACGACTTACCTGAAGCCTTTTAGATAGGCGTCACATCGACCAGTAAAGTGTGTTTAAATATATCTTTAACATCTTCACATATTCAAATGGTCACCGCTAACCCCTCAGTCAGTAAATCAGCGGTGTCTGTTGAGTGAGTCACGCAGACCGGTAGTGTTCTTCCTGGTTCGCCTCAGGGCCGGGCTGCCAATCACTCAGATAGATAAGGAGGCTCAGGCTGATGGGATTCTCACAGAGATCCAACTTATGGTAAATATGTCCTGACTACACAGAGAATCCACAAAGTCAACCTGTCAATCAGTTCCTCTGGAGCACCCTAGCCAGTCACGCGATGGCTTAAAACACAAACGAACATGACAAGGTCCCAAACATATATTACTATTTGAGAAATGTGTTTACTTTTGATATTGGTGCAGTCTTTTTTTGTGTGTTTAGTTGTAGACTTTTTTGCGCAGATGCAGGAATTGTGAAACCACGAGGAAACATGATCAAGAAAGAGAATGATTAAAACTCCATATGTTAGTCATACAGGTATTCAACAGGTCATTTAGCTGTAATTTAAGCAATGTTTGCAGTGCTTTGGTCTCTGTTAACCCTACACTCTCCTGCTTCAGGGCTTTTTCCTTTGTGATGCCTATTATGTTGTTTATTGTAAACACAAGCTGAAAGGGATCGCAGTGCATTCGTTTGAAACTGCTAATTAGATATGACATAAAAAAAAGAAGACAAAAGAACAGTTCCATGAGAGAATCTCCAAAGAAGAAGACATATGTAATGCTCTCCCTTTAGTCTTTATTCATAGTCGACCCTCTTTCTCTCTGTCTGATTGAAACAAAATGGGCAAACCCTCTTCTTTCCAACCCACTTCACTTCCAGTTTTGGACAGTTACAACTGCTGCAAATGCTAACCGTAAACAGTGACAATCCAAACTGTGTCAAGGAGACTATTGTTTTCTTCCACAGTGTAGTCTTTCTTGTGCTTTACTTTTTTTTAATTTTTAAATTATGTATTTAAATTTCAAAGCAATCCTTACCAGATGAGTATTTATTCATGAGAGGCCATGCATGAAGACAAAGAAAGTGGCTGATTTCAATTGTGTTCTGTCGTTTCTTGTTCGGTCTGGTTTGCCCGTGGATGGAGGTTGGGTGACTTATGCACGAAGTTAGCGTAAGACAGATTTATTTTTTGTTTCTTCTTTTCAGCCAGCACATCACCCCCATAAATCCAAAGTGTTACAAATATAGAGGGATGCACATGTTCTGAGCCTAATCAATTTCATATCTACTAACAGTATCACAGCTGCTGACCATGCAGATGATGGGGGTTGACGCGGAGGGTGTAGTTTTTATTGTTTCTACTGCACATAAATGTCCTTCCTGTGGCCTAATGGTATAGCCGGTTCCACAGGTGAAGCCCTCTGGGAGGGAAGGAGGAGAATAAGAGCAAGAGAGAGCTAAATGAAGCAGATTTTACATTCCAAAATCAATCAAAGTATCAATATCAAGACTTCATTTTGAATCATCTGCGTAAAATATAAAGTCATGAAAACATAAACGTTCCATTTATGGTATCAAATATTTACAATGCAGTTCAAATATGTAATACACCGCCGCAGCATAAAACAAATCTCAATGTGTTTTCTTAACTCGACCTGAAGCACTACATAAATAATCATTAGCACACAGCTTCAGGGTAACGCCGGCACGTTCCAAAGCACCGTGTCTTTGCCTCTGAGCAATAAGAGAAAGTATTGGGTAAGGACAGCCATTCAGTTACCACTTGTGCTGGTATAAGACCCGGTGAAAGCACGCCCCCTTAGGCATCGGTCCCCCGAACAGTTTAAATTCTTCTCTGTGGCCTGACTGAGGAAAACAATTCTGCATGTTTATGTGAGGTTGAGAGTAAGTTTACCTGTGGCAGGTTGTTATAGGAATGCAGGAATGAATGTGGTCTCACTGCCTTTTGTATTATAGCCTTCCGTCCCAACCCCCCATCACACACACACACACACACACACACACACACATATAGGTAAGTCAAAATATCAGTCGATGGCCAGCTCCAGCGTAATTAAAGGAGATGGTGATCTTTGTGACCTCACCACACCCGACACTTAGCTTGGCATGTTGTCTGCATATAGCAGCCCTGCCCAACATGTATACATGACAATAGACAGGGTCACAAAGCCAGGCGAGAGGGCCAGTGTGTGTGTGTGTGTGTGTGTGCACGTGCGTGTGTGTGTGCGTGTGTCTGTGTGTGTACTCGAGTATTAGAGTGTGTGAAAGTGTTTTCTCATTATATCTTTATTCTACTCTTGTCAGATTCTTTACACACTTGATACAATTATTCTAATTTCACAGAAGCTAAGCTGCTACTTATTTTTTTTTTATTCCGCTTAAATTGTCACAATAAATGTATTACCGTAACTAACTTCATCTCATTTATTCCCTTGAACAAATGATCCTGTTTTTAATTAGCGTGCAAAGTGTATGTTAAATTAGACATAAATGATGATGTTTGTTGACAGACACTTCCTGGTTTGCAGGCGAGAGAGATTACGAATGGAAATGCTTTGTTTGGTTGTGAGCGTTGCTCAGGAGGATGAGCGCTTTGTGGCCGTGCCCAACACCAGAGGGCTCTCTTTCACTCAATTTATTGTCTGAAGGCCACCACTGCAGAATCACATCTAAATAATCAATGACTTCGATTAAACTCCGATACAAATTCAAAATGTACGCTGAGCTGGTACTACATTTAGTTCACTATGGATGAAAAGGGATGATAGTAATACAAAAAGTAATAACACATTTTTAAATGATTACATTTTGTTTTTATGGTTAGTGATTTGATTGGCAGCTCTTCCAAACAGGAGTGTGTCCTTGAACAGGTCACTCAACCCCAAAACACACCAACTTGCGTATCAGATGTCGTCAGCGTAGAAATGTGCGCGCGTGCTAGCTTAAATGTGTGGCGTTGTAAAGCGGCATTTTGACGTTTCACTTTCTTTCGGGTGATATTGAGTGAAAGGAGGGTGTGTTTCCCACAAAGACATCCAAGTAGTGTGTCATATGTTGCCCTGAAAGATACTGGAGCAGAGAACTAATCAGCAGGAAGAGGGTACACGGACTGTAGCCGTCGTGGTTGCTCAGAGCGTTTTCCCCCCCAAAAAAACCCTGTGGGTAGTGTTAATTGATGAAACTCTCTAATGAATGGGGCAAATCTTTGCCCTGGGCAAACCGAATCATACTTAAGATGAGTGAAGCTGGATATCAAAGCGAGCTGTTTGATGCCAGTGACAAGCAAACCCAGCCATCTTTGATAAATACCGAGAGTGTCTGCATTTTTTACATGATGTAAAGCAGGCGTTAATGCAGCAGTGCTAGGCTCATCGCTCATGTCAAGGTTTCTTCCCTTTACCTTTCATTTGTTTTCACTGTAGTAACATGTGTGCTGACTTCAAAAAACATTCTGCATAGTTTAGTTTTTTCTTTGTTCTTTTTAAATAGGAGGATTGCTTTGTACTGAACACATTATTGGGCATTGTCCTTTGTGATTCTCCTCATTGGCAGACAGGTAATTACTGAGCTATACTGAGTGTCACTATAGAAACGCCAATGCAAATGTGTAGCTTTGAAGCCACAACACCGGTTAAAGCCTGTAATTATTTGCAACTGGCAACTGGATATATGAGTTTTGACATAACTCACATGTAAATTATGTTTAAAGAAAAGGACTGCTCACAATTGTGCTGCTGGCATCTTGCACGTTGCAGGTTTACGCTGCAAAAACATATAAGATTAATGACTATAGCGTAAAACTGGAATTGTCGTCACTTGGTTTTGTTGTCAGTTTGTTTAAGTCTGCATTTAAACAATCGTTGTTATGCATAAATGTAGCGTCTGTTCCATTTCATTCAGCATCAAACAGCAATTTGAAATACTCAGCTTAACTCACCAACAACAGGTAGAGGTCCATGAAACAGAGAGGCTGTAAAAAGTCAACTAATCGATGCTCTGTTTGTTGCTCCGCAGAGCAGCAAAGTGGATAAAAGGGTGCACAAGACAGACACCAAGCAGAGGACATGCAGCCGGCCAGCACGAGCTCTGTTTGCCCCCCTCGGGCTCTCTGCCACAGCACCGGGGCAGGTTACACATTCTGCCTGTTTGTAATTCCCAGTGACTGCAGACCTGTAATCCTGAACACAGCCTTCACGGTCAGGACTAGAGAACACAAAAACCCCAACAAGCTCCAGTTCAGGTTCTGTCTCTCACTGCTGTCTCTTTCCTCCCCTCCATCTCGTTCTTAATTCATTGCTGTGCTCCGCTGCTGTAAAATGACCCGTGGTTCAACCTTTTTTCTGTCCACCGGCCAGTTGTTCAGATCACTTCCCACCGCTTTTGTTTATCAACCAGACAATGTCACGTAGTTCATTCTGATGCCGCTAACGCTGCAGACCAGACTCAGGACTTGGTGCTGCTGCGAGCAAAATGTAGTACCTGCTAGTCGTGCTCCTGCGATACACTGTTTGAAATTTGACGTGCTTGAATTTCATAAAAACGCGCCCAGTCGAAAACAGACTTGATGTTAGTGGAGCCCAAATCCTCTGTAGGATTTTTGACGGTATTTTAGAAAACCGCTTAACAATACATGAATATAATTTTACGCTGCATAGTGCAATTGTGTCATGTATCTGATATAATTGATGCATTTTGTGCACGTCCTCCAGACGGTCTACTTGTCAAAGAACATGCGTTTTCCTTTCTTTTTTCTCTTTCTAATGCCTCTCTTTCTCTCTTCCCCTCTCCCTCTCTATGTGGACCATGGTTGACCCCCTGCAGACCTCAGGGCGAGTATTTGACTCTGCATCGCATGAGAACACCGCAGCTTATCCACCCTGATTAAAGCCACTGCCAGAGTGAGTCACAGCCAGATTTACTCCGTGTGCCTACACCCTGCCTCTCTGCCCTGAACACTCCTCTTCTTTCTTTTTCTTTCAAGAAACATCTAAAAGGGGTTAAGATATACTATCAGCCGGACTGCCGAGTCAGGTTCACTTAGCAGGAACATGAGCAACTGTACTCGTAGTGTTTCGCAGGGAGCTTGGGAACACCTGAGGCAGCAGGGAGGAATTCTTAATGTCATAGATGAATATGCAAATATCACAGAATGTCATAACACATGCCTGAGTCATGCTCTGATCCGAGAGCAGCCAGGATGCCGGGCAGCTATCGCTGCACCAGTGATGCCTGAAGAACAGAGGTTTCACCGGGAAGTGAGAGCTGGGAGCTTTCAGCCAGAACCGTGCCGGTTTGGGATTTGGAAATGTCATAAAAGGCATGGAATCTCTGTTTGAGAGTCAAAGTTATAACATTGTATACCAAAAAAAAAAAAAGATTGGCAAAGAGCAAAAGTATAAGAGGCAAAGCCTAGAAATAAATAGAAACCTGGTCTAACATATTATCCCCCTCTAGCAGAAAAGACCAAGACTTTCACCCATGTCATCAGCCAGTGGCCAAAGAGATTCATCATCATCATCATCATCATCATCATCATCATCATCATCACCATCAGTGCATCCCTTCTGGACCTCCCTGTCCCATTTCCCCATCATCCTGAAAACAGGCCTTCTTGTTCCAGTGCCTTCTTGGTAACAACTGTTAACCTGCAATGTAAAATTGCATAACTGTACTGACTCGAGAACTGTAATGTGCCAGATTGCGTAACCAGGACAGGTCTGAGCACTGCGTTCTGGGGACACACCTGCGGTACCTTTTCTGAAGTTCCCGACAGGTACGACGCACAGCATGACTAACACAGCCAACACGAAATGTGTTGGATTTAATGTGGAAAATAAAGATTTAAATATGTTGTAATAAGTCACCTGAGATTTCAGGTGACATTTTCAATAAGATGCCAAGTGGCCAATGGATCAGAACATGTGAACAAGTTCAACTTTGTTCTACTTTGCACTACTCACACATCCACACCCTGAAAGTTTCAACTGAGAACTTTCACTTTGTGTTGATTTTGGCGGTTATTGCGGACGGAAGTGGTCGAAACTTCTCATTTTACTGCAGGAGGGTCAGACAGGCTGCCCTGCAAAGCCTCGCTTCTGGCTAGCCGCTAGATGATGAGACACCGCTGCTGTCCTCCTCCTACTAAAGCCAAGTCCAAGGCGGCAAAGCCAGATCCGGGTCTGTCTGCGTTGGCCTGGTCTCTGTTGGACGCCACGCCGATGACTGAGCTGAAGGAGTTTCTGGTGAACCTATATGCATTTATCTAATTTCAGTATTAAGAATAACTGCGCAGAAATGGCCAATCTTCTCACTGAATGTCATTATGCATTAATTCATTGCCTGTATTAATTCAAGTGTTGTAGTTCCTCACAGTAACTTTTACTCTTCACTTTGCTACATAAAGGTCACACTACTTCCTGTATCAGCATAGGACGTTGGAAATGTTAATCATGAGGTAAAGAATAGACTAATATGGAGACAAATTCGAGACAAGTTTCTGTCAAGATATGTGAACATACTGTAGGTTGTATTGTTTTTAATTGAACTCCCAATGCCGTTTTTCTATTGAGGACCGTATCAGTTATTTATTGTGTTTTATCGATGTAAAACTGGACAATTGCGAATGATTGAGTGTAAGAGGCTGCAGGGGTTTGAAATATGTAATACTAATGAAGAAAAACGCACCGAGATGGGACTTTAGCTCGAAGTTTGCTGTCTTCATGACTTTTTACATCACCTGCTGTCTTCGGCCATTCAGAGAGCATCTCTGAAAATAAGTGCCTCTTAATTAAACCCAGTTGGCATCAATCTCCCCTCATTCGGAGCCAATTGGCAGTCCAATGCACTTTGACAAAAGATATTAATCACTCATACCTTCTCAAGAGTTGTTAGCAAAACATAAATGTTCGGCAATTGTTCGTGAAGTATAGAGAAAAAAGTAAACATGTCCTTCTTTGGAACTGACGAACATTACAGCAGTAGAAATGACCCACAAAGACATTTTAAAGGGGAAGCTAAAGGGTCAGGAAGGTCAACGAATTAACGCTCCGCTACTGAAAACCTTTGAGCGCAGAAAGACTAAACACATAAAAAGCATTTCTTACACATAAAAAGTTCACGGCTCATAAATGTTGAATAGATGAGTGAGAAGAATATTCCTCTTAGAAAACTCAATGCATATATTCTGAGAAGTGCTATAAAGTATCATTATTATATATTGGGAGTGGAGGAAACACGCTATATGACATTATAGATTCACACACTTACACATGTCCTTTTTACCTGCCACCATCAGTCAGAACGTTGTCACCTCAAAGACACTTTGTTGTGGTTGTTCCTGTTTGTTGCAGCAGCAGATATCCATGAATCCTGTTGTGTCCTGAGCTGAAAGTGTGTGAGAACTTGAACCGTTGAGAGTTAATGTACAAAGAAGGATAGTTAAGTGGGCCCATTCTTGTTCTGTCTATGTTGCAATACTCACAGTTGCAGTGACAAGCACATGGAGCGATGCACAACCACGCACACATACACACCATGGCATGCAGACACTTTCACAAACATGCACACACACTCTCTCACATGTGGATGGAAGTAATTAGAGTAGAACAAAGCTGAAAAATTAAAGTGGGGAGGAAATGTTGAAAACACAAGTTTGGTAAATGACCTCATAAACACCCAGTACCCCCCCCCCTCTCTCTCTCTCTCTCTCTCTCTCTCTCTCTCTCTCTCTCTCTCTCTCTCTCTCTCTCTCTCTCTCTCTTTCTCTGTCACGGTTTTACAATCATTTCAGTTTGTTTTTCCTCCGTTTTGTTGTGAGATGTACATGAAGGACATCAAAAGACTCTCTCTCTCTCTCTCTCTCTCTCTCTCTCTCTCTCTCTCTCTCTCTCTCTCTCTCTCTCTCTCCCACCATCAGTCCTGCTTGGCTGCTTACTCTCTTCATCTGGTACTCATATGGGCTTCATTCCCCCCTACTGCAATCCAGCCCAAAACTATTTCCTCTTTCAATTTCCAGGGGAAGTTGTTAAATGGTTTCTCAACCAAACAAGTCTCTCTCTCTCTCTCTCTCTCTCTCTCTCTCTCTCTCTCTCTCTCTCTCTCTCTCTCTCTCTCTCTCACTCCTCTTTCATTTCTCAGCTACCTTTCGTACAAGGCAACTCACATGGAGCCCACAATGAGCCCTGCGTTGTTTAGCAAGCAATAATGAACTACCAAGCCATAAAGCTGTAGCAGAGGAAAATAAACATGTCAACAAATATGGGGAACCTTCCCATTAAGGGACGTTAGCGTGGAAATAGACTCCTGCCCAAATTAAAACTGTTAAGTAGTTGGAGCATCCTATGTTACACTCAAGCACGCGAACACACACACACACACACACACACACACACACACACACACACACACACACACACACACACACAGCCTCTTTGTCCCGAGTATGCAGTCAGGCGGGCGGGCGAGCTATAGCCACAGGGCCAGAGAAGCATGCTCATCTGAAGGACAAACGCTAACCGGGCAGACTTTCCTCATCTCCCTCCATCCCTCTCCACCCTGCTCGCCGCCTGCTCTGTGCCCTCTAACCTCGCCACCAGTACAGAGAACAGAGAAAGAGGGGATCTATAAATCCACCCCCATCCGCCGCACTCCTCTCCTCCCCCTCCATTTGTCGGTGGAGAAGACGAGGCGAGGCGAGGCTGGAGGTGGTGTGGGGCAGGTCTTCAGAGTAAGCTGTGATGACAGGTGTCACTGAGTCTCATGGGCGGACCTGTGACGAGTGTCCTGCTCACTTACAATCCTCACTTTGGCGCTTTTCACAAGTCACGAACTGATGAGTGCCAAAAGAGGTGGTACGAGGATTCATTCGCCCCGCTTTGTGTTTCCTTTACACTGGTGTGTGTGTGTGTGTGTGTGTGTGTGTGTGTGTGTCTCGGACACAAGCATGAGCACACGCAGACGGGAGCGCATGCATGCCCGTGATGCAAAGCGTCTGAAGCCCTCCATCCCTGTACGGGCAAATTTAGATACGGGTGTACATGTGCATGAATCCACGCACACACACACACACACATATGCACACACACACACACACACACACACGCTCCCCCTCGAGCCTGGCACTACACACACGCCGGCTGCCAAGCCAGTTTAGTGTAGTCCAGGAGAGCTGCTCTGTCTCAGGGCAGGGACACTGCAAACAAAGCCTGTAGCTCCTCAGTGCAGTGGGTAAATCTGATGTGCCCGAGGAACAGAGAGAAGAAACTCACAGGCACGTCTATGTTGTTTAGCATGATGTCCAAAAAAGCTTTGCCGGGTGCAGAGAGGTTGTTCACACTCCCTAAAGTCTTAGTCCGATGATAAATGACGACCAAACAACTTCAATTAGGGTAGTTTGTGTTTCTAAATATACATCGTCTCGTGTTAGCTCTTCGGAAAGGCGTACAATCGGCTCTATGAACCAGATTAATTGCACAAAAAAAACAACCAGCGTTGACTTGTTGCCGCTGCTTTAAGTACCAGACATCCCTTGTTAAGTCAGTTTGTGTTGTTGTCATGTGAGATCACAAGGGTTTCATGCTTTTTTATCACACTTAGCATGTGATGCAGGATGATAGGACGGAGGCAGGCTAATCAGATTCAGAAACAACTCTCAATTCATGCCCAAATATCTAAAAAAAAGAGTGTGTGTTTACTAAAAAGAATGATGCTGGGAGGGCAAAGTATTTATGTTCATGATTAGAGCAGAGACAACCACCAAACAGCTGTCCAGGAGGGAGACATGCGCAAGGTATTCTCTTCCTCAGCTTTGACGCAAGATCAGCTGCCGAGGGCCGACCTCTGAATTTTTTTCCCCTCTCCCAAGGGTCCCCCGTGCCTCTGATGATGTGATCACAGCAGGACACAGGGGCCAGTACGGTCAGGGAGGAGCTGACCATTCATCAGATCATGGCAATCCCTGCATTTCCATTTCACTGGGACCCCAGTGGGGATACACACACTCACGTAGACCCTCTTTTGTACCTGCAACAGGGGCCGCCCTGCCTTCTTTTATCCTGCGGTCTTGGTTCCAGGAGGCTAATGAGCACAGGCCTCAGTACGTCTGTTCTCCAGGAGGGACGCTCCCATTCATCCGCCTTGTCCTTCTGTGAAATCCCATGCATTGACCGAAGGCCGAGCCTCCGGTCAATCAGCACACACACTCCTCCCTGGCGTTCCCTCGCCCCTCTGCGCTCGCTCTCCCCGCTGCGGCACACAAACTGCCAAAGCCCAGTTCCACCTTTTCACACTGTGCCGGGCTCAAAGGGAGGCTGGCGGGGGGGGATGTAGAATAGAGCTGTGTTTGTTTAAACATGTCTTTAAAAAAGAGAGTGGGGGGACTTGTTAAATGCAGGCCTGGCACCGCACACCAGGACATGAAGGAGGGAAGCTGCAGCGCCGAGGCGGCTGCTGAAGGCCTTTTAGGTATCACTGCCACTCAGGCGCTTCATAAAAACACTTTAAATGCCACCAAAGCTATTTAACACGTCCGTGTGTGTGCGTGCGTGTGTGTGTGTGTGTGTGTGTGTGTGTGTGTGTGTGTGTGATATTCTTCTTTTTGTTATTTTTTTCCAGAATTATAATTTTTTTCACCTCATTTTTTCCTACTATTTCATAATTTCTTCATTTGATGACATAAAAACAATTTGATGAAATAGTCTCATATATGTTGTTTGAGAAATGTTTTGTTTATGAACCTTTTGTCTGTTTGTTTTTTTTCGATTTCTTACTTTTTAATTCTTTTTTTACTCAGACCTAATTTGAAATATGATTCCACACAAATGATTTCTGTGCTTGTCTTGAGGCTTATTTTAGTTGAATATCAAAAAGGCCTGTCTAATTCTTTGACTAATTCATTTACTAATTTTATAATCAAATACATGTTTTTCTCAGTGCCACTCATGACTTGTAAAGTGAGGTGAACTCAGTATTTTATGGCCTTTCACATCTCAATCTGTGTTACATTTCCTCGCCATGTCCAAGAATAACTGACTGTGAGTTAATACAGCCAGTGACATTTTCACCATTCACTGAATGCAATTAAATTATGTCCCTCCGAAATGCCAAGCAAGTATTTACCACTCTGCTTTACGTAATGTCTATGCAATAAATTCAAATTTATTTAATTAATAATTTTTGCTCCAGAAATTCTGCTTTTTTTTTCTCCTTCTTCTTTCATTCAGTGTTCCTCCATCTCATTTTGCTCCACGTGTTTTTCAAACTAAATCCAAATGTCAAAAACATCTAACTCTGTTTGACAGATTCGCTGAAGATATTCATGCGGACTACATTTGCTTTCACTTAAAAAATCCCCCTCCTTGTGTTGACGTTGACGCAGTCTATGAGAGTAAACATGTGTTTAGTTATTTTGCATGTCTGATAACGGAAGGTTTTCACGGTTGACTTTGTGCAGCACTGGAGGAAGACACAGGCATGTCCCGTTTGTCACGCCTGGACTCTGTCTCAGACTTGTCACTGCTTTGATCTGCGACTGCACAAGCGCCTTACAGGAACCTCACGAATTAGGTTAATTTGCTCTAATAACGAGGCTATTTTAAATGTCTTAATGAGGGCTGTTGACGGAGACCCTGAGTGTCCATTGTCTCAAAATAATTAACCATGGGTCTGGCTGATATGTGTCATATATGACTGTATGGACCGAAATAATGAAGAACTGATGCCACGCTGTGACTTCCCTGCAATATACTTAATGAACCACTCATGTGCGTACTGATATTTTTTGTGTGAGCTTTATTGTATTTATATGAAATTATATGTTTTTTTCTTTTCATAATAGATTCGTCAACGTGTTACATTTTTTTAATTTAAAAACAGACCATTGCAACAAAAGAGAATTTGTCTACATTTTTTTTCTTGTACTTCTACTGTGTGAATTATTTTTTTCACGACTCTATTGTGTCAGGGATTCTGCCTGTACACTGTCTCCTGTGCTCACCATCTCCACGCACGCTCAGGACGCTCAGTGGGGACATTTGCATTTATGCAGATTAAATTAATCTGTTGATCTCTGTGTCTGTCTAATGAAGAAGGCAGCGTGGTGTGTGGATATGAATGTCTGTATGCATGAGGAGGATGGGTTAATTAGGGAAACTGCGCCCGGGCTTCCCTGAAAGGCCACACGTTGCCAAAGGCTTGAATACATTCTCTGCTCTTGACATGCAACAAAGTGACAAGTGCAATGACAGATTTTTTTTTTTTTTTTTTTTTTTACTTTTGGAGAGAGAAAGCGAGAGAGGGTGAAAGATGTTCAGGGCTGGGTTAATTTCATATATATGTTGTGTTCCAGTGGCCCCTCTCATTAATACGTAGCCCATGGAGAGTTCATCTTAAACCATTACTTTAATTCATTCATTCATGTGCATTTTCGAAGGATTCAACTCTTTGAGACAGGAAGCCGCAATCTGCCTCGGATTTCACAGTCGTTCAAATAATAACGTCTTCTTTTTGCGAATATTGTCATCAACACAAATGTTGTCTCGAACATGACAAGTGTTGAGAACAACACCTGTTTTCTTTTCCGAAGCGTGGAGGACTCGTCACGAGACTCAAGCGTTGGCGTGAAAACGTTTTTCCTCGCTTCATATTTCATTTGTTCGTCGCTTCCCCCGCTGGTTGCATTGTCTGATGGTTATTGCTTCCTCGTCGCATCAAAGCATTTAAATAAAACCTAACACCCACTGGCTTATTTTAACGCACGTAGTTGTGTTGCTTCCTTCCAAATAAAGGAAGAGAAGCTAAAGGAGTGAAAACTCACATTGACACATTGACATCAATGAGGTAATGAATATAACATGATACCAGTTGTATGAGCCCGAATGTGTAAAGTCTGCATTAGAAGTGTTTTATTGCGCTGTCCTCCAGTGAACCCCTCTTTTCTAGAATCACCCGCCCACGTTGGAATGAATGACCAACATAGTCCTCTTTCATAATCTCTCTATCAATCTGCTGTCATCTGTTCAACCACAGCGTTGCTTTTCGATTCCTCCACACCACGCTGCAACATTCTCAGAAAGATGTAAAACATCTTTCATGGTTTTATGTTTACGGCCACATGATTGCCTCTAAAGACCTGTGACAGAGACATCGGCTTCTAAAAATATCAGTTATGTTCTCATGCTGGAGGAGCTGGAGCCATTTTGGTTTGATTACTTACAGATAATGTTTCTTTGTGATCTAATACTGTTCTCAGTTAGGGCCACATGTTGAGAAACGTGTAATTCACACTTTTGGTGTTTAGTTAGTCACTATACACACTACTATTCCACTGTATATACTCATACACACTTCATATACACTGCATACACTTTATTTATTGTTTAATGTTCTTCAATGTAATACTTTCTGCTGTTTTGTACCTATTTTTTATACCTAATATCATTTTGTCTTCTATGCAACTTAGCTCGCTGCTGAGACAAACACATTTTCCATTGGGGATGAATAAAATGTGCATCAATCTATCTATCTATCTATCTATCTATCTATCTATCTATCTATCTATCTATCTATCTATCTATCTATCTATCTATCTATCTATCTATCTATCTATCTCTCAAAGAAATGGCACAATTGCATGTCAGTATAACACAATTTAAACTCTGTGATTAATATGCTGCATTCAGTAATAATCAGATTTTACCTTCACTGATTGAATAGTATTTTGTGTGCACGTGTTGTCATCTGAAGAGATTGTTAGTTTTCACTTTGAGTAATTAAATACAAAAAATAACTTGTTTACCATTGTATTTATGGATCTGTATCTCATATAGTTTTTTGCAGGCTTTATGATGACCAGATGATGCTCTGCTCCTCGTGAACATCTCAGGGAGCAAAAACACTGTTGCTCAACAACAACTCAACTCTGCTCAACTTGAATGAAGTTTTTGGGAACAAATCAAAGTCACAACACATGAACTGCATCAAGTTTTCATTCAACAAGGTCAAGAAGGAAACTTGGGCAACACTTTTGTGCTTTGGTTTTGCCCGTAATTGAGAACACGTCGTAGCCTACGAGAGAGCATTTCCAGTGTTTCAGGAACAGAGACACGTAAGTGAATAATTCTCTAAACGCTTTTGTATTGCTTGGCATTGTTGTAAAACTACACTCCTATTGTGAAGCTCATAGAAGTTGGTAAATAACATGTGGTGAAAATTAGAGGCATCATACAGAACCAGTACCGTCTAAACCACACAAGTGTCACGGTGTTTCTTCGACTTTTTCCCCCGTCTCATTCCTTTATTTCCCGACAAACCAAATTTGCACAAAAACCTTCAAAGCTTGCTGATGCTAAATATCTTTAGTCCATCTGACTGTTGTCTTCTTCATAGTATACATCAAACAAATATATTCTATTCAGTCATTCTGGATGAAAACAAACAGGACAGAGGACTCATATGTGGTGCAACAATTCTGCTGAGACTGAGAGTTTGGTATTCAAAATGTAAAAATGTTATAGCTAAATATATAAGATATATGTGTTAATACAGTACATAGAGACACAAAAAGCACCACCGTACCTTTTTTTCCAGTAAATTGATGTTGAATGAATGTTATCACAGTCTAACACTTCATCAGAGATGACGTATCGTGTTGATTTGTCGATGCATTTCCATCAATCAGCTCCAAGATAAATAAGTCAGGCTTTCTAAACACACTTCTATACAATCCTTAAAGAATTGCCTTCCCCTATAATCTGCTCCTGGCGAACTTAGTATCTAAAAGCACCTGAGATAGGAACGAGTGGGCTGGTATTAACAGATTTCATACCAGCTATTGTGATGCGCCATGAATCTGGATGAGTCAAATCCCCCTACGAGCTGAACTAACCAAACCGCAGAGACTCACTTTGTTTGAATAATATAAAAAGAGAAGTTTGTGCTGACACTGAAAATGACACAAGGTAAACAAGCACAGTGTAAGTGACACAAAGGATCCAAAAGATAAACACAAACGACTGAATAAATGGATTACACGTTCCCCTTGACAAAGTAGCTTTCTGCACCTCTGGGATTTTGGAGTTTGCCAAGTGTTGACTGCCACGCCCGGTCGAGTGAATAGATTTGGAAGAGAGGGGCGGGGGTGTGCTGACTGAGTTTTACGGGAAGAGTTTGTTCCAAGCTCTACAGTGGTCATCAGATTCATGTCCCAGCATCGACGCTTATAACAACTGCTTCGACGTGCTAGTTTCTGGTGTTTGTTTTATTTGACCAACATAATCTAAGGGTGGGCCTTTCATAGTGACATCCTTGGGGATCGGCCCAATGGTTGGATTAGAAAAAGACAACATTACGTGTAGCAACTACTTCTGTTGAAATAGTTTTGGAGAAGAAAAAAATCGCAGTTTCTTGATTGGAGCAGTGCAAATTGGCCCTACTGTGTTGGTAAAGTGGAGACATTCGTTATATGGGAGTTTGTCAGCGTTGGCAGCTCCACGAGCGATCCTGAGAGCAGGGCGCGCCGCAGCATGCCTCTGTCACACATACATTATTTAAACTGTGGGAATTTGACACGGGAGCCAACCCACTGCAGCCCTCGCTCTTTGTAGTTCGGTTGAGAGAGCGTCAACTGTAAGTTTGAAGTGTTTGACAAAATAAATCAGAGGCCGAGAGTCGGTTGAGCTTCTCTGGGACGACCGTGAAACTGGTCCTCCGCCGTGTGAACGGAGGAGCAAATTGTCTTAAACGCATCAAAGTCCACGTGCACACGTTTCTGAATGCACCTATACACACGCTCAGTCTGCTGCCTCTAATGCCCCCCCCCCCTCCTCGTCCTCGTTCCCCCCCACCTCGCCCTACTGTCCCTTTGAAGTGTGGACCTGGCAGTAAATTCTTGGGCTCTTTTATGCTCATTCCCATTTCGATTAGTGGGGTTAACAAGCCGCTGCAGTTCAGGCTAATGAGACTGTACCACGGAGAGGGGTCATCAGAGGTGGGGTGGGGGAGCAGAGGATGGATGACTCGGCCTCCTTCCTACTGAGGAGTTAAATGAGATGCGGGGGAATCCTAAACATGTGTTGTTAGAGTTGAATGGCCTCCATGTTTCAGGAACTAAATAGACAGAAAGTGACAAAACAAAAAAGCAAGAAAACAAAAAACCGGAGAAAACCCACCGGGGACATTATCTATTCGTAAATCCGCACATCATTACCTCTGAAAAGGATGCAGTTGCTCATGCCTTTACTGAATCAATTACTCCTAAGCACATCTCCCCTGCACAAACACACACAGATGCTCGCACACACAAACATACCTCTTCACTAACATGGGGGCCCTGTGCGGCCAATCCCGCTGGGGACAGATGGGCAGACAGAGAGGGGGGCCTCATTAAGGCAGGATGTACCAGGATGCAGTAAAACCTCTACTTTCCTTTCCTCTCCTTCCCCTGTTTTCTTTTTTTCTTCTTCTTCTTCTCCCCTGCGCTCCTTGACAGCACACGGTGCTGTTGGAGATTACTAACAGATGGAGAGGAGATAGAGCCGTATCGCGACCGCGATGAAGAAGAGCCTTTCTGGCCTGTCTTCGTCGTTGCAAGTGATTTGTCACAGAAAACAGTTGCATTTCAGCTACTTGTCCAAGAACGTCCTCTTTAAATAAACAGGCAACAATGTGATATAAACAGGGTGAGTAATAGCGTAATGTGCCAACATCCTGTACGGTCATTTTCTCTGATCTCATCTATGTGTTGATGCAGAGCCAATAATAGCTAAACTGCCAACATCAAAGTGCACTAACAATACTAATTTGAGAACATGAACAGCATGTAAGATATGCATCAGGGGCAACGTGTCGGCCTCACAGCAGATGCTAACTATCTGAAAAATGTAAACATTGACACACACAAATGTTTCAGTTTTATGTTTGCTGTACCGGCAGTCTGTAATGTTTTAAACCATAAATAAATACCCAAAAGGACAAAAGGTGTTAGTGCAGGCTTCCATGGCCCTTTTTTAGGGCGCAGATTTCTATTTTCCGTTGAGAAATTAGAAATGAATCAACTTGTTGTGTCAATTTGAGCACATGGATTCTATTCATGAGAATATCTGGAGACAAATATATTCCAAAAGTTTTGAAAATGTTGTGTGATGTCTGTTCATGGGGTCTTGACCTATGTAATTATGTGTAATTGAGTCCCAAGTAGGAGTAAATATATATGACAGAAATATTAAGATATAGGATGCAACTTTCAGGGTCAGAAAGTAAAGACAGGTGTAGTTCTCCAATCATTTCTAGCTTTAAAGACGTTAGCATGATTAAGTATATCATGTATCTCGTGTGCCTGGACATTATGTATGAAAACATTAGCCAGTGTAATGGACCAGCCTCGGGGCTCCTGTGTTGCACGTAAACGCTTTGTGGTGGGTCAGCACACTCACAGACCACGGCCCTCCCGCAGAGGTTAAGTGTCTCAACCGAGAGGTCAGGCCATCATTTAACAAATAGATCTGCATCCCATCCATCCGATCCAGGTCACACGCTGGCATGGAGATGGGCTGTGATGGCTTGCCAAGTGAGCAGACAAACGAGGAACTGATGAGAAGCGGGGGGCCTGTCTTGTCTTGTCTCCAGCAGCATCAGCCCTCCCCTCCCCTGCTGTGTCTGTGGCTGTCTGCAGCGTTGGCCTAATCAGGCCAGTCAGCGCTGACACACAGCATACTGTACTGCAGCCCTTCACAGCCCCACAGTCCACCGGCATCCCAACTCCTGTCAGTCTATGTGCAGGAGGGGCGGCAACGACACGGTATCGCCCTCCAGAACCTGACACATTTCAGGTAGGGATGCTACGACATGACGGCGGTGTTTCTTCTACCCTCGACGTTGAATGTGACGTCCGCAGTCCCTCTCCTGCTCCCTGTCATCCCGCCATCACTCTCTCCCTCTATATCCCACGCCCACAACATTGCATATGAGTGTGAGACAGACATTCCCTTCAGGTAAATGTGCAGACACAAAGCTTTCAAGCCTGTTGCTCGGAGCGATGGAATGATCGCCGAGGAGAGAAAAGACCGAGATGAGTGGAGGAGAAATGAGGGTGAACCTCTGTATCTTTCATTTTGGGGAGGAGGGTGGGAGGGAGGGGTTCCTCCTTAATTTCATCAAGCAGCACCTCAGGGGAGAGGAGGGGTTAGCGAGGGCAGAGACAGTGGACATCAGGATAATAATCATAATTTAATTAAAAGGTTACTCACCTACACAGTCACTCAAGGGGGGAGATGAGCACCGCTGCCGGAGCTGCGTCTTCCAGCCACTGAGGCCTATTACAGCACCGCCTAATTGATGCCTGTGTCTCCCAGTGTGTGTGTGCGTGCGCGTGTGTGTGTGTGTGTGTGTGTGTGTGTGTGTGTGTGTGTGTGCGTGTGTATGATGACAACAAGGGGACCCTCAAACGCCTCCCAAGGGCTCCACCCCTAATTGGTTAATTAATCCTCACAGAGCTCGTCTGCAGGGCCAGAGGCGCTCAGCGTACAGAGGGAGGGAGAGAGGTAAGGACAGAAGGCTGGAGGGATGTGGGGGGAGTGTGTGCGTGTGTGTGTGTGTGTGTGTGTGTGCGTGTGTGTGAGACAGGAAGGGGAGCAAGTTTGACAATGACATCAGCAGCAGCATAGCGGATATTATCCCTGAAAGCGCCACATGTTTCTCACTAAGTCTGAAACAATCCGTTTCTTTTATGAGATCTTGGTTTGTTTTTGTGAGGATAGGTTTTTTTTTTTTTATGTT